>NC_029777.3:22657902-22725628 GCF_000817695.3 Arachis duranensis
ATATAATTATATTTTGAAAATAAATAAGTGTAAAAGAGTGAAAAAAATTTAAATTTTTTTTTGAATTTTCAAATTTTTTAAGAATATTTTTGAATTTTTGTTTTTTACTAGTAATATCCGATATTCAATATCCAATTTTAAAAAATATAAATATTTGTAACACCCTAACTACCAAAGCTCACGCTTCCGGCTGCGCAACTCTAATAGCTCAGACATTACGACGACACTTATTCTATTTAATACTAAAATATGAGCCTGTTTAAAACTTTAAACCGCAAAACTGCTCCCGAAAATTACTTTCGTTCGATAACGTACATCCATAGATACCATACAACTTACAAAAACTCATAAAGAGTACATCCATATATATACATACATATATATAAATAATATTACAAACATTAACCAATACAATTCCTATCCCTCTTACAGAATAAATCAAGATAAAGGCGAGGGTACAAAAATAATAATCTAAAGCAAATAAAGGCGAGGGAACAAAAAATAATAATCTAAAGTAACACAGAGCATCTCAATAACAAAATAAACTCTTCGTGACTTCTGCGCCCATATCCTGAAAGGGGAAAAATGTAGGGGGTGAGAACATCATCCTCGAAAGGATTCTTAGTAGAGGGTTTTTGGGAATTACTGTAATAGGATACATGAAGATAAACCGTACCAGTGATTAATAACCGTCTTATGCCTCTTTTCAAAAACAACAGTTTACAATAAAAGTAAAGTCGGAAATCTTTTCTGAAAGAGGAACCATTCAATTCTCAAAAACTCAAAAGCCTTTTAAAACAGTTTATCTATGCTGAACCAAAATAGTCTTTCATACTTTTTCAAATCAGAAACACAACCGAAATCAACCATCGGTTCATCTCATTCCATCCACGGCCCTAGGCCCAAACAATCCAATCCAGCAACAAATCACCACAATCCAACAGAGTCCCAGTTGCAAACATAGATAGGAAGTTCAAGCACAACAAACAGTTACAGCAAGTAGAACAAGTAGCAAGTAATCACAAGTAATCACATAGGCAAACCAAGTACAATATGCACACCCAAATAATGTCACATAGATGCATATGATGCATGTCTGTCCCTAGTGGCTGATGATATCATCTGTCGGTTATATAGAACCCGACACGTCCTGGTAGCTAACCATGGACAGAAACACCCATCGCGGAGCAAGTAAGTTTGAGCTACAAACTCCTTGCTACTACCCGCTCAACCCAGAGCCAGTGGAATAACCACTACTGCGGCTACTACCCAGGCGGGTGTTTAACAGCTCAACCTGGAGCGAGTGGATTCACCACTACTACCGCTACTACCCAGGCGTCACAGTCTCTGACCTGGAGCAAGTGGGATGAACCACAATTCTTGCTACTACCCAGGTATCTCAAGCATAGATTCATTCAGTCCAGCCATGGATCAACATCCATCTCAGCCATTCGGCTTAAATTCATAATTCATAGTCAGCCATACGACCCATAACTCATTCGGCAATCAGCCATAAGTCAATATCATACACAGCCATTCCGGCTCACGGTTCAATCCAGAACCAATCAATATTCATAATCATGCATAGCCATTCCGGCCCATAACAAAACAACACTTCCACCATTCAACATCATCAAATTCATAAAACCGGCATTTAAGCCATAAATCACTTTTCTCAAGCCATTTCGCTTTGAAATCAAATTTCAACTCTTTTCAGCCTTGGCATTAAAGATCTCATTTCTCAAATCATCTCAGGCTCATAAGCCAAATTTACTCAAAGTGAGTTCTATTTTTAAAACAAAGCCACTCTCGGCATTATCTTTCCAAAACTTCCAAAACCATGACAAGTTAAGGATTTATTTCAAAGTATTCAAAATGATTACTCAATCAAAAGTCTAGGTTCCTTTAAAAATCACTAAAAACTCTTTTTTATATTGAAATCAATATTAGAGCTTTATTCTTCCCTTCAGTGATTCAAACGGTAAAAATATTTCAGTTCTAAATAAGCCGAACTCAACATACAAGGTTCATTAAATAATTTAAGCTTGAAAACAAAAATATCCTCTTAATAAATCAAATAATACAATTTCTCAATCCAACCCTTTTTAAATAACCTTTCAAACAAGACTAAGATTTTATAGAAATTTCGGCAGCACCTCCCCTAAAACTTGGACTTTTGCCACCCGATTCGGGTCCCAACTAAACCGTTCCTCATTCCTTTTCAACAAAAAAAAAAAAACAGAAATCGATTCAAAGTAGGCTAAATCCAACAATCGCCTCAGTGGCGTATCTTAAGGATACCATTTCAAAATCAACTCAATATCAACCGATTTAACTCATTTCCAAAGCTTTAAAGAAACGGTTCAGTAACAATTCATTTGTCCAAAACCAAGTCAATTAAAGTAAACCAGGCTGAATTCAAAAGTGCATTCGACTTTTCAAATCATCAAAATAATTAACTCAAATCAAATCAATCCTCAACGGATTAAACTCAGATTCAAATCTTTAAAGAATCAACTTCAAACATTACATTTCACAAAGCCGCACAACAATTCAGCCAAACCAACATCCATAATCATTCGAGTCAATCAAATAATACATAAGGCAGATACAATCACCAAATACACAATATCTCACATCAGTATCCATATGTAATAATTCCAATACATAAAACATAGTTTTTGGAAAGCGCCCTTACCTCAAAACGCAATTCCATAACCCAAATGCCTCATCCAGTCCTTTTCGTCTCAAACCAAACTGACGGCAACCAAAACCTCAGCTCCAAGCCACTTTCGCAACAGTCTCAACAACTCTAATCGCAAAATACAACAACCGAACTCAATCTCAGCAATTAACGCCACAACCTCAGCGTATGATAACAGAACGGTAACTAAAGGGCTTTCAAATCGAAATGCTTACCGTACTCGAGGAAACCAAGAAGCGGCTGCACTAGTGGCAGTTGCGGCAACACCAACGCCACAGCCGGTGACCAGAACGACGGCAACTCGCGATAAACTCCTAGCACAACCAGCCTTAGCAACAACTCTCATAGCCCATGGAGAAATTAACGGATAGAGAAGCTAAAGCAGGGTTAGAGCTTACCAACATGGAAGACTCAGCGGCTGTTTTCCGACGGCAGAGAGGATTTTCCGGTGGCCAGAACAATAGTAGCAGCATTAACCAAAACAGAGTAGGGTCGGGATGAGTGGCAAAGCCTTGGAACAGCCCCGGCTAGCTTCATTAATGGCGACCTGAACCATTTCTGATGGCGGCGCTCAAGAATGCCGGCGACGACGATGAGGGCATAGGCAGCGGCAGCAGCGCGGCGCTTCTGGCGGCGTCCACCTCCCTCGCGTGTCTCTGCTCCGGCGATGGCTGAAAGACGACGACACAGACTCCACGGCAAGGAGCGACCGTGGCCACACATAAGCCCCGCGAAGACGGCGGCGGATGCAAGGCCACCTCGCAACAGGGCCTGCACAAGGGTGACGGCAACTGGAGCCTGAATGGCGGCGAGTTGAACGCGGTTCTGGGCCGCGCAGCAGCTTCTTCTCTGGCGCTTCTCCTGGACGACCGTGGCAACGCGACCCTCTGCCTCTCGTGTATGTTTTCTCGCTCACTCGCCCTCCCTGATGCAACACGGCGGCGCGGCGGCAGTGATGCCCGCCGGCACCGTGCTTCCTCACCTCCCCTCTCCTCCGTTCGGCCAACAATGTTTCGTGGGTGTGGGTCGTGTTTCCGATCCCCCCTCCTCTGCCTCTTCTCTCTCAAATTCTGTTTCCTTCCTTCTTCATATGGCTGAGTGTTTGTGTCTAGGGTAGAGAGGGGCAGCAGCTGCAGCTGCTTGGGTTTGAGGGAGCTAGGGTTTCATTTTGAAACTTAGGGTTTTTGTCAAACTATGGGTAGTTTAGGTAATTTCAAATAAAAGTAGGGATAATATAGTAATTTCACATAAAATTGAAAATAATATAGTAATTGAAACCCAATGTAAATCCAACACTAATAGTATATAGAAAAATACAATTTGCTCATCAAATTTTACAAATTATTTTCAATAAAATACCCAAATCAAATAATTAGAAATAATATACTTAATTTCTCTATTTTCCAAAATAGCAGTACTAATATTTAAAATATTAATTATTTAATCCAAATCATTTAAAATCCTTATTATTTCATAACTATCAACTTTATAATTCAATTATAGAAAATAATCCAATAACTGTAAAATTGGATAATAATCATAACTCGTCTTAAATTCAATAAATCAAAATTTGCCTTAATTATCTTTAATAAAATAATTTCTGAAATTAAGGATATAAATAACTATGATTTGAGACTTGATCATAATAAGACTTTTCAAAGGTTTTGGGTCTTACATTCTACCCACCTTATAAAAATTTTTGTCCTAAAAAATTGATACAAAACGAAAGAAATTTCATAACAGTTCACCCTTGAACACATTTGAGGAAGAAGCAAAAATATCTCAACATATAAACATATATATACGGTTTTTAAAATACTTGGGTGGTCTTATGCATAAAGTTACAAAGGTAGGAGTGTGATTGCAAGGCAAACGTTACAAGATAGGCTCAATGCACAAGGTCACATAATCTCAAGACTTTACAAAAACTTGAGGTACCAAAATAGGGCGCAAATCAAGATAGGCGTTCACAAAGTAAAGTGGTAATTAGTATGGTAAAAGGCTGCAAAGCATGTTGGTAGTAAAGCAAGGCATTGAAGGTTATAAAACAGGATGAGGTTACAATGACGTGCTCAACATCTGCACACTAATCTCATCTCAACCTCGAAGCTTCAACCTTCCAACTCCATCAAGCACTTACAATCCCCATATCCGATTATAAGCCTAACGATCGTAAACCCATTCGCAAGGAACAAAACACCCACAACTCATAACGTTGTACACCTACCGTTTCACCTTCCATATACACCTATCACGTCTTAAAGAACTAACGCATCGCGTTATGTATACGTCTATAAGTCGCACATGATATCAAAACAATTCTCGAGCTTACTCAAAAGGATACAAGATTTAGAAAGGAGAGTCAAATATCAAGGATAGTACTCATAGATTTGAAAGAATATATCCAATTCCAGATAAACAAGGATGCTCAAGCAAAGAAGTTTGCTAGAAATAAATCAATTGACAACTTCAGAGATAACCCTTGGATCAAGGGAAATCAATAGGATCAATAAGCAGAAAATCAGCGCATTAGTCTGAAACAATTTCACACTGAGTCGAAGAAGTATGAGGTTTATAGAAAAGAATATCTCAGACCCAAGACAAGGCTCATAGAACACAAGAGCACGATTAAAAATACTCCCGGATACATTGTTCGTAAAAGAATCGAAAAATTGCGGAAAAATCATTTCGCAGTCTAAAAGAAAAGTTAAACAAGAAGTATCCTTCAAGAGAGTAACAAAAGCACAAACATGGCTTTGCTCTAATACAACTTCATGTTGAAACAGATCATGTAGAATTTTAAAACAAACTGTACACAGGTTTTGGTTAAGAGCAAAAGTATTTCCTCAACTATTTTGGAAAGATAGTTAGGTGTACAATCTTAATCAAAAGCAATCATAAAACTCGGAAGAGAAATCGAATGCTCGTTCAAAAATTCTCAAAACCCATATTCAAACAAGCGTGTATAACATTTATAGCGAGGACAAAAGAGGAAGTTAAACTCTCTGTAGAAAAGAATTCCGAGATAAAATTTTGCTTACAATTTGGTAAGGAAACAAGTGGTGCGTTACAAACGAACAGGTTTCCATTAAACAATGATACTTTTCAAAACTTCATTTAAAATAGCGCATGTCAACTTCAAATCATCTTTGTCAAAATTGAACAATGCATGGTTTCAATTTCAATCAATCTTCAGAAAAATAAATTCAGTTTAGAACTCATTCAAAGAGAATTCAAAATTTCTTTAAAAGTTCAAAACAAGACTCCAAAGTGTTCTTGAAATCACCATCTCAGAAGGATATTCAAGGAGATTAGAATGTACTTAAAAAGGAGTCAAGCCATACAAGAAAAGATCTTAAAATCAAAGTAGTTTAAACAAGATCCACTAGGCATGAGACATCAAACGAGCTTTCAATTGATTCAAAAGATTACAAAAGTCATAGAAAAGACAACTCAACCATTAGTAACTTCTCAAGGATAAATCTTTGACTAAAAACTCTTGTAAAGACAATGAGAGAATAAACGATGCACTATTTTAAAACGAATCAAACTGACTCATATAAGAATGAAATCCACAAGAGAGGAAAAACCAAGATCAATGGTAATGTTCACAAAATGTAAAAGATTAGTTAAAAACAAAGTCAAGTATGACATTCATAGAGATGGAAGGTTTAATAGAGAATTTAGTCCATTCATAAGAAGAAAGCTATGAGTCCAACATTTTCAAAAGAACAACAATGGCATAAGCCATATAGCATGCTAAATCAAACTTAATTCAAAATAAGTTAAGTAAAGCTTATCAAACAAAACTCAACCGAGACAAAAGTGAAAAATTCTTTCTCTCCAAAATTTTAAAAAATATCCAAATACATAATCAAATGAAGATGTGCATTGGAACTACAGTAAAATTACTAGAAAGTCAAATTGTAATTTAAGGTAAATGCAGTTCCATAAACCAGTAAAAGTACAAGCGAGGTATTAGAAATAAATAGTTGTTAAACCGTATAACAAATCTTCAAAGTTCCACATATAGATAAGTGTATATCTAGTCAACAGCAATTTTTATAAAAATCTCAAAATTGACTGTGATCACTGTCAAGTAAGAGAAAAACTGAATCAACAATTTCTCTAAAAATGGACTTGGACTCGGGAGTCAAAATGTACAACGCAATAGGATAAGTTCAAAGCTATATCAAAGAACATGTGAATCAAGAAGAACTCAAACAGAGAAAGACAGATACAACAAGGATTTCAAACAAGCATATGCACTTAGGATCAAACAAGAGTACATATGAATAGAGGAATAGTTTAGAGCATCAAACTATTTTTCAAGAGGAGTAGCAAACGAGAACTTCAAGTTAGGACATCAAAGAACAGGTCGACTCAAACAAAATTCAAGACACACAACTGAATAGCCTCGAGAAATAGTTCCCAACATTTCCAAAACTCGCGATTCACTTTACTCAAAACTCGTATATCATATATGATAACTCATTAGTGCTTTCATATACAAAATTCACCAGTATTAAGCCGGCCAAACTTAATACCAAGAATTATGCAATGCAAGACTAACGTTAATCAATAGATCGTCATGTGCATAAGGCTCTAATTCTCGTCATTCGACAAGACCTAATACATGACAAACGTTTAGAGTATGCAACTGAAGCATAGTTGGTCCATTCCTCAGGCTCTACAGGAAGGACTGCTCTGATACCATAATGTAACACCCTAACTACCAAAGCTCACGCTTCTGGCTACGCAACTCTGATAGCTCAGACATTACAACGACACTTATACTATTTAATACTAAAATATGAGTCTGTTTAAAACTTTAAACTTTAAACCGCTCCCGAAAATTACTTTCGTTCGATAACGTACATCCATAGATACCATAACTTACAAAAACTCATAAAGAGTACATCCATATATATACATACATATATATAAATAATATTACAAACATTAACCAATACAATTCCTATCCCTCTTACAGAATAAATCAAGATAAAGGCGAGGGTACAAAAATAATAATCTAAAGCAACACAGAGCATCTCAATAACAAAATAAACTCTTCGTGACTTCTGCGCCCACATCCTGAAAGGGAAAAATGTAGGGGGGGTGAGAACATCATCCTCGAAAGGGTTCTCAGTAGAGGGTTTTTGGGAATTACTGTAATAGGATACATGAAGATAAACCGTACCAGTGATTAATAACCGTCTTATGCCTCTTTTCAAAAACAACAGTTTACAATAAAAGTAAAGTCGGAAATCTTTTCTGAAAGAGAAACCATTCAATTCTTAAAAACTCAAAAGCCTTTTAAAACGGTTTATCTATGCTGAACCAAAATAGTCTTTCATACTTTTCCAAATCAGAAACACAACCGAAATCAACCATCGGTTCATCTCATTCCATCCACGGCCCTAGGCCCAAACAATCCAATCCAGCAACCAATCACCACAAACCAACAGAGTCCCAGTTGCAAACACAGATAGGAAGTTCAAGCATAAACAAACAGTTACAGCAAGTAGAACAAGTAGCAGGTAATCACAAGTAATCACATAGGCAAACCAAGTACAATATGCACACCCAAACAATGTCACATAGATGCATATGATGCATGCCTGTCCCTAGTGGCTGATGATATCATCTGTCGGTTATATAGAACCCGACACGTCCTGGTAGCTAACCATGGACAGAAACACCCATCGCGGAGCAAGTAAGTTTGAGCTACAAACCCCTTGCTACGACCCGCTCAACCCAGAGCTAGTGGAATAACCATTACTGCGGCTACTACCCAGGCGGGTGTTTAACAGCTCAACCTGGAGCGAGTGGATTCACCACTACTATCGCTACTACCCAGGCGTCACAGTCTCTGACCTGGAGCAAGTGGGACGAACCACAACCCTTGCTACTACCCAGGTATCTCAAGCATAGATTCATTCAGTCCAGCCATGGATCAACATCCATCTCAGCTATTTGGCTTAAATTCATAATTCATAGTCAGCCATACGGCCCATAACTCATTCGGCAATCAGCCATAAGTCAATATCTACACAGCCATTCCGGCTCACGGTTCAATCCAGAACCAATCAATATTCATAATCATGCATAGCCATTCCGGCCCATAACAAAACAGCACTTCCACCATTCAACATCATCAAATTCATAAAACCAGCATTTAAGCCATAAATCACTTTTCTCAAGCCATTTCGCTTTGAAATCAAATTTCAACTCTTTTCAGCCTTGGCTTTAAAGATCTCATTTCTCAAATCATCTCAGGCTCATAAGCCAAATTTACTCAAAGTGAGTTCCATTTTTAAAACAAAGCCACTCTCGACATTCTCTTTCCAAAACTTTCAAAACCATGGAAAGTTAAGGATTTATTTCAAAGTATTCAAAATCACCCATCCAACAATGGGATTTTATAACAAAAGTTTTTCGGCAGAGTCCCAAGTCTTTAGGGAAGGTCGACTTATATCAATTCCTTAAAAATTCATTGAAACTCTTAAAATCATGGATTCTCGGTTCAAGTAAGTAAAACTGAATTTATTATGAAACCGATCCATACAAAATCACAAGTTCCAACCTGGTCCAAAAATCAACTCATTTGAAACGGAACCGGTTCATTTAAATCAAACCGCTTTCAGATTTCTTTTTGGAACCCATTTTTCCAACTCTTCCAAAATGCCTCAAACTTGATTACTCAATCAAAAGTCTAGGTTCCTTTAAAAATCACTAAAAACTCCTTTTTATATTGAAATCAATATTAGAGCTTTATTCTTCCCTTCAGTGATTCAAACGATAAAAATAGTTCAGTTCTAAATAAGCCGAACTCAACATACAAGGTTCATTAAATAATTTAAGCTTGAAAACAAAAATATCCTCTTAATAAATCAAATAATACAATTTCTCAATCCAACCCTTTTTAAATAACCTTTCAAACAAGAGTAAGATTTTATAGAAATTTCGGCAGCACCTCCCCTAAAACTTGGACTTTTGCCACCCGATTCGGATCCTAACTAAACTGTTCCTCATTCCTTTTCAACAACAAAAAAAAAAACAGAAATCGATTCAAAGCAGGCTAAATCCAACAATCGCCTCAGTGGCGTTTCTCAAGGATACCATTTCAAAATCAACTCAATATCAACCGATTTAACTTATTTCCAAAGTTTTAAAGAAACGGTTCAGTAACAATTCATTTGTCCAAAACCAAGTCAATTAAAGTAAACCAGGCTGAATTCAAAAGTGCATTCGACTTTTTAAATCATCAAAATAATTAACTCAAATCAAATCAATCCTCAACGGATTAAACTCAGATTCAAATCTTTAAAGAATCAACTTCAAACATTACATTTCACAAAGCCGCACAACAATTCATCCAAACCAACATCCATAATCATTCGAGTCAATCAAATAATACATAAGGCAGATACAATCACCAAATACACAATATGTCACATTAGTATCCATATGTAATAATTCCAATACATAAAACATAGTTTTTGGAAAGTGCCCCTACCTCAAAACGCAATTCCATAACCCAAATGCCACATCCAGTCCTTTCCATCTCAAACCAACTCCAAGCCACTTTCGCAACAGTCTCAACAACTCTAATCGCAACATACAACAACCGAACTCAATCTCAGCAATTAATGCCACAACCTCAGCGTATGATAACAGAACGGTAACTAAAGGGCTTTCAAATCGAAACGCTTATCATACTCGAGGGAACCAAGAAGCGGCTGCACTAGTGGCGGTTTCGGCAACACCAACGCCACAGCCGGTGACCAGAACGATGGCAACTCGCGATAAACTTCTAGCATAACCAGCCTTAGCAACAACTCTCATGGCCCATGGAGAAATTAACGGATAGAGAAGCTAAAGCAGGGTTAGAGCTTACCAATATGGAAGACTCAGCGGCTGTTTTCCGATGACAGCGAGGATTTTCCGGTGGCCAGAACAATAGCAGCAGCATTAACCAAAACATAGTAGGATTGGGATGAGCTGCAAAGCCTTGGAACAGCCCCGGCTGGCTTCATTAATGGTGACCTGAACCATTTCTGATGGCGGCGCTCAAGAATGCCGGCGACGACGACGAAGGCACAGGCAGCGGCAGCAGCGCGTCGCTTCTGGCGGCGTCCACCTCCCTCGCGTGTCTCTGCTCTGGCGATGGCTGAAAGACGACGACACAGACTCCACGTCAAGGAGCGACCCCGGCCACACATAAGCCCCACGAAGACGGCGGCGGATGCAAGGCCACCTCGCAACGGCGCCTGCACAAGGGTGACAGCAACTGCAGCCTAAACGGCGGCGAGTTGAACGCGGTTCTGGGCCGCGCAGCAGCTTCTTCTCCAGCGCTTCTCCTGGACGACCGTGGCGATGCGACCCTCTGCCTCTCGTGTCTGTTTTCTCACTCACTCGCCCTCCCTGATGCAACACGGTGGTGCGGCGGCAGTGATGCCCGCCAGCACCGTGCTTTCTCACCTCCCCTCTCCTCCGTTCGGCCAACAATGTTTCGTGGGTGTGGGTCGTGTTTCCGATCCCCCTCCTCTACCTCTTCTCTCTCAAATTCTATTTCCTTCCTTCTTCATATTGCTGAGTGTTTGTGTCTAGGGTAGAGAGGGGCAGCAGCTGCAGCTGCTTGGGTTTGAGGGAGCTAGGGTTTCATTTTGAAACTTAGGGTTTTTGTCAAGCTAGGGGTAGTTTAGGTAATTTCAAATAAAAATAGGGATAATATAGTAATTTCACATAAAATTGGAAATAATATAGTAATTGAAACCCAATGTAAATCCAACACTAATAGTATATGAAAAAATACAATTTGCTCATCAAATTTTACAAATTATTTTCAATAAAATACCCAAATCAAATAATTAGAAATAATATACTTAATTTCTCTATTTTCCAAAATAGCAGTACTAATATTTAAAATATTAATTATTTAATCCAAATCATTTAAAATCCTTATTATTTCATAACTATCAACTTTATAATTCAATTATAGAAAATAATCCAATAACTGTAAAATTGGATAATAATCATAACTCGTCTTAAATTCAATAAATCAAAATTTGCCTTAATTATCTTTAATAAAATAATTTCTAAAATTAAGGCTATAAATAACTATGATTTGAGACTTGATCATAATAAAACTTTTCAAAGGTTTTGGGTCTTACAATATTTAATTGAATATTTTTAGTATATATAAAAAAAAATCGCCAATTGATAATAAGATGAGAACATAAACAATTCTCGTTATTTGAGTGCAACCGAAATTAATATCTTAGAGGAAGAAAAGCCAAGTTAGGGTCAAGAAGAGACCTCTAGACCTAACTTAATTGTGTCTCTGCCAATCACCTCCAAAGCCAGTTATTATAAATTGCGAAAACATGATAGCTTGGAAAATGAGAGAAGCCAGCAACAAATTGGTTCATATTCAACTTAAACAGTTAGTAAATTTATTTAAACATTCTATTTTTATTGTGTTAAAAAAACTCACCGTTTTTTCAAAAAGATGCATATATTTTGGAATAGGTTAGTTTATAGTGCGACACACATTGATGAGGAGGCAAATAGGTTAGCATATTTGGGTCTTAATGATTTGGTAGGGAGTTACTTGCACTGTCCTCGCCTCTTGTTGTCACTTGTCAAGTAGTTTGCGTTGATCAAATTTTCAGAGAGTGGGATTCACTGGACTTGTATAGCTGTGCATGAAAACCTAGTACCTAGCCAAAGAGAGGAAGCTTGGGCTTTCTTGACAGAGTTTTCGAAAAACTACACGAACCCTTAACTAGTCATTGGAGACTTTAATGAAGTTTTGCTCTCTTCTAAAGTCAATAAAGATAAGTTTGTCCAGTAAAGAGTAGATAGATTTGGTAGAGTGCTAGAAGATTGTGGATTGCAGGATCTTGGTGCCAAAGGTCTACGTTTCACTTGGTATAGGCATATGCAAGGTAATTATTTTATTTCAAAAATATTAGATAAAACGTTGGCTAATGATGCTTGGGACTTGGCTTTTCCTAATGACATTATTGAGAATTTCCCTAAGATTCACTCTGAGCATTGTCCAATCTTGTTGAGATGTCAAGGCTTTTTCAAAACATATTATGGCAACAAAATTTTTTGTTTTCAGGAAGCTTTGGCTTCTCATCCCATCTTCCCATTATTGTTAAATGAGCTTGGGAGAAAGGTAGATCGATTTTCACCAGATATTTGTTAGAGGTGCGTTAAGAAGCAATGATTTTCAATAAAAAAGTCTTTGGTAACCTTTTCTATAAGAACAAGGAGCTAGAGAAGAAAACCTTTTGTATCCAACAGCAGATTAAATAGATTGATGTTATCTTTCTAATGATGAAAGAGGAGTTTCAGGCTAAATACTCCATCCTTCTCGCACAGGACGAGATTTTATGGTTTCAAAAATTTCAAAAGAAGTGAGTTAGGCTTGGAGACAGAAACACTAAGTTCTTTCACATGTAGACTTTGATTAGGCGCAAGAGAAACAAAAGCGGGTATCTTTTCGAAAGATGGTAGTTAGGTCACTGAGAATGAAGACATTGAGAAGGAGGCCTTGAAGATTTTTAAACACCTTTTCTGTTCTACTGAATTGGTCAATACCCATTGCCATAACTTTCTAGAAGTGTGTGTGCAGAGTTGACCAAAGATATTACTAAGAAGGAAGTAAGGGGCTTTGATGAGTATGAATTCCTTTAAAACTTCCAGTGTAGATAAGTTTCAAACTTTCTTTTTAAGGAGTATTGGAAGGTTGTTGGAGATGATGTTTGCATGTTTGAGGCCCAAGCCTTTACGGGTAATATTATGGATTTTTTTATATTTGAGACACTGGTGGTGCTTATCCCAAGGAGGATAATCCCACTCGACTTAATGGTTTTCGGTCGATCAACCTCTACAATTTCATTTACAAGATTTTCACTAAGGTGGTGGTTAACAGATTAACGTCTTTTCTTTAAGATATTGGCAGTCCCCTTCAAGAGGATTTATACCCGGTCGAAGAAATCCAAATAATATCATGATTGCTCGGGAAGTTCTTTACTTTATGAAGAAGACTAAGGCAAAAATACAACTTCCAACTTTTATGATCGACTTAGAAAAAGCTTATGATAGAGTAGATTGAGATTTTTTGGAGGAACCTTTGTTTCTCTTTTTTGGATTTCCTCGATTTACTATCCGCCTTATCATTATGTGGTGCGTGAAATCATAGGCTCTCTCCATTATGTAAAATGGAAATAAGTTGAACAATTTTCAACCTAAGTGAGGACTTCGTTAAGGAGACCCATGTCTCTATATTTATTCATTTTGTGCAAGAAAATATTAAGTTGTTTTATATCCAAGTTAGTTGATTAGGGTCATTGAGAATTGGCCAGAGTTTCTCAAGGCGGTGTTAGCCTCTCTCACCTCATGTTTGCAGATGATTAGGTGCTTTTCTTATAAAGCTACAAGGTCTCTGATATGAAAGTGAACTTTGACAAGTTTAGAGCAATTTGTTATGCAAATAATTCTTGGCAGAGGAAGGAATTATTCACAGGGTTCTCTTCTATCTATTGGAAATGATATTTTAGTTTAATGCATATTCTTAACCTTGCATTATATGTATGCTTATATGTTTTGAATGACAACATATGATTTCTATTAGTAAGATAACTAGTGCTTTTGAAAAGTAACGAACTTAATCTTTTACTCTATTTTAACATAATCTCTATATTGAATATATGGTAAATAAAAATATTATTAGATGACATATGTTATATTATATACTATCAAGTTTGATACATGATTTTGAAAGAAAAGAAATTTTGACAAAGACATGATGTAAAATGATTTTACCATTTTACAATGGATAATAACGAATTTTTACAAGAGGATTCTTGTATCAAACTTGATAAACCACTATTTTATGATTCATATTGTATTTAATTGTGTAGTTTTATCACGTCTTCGCCCACTTATTCATATGATTTGTATGTATTTACAATTCCTTCCTAAAAATATTCTATGATTGAAAACTTGCTTCATAAAGACCTTTTAGTTATATATTTTTATTTTCCTTCGTACCATTCGATGCCGTGATCTGTGTGCTAAGTATTTCAGGCTTCATAGGGCAGGAATGGCATAAGGAATAAAGAGAAAGTGTGCAAAAGTGGAAGGAACACGAGGAATTGAGGAGATGACCAGCGAGAAGTCACGCGGTCGCATGGCTCACGTGACTGTGCAAAATGGAAGAAATCACAGTGACGCGACCGCGCGGATTGGAAGCTGCACGAACGACGCGAATGCGTGGACGACGCGCACGCGTGGTACAAAAAACGCTGAGTGACGCGAACGCGTGAACGACGCGCACGCGTGGTACGAAAAACGCTGAGTGACGCGAACGCGTGGACGACGCGGCCGCGTGACGTGCGCGATCTGCAGAATTACAGAAGTTGCTGGCACAGATTCTGAGCTGCATTTCAACCCAGTTCTCGACTCAGAAAATACAGATTAGAGGCTAGGAGTGGGGCAGAATCAATCATTCATTCATAATACACACTTTTTCACAATTTAGATGTAGTTTTTAGACAGAGAGGTTCTCTCCTCTCTCTTAGGTTTTAGGATTAGGATTTCTTTTAGTCATTAGGATTGTTTCTTCGTACCAGGTTCAATAATTTATGTTTCTCTTCTATTTTTGTTTACTCTAAAGCTTTTATTTGTTTTTGATTTATGTTGCCCAATTGGCTCATGAACTTTTCCATGTTAGAATTGACATCTTCATTCAATATAATTTGAGGTATTCCAGATAATTATGATTTGAATTTAGATTTCTATATTCTTTGTTCTGGTTGATTAATTTGTAACTCTTGAGTTATCAAACTCATCGTGATTGATAATTGTTATTCTTGCTGATTGATTTAGATTCCTATAACTCTAGTCTTTTCTCAGGAGTTGACTAGGACTTTAGGAGTTAAATTGATTTATCCACTTGACTTACCTTTATAGTTAGAGGTTGACTTAGTGGTAGCAAAAATATAATTCTCATCACCATTGATAAGGATAACTAGGATAGGACTTCCAGTTTTCATACCTTGCCAAGAGTTTTATTAGTTATTAATTTATTAATTCCTGCAATCTCTTTCTCCTGTTCAAAACTTTTTCAAAAATCCAAAACACTGTTTTCCATAACCAATAATAAAACACACCTCCCTGTAATTCCTTGAGAAGACGACCCGAGATTTGAATACTTCGGTTTATAAATTTTATTGGGTTTGTTACTTGTGACAACCAAACGTTTGTAAGAAAGGTTTATTGCTTGGTTTAGAAACTATACTTACAACGAGAATTTATTATAACTTTTAAACCATCAATCTTCAGTTCTTCAAAACTCATCAAAGAATTAATCATCATGCAAATGAGGATCATATGATAACAAGAAGTCTTATGCAAGGTTTAGTTGTAGGACTTTAATTTTTATTTGTCAAGAGAAAAACAAGTTTATCTCTCAAGTAAAAACATGTTTTAATCAAATTAAAATAAATTTTTAATAATTTCGAAAATCCATTATTGAAAAAGAGTATGGATCGTGTTATGATGATCCTAATCTGTTTATAATGGATTATAGAGAATAGGACCAAATCGAATCATGCACAATGCACCATGACTCGAAATTTAAATTTGTTGAAATTTAAGTCTAAAGGATCGATTCCAACATTAAATGGGAGAATCGATCCTCATGTATTGTAATGCTATATTTCATACAAATTTGAACTAGAGGATCGATCCCTAACTTTAAGGATCGATCTTATATGTCCATAGGGATACAAGACCCTACCAAGATCGTATGTTTTTGAATAATTTGATTTCTCTACTCACTCCTAATATTCATAGGTGCATGGAAGATTATAAATAGAGGTCTTGGTCCTTTGTTTCAATACACAACTTTCTTTCATGATATAATCTTTCGTTGTGATCAAATTTCATAAATTTTCTAAGTGTTTTTTATAAACATTTGAGAGATTAGCTTGAGATTCCTCATGGTGCGTCATTTGTAACCATATACTCTTTTAAGAGAGCTCATTTTTTCTGAAGTTTACTGTCACATATTGTAAAAGAAGAGTTTTGTAGCTCTTCTTATTGGTTGAGAGACTTAGAGATCGTTTTCTTTAAGTGGTTATGCTTGATAAACACTGTAGTCGATAAGGATACCTAAGATTATTAAACACTAAAGAAAAAACGATTGAAGTTGGTATTACTTTGAGTTCTTAGAAAAGAAGTCTCTAAGTGGAATGGCTTAATCAAAGTGGTGATCATATACCGTGAGGTGTTTATCAAGTGCTCTTCTATCTTGTATCGTTCTATTAAGCGCCTTATAAGTTTGGTTATATAGTGAAAATCTCCGTACCTTGGTGGGAAGGATTGGACAGAGGTGAAGAGGTTACACCAAACTAGAATATATCATGGTTGCACATCTTTTAACCCTTAAACCCTTTACATTTCTTGCTATTTTCACTTATAAGTAGTATGGAAAGTGATGCCTAGACATCTTTATTTGTTTTTAGGTTTTTTTATTAGTTTTCTTAGTTTATCAAAGTTCTTATGTTTTAGTGAAGTTTTGATGACTAATCATGTGCTTGAAGTTGTGTTAGAATAGTTGTGTTTTCAGGATATAATTAAGCAAATCAGGATAAAATTTAGAAGAAAACACAAAGCTTGGTGGCGCCAAGTTCAAGGAGGTCAAGCCTAGCACCTAAAACTCCAAGCTGGGCGCCCAAATCCGGAGCCCAACTCCAAGGACGGGTACCCAGCGCCTTGTTTGGACACCCAATCATCTAGCCCAGTGCTAGGGACATCAAGACCAACACCCAATCAAGAAGCTTAGCGCCAGAATCAAGTGCAACTCCCAGGAAGCTTCAATTCAAATCAAGATTCAAGATTTAAATAATTAGTTAGCAATAATCTCTTCTAGAAAGATAAGATTCGGTTATTAGGATTTAGATTAGATTATATTAGATTTGAAGTTGAATAAGTTATCTTTCTCTTTGGAAGATAAGATTAGTTTTAAAATTTCAATTAGTTAGGAAGTTAGATATAAATAAGTGAACAAAGTGCACATCTAGACATACCATCTTTGACCGAACTATACTAGAGCCATCCAATACCTCTTTAGTTTAGTTATTTTCTTCTCTACTATGGGTAACTAAACCTCTCTTGCTAAAGGTTAGGAGCTCTGTTTTATTTTTATGGATTAGTAATATAAGTGTTTTCTTTATTTTGATTCATGCTTTTCTAATTTTTCAAGATTGAGTTTCGTTCTTCACCTTTAATGGTTAGAAGTATTAAAAAATATTCTATTCTGTCTTGGATTCTGTTATTATTTTAGAAAATTTAATATCAGAATTAGCTCTAAACTCTTTCTCATGATTTTTAGTTTGACTAGGAATAGAATTTTGAAAATTTTGTGGCTTTAAATCGAAACTGTCCTTCACCTCGTCTCTTAAGTTAAGCGAAATTAAATTGTCAAAGAATTAGAATTTGATTATAAATGATTTGTCATGAAATTTTTTTTGCATGAGTTAAAGTAAGGAAACACAAGCATTGTGTTTTCTAAGAATATAACATCTCCAAAGTCTTTAACATTCCCAATCCTTGTTTATTTCTCTAAAATCTCTAAGCCTTCTCTCGTTCTCTCAATTCTCTTCTCCACTGTGTTCTTGCTTCTAATTCAAGATCCACAATCCTCTTGTCAAAGTTTGATTGATCTAATTAGAGATTCAATTAGACGTTGCTTACTTCAATCTGTTAATCCTTATGGAAACAATATCCACTCACCGTGGTATTACTTAATGTGATTTGGTGCACTTGCCAATAATACGAGCATATCAATTTTGGCTCATCAAATTTTTGGTGCCGTTGTTGGGGATTAATTGAGATTGACAACATACGCCTAGTTAAATCACAAACTTAGATCTTTTTTTAATTTTATTTTCTATTCTGTTCTTTTCTTTTATTTTCTTTCTTCTGTTTAATTCTTTTTTTTTCTTCTTTCTTCTTTATTCCACACGGTGCGTTTGATTTTTTCTTGTTTGTGTATATGAGAAGCAATGGAATTAAATGCCATGAATGCAATTCTAGTACTTAATAAACTCTTGTTTAAGCAAATCCACAAGTAACTAATTAAGGAAAGATTTGAAAACAAGATAAGAAATATTTGAAAAAGTCAATAAGTTAAGATAAGAATTGAAAAGATTTAAAAAATATTTAATTTTAAAATTTAAAAGAAGATAAAATAGAAAAGGTAAGATAGGTAAGAAAGATAAGATAAAGAAGTTAAGAGAAGATAAGTTTTAAAATTAAAAAGATTTGAATTAAAAATTTTAAATTTTGAAATTTTAAATTTTGACTTTTTTAAATTTGAAACAAGATAAGATAAAGATTTAAAAAAAGATTTGAATTTTGAAAAGGTTTAATTTTAAAATTGGCAATTTGAAATTTAAATTTTGAAATTTGAATTTGAATTTTAAAATTTGAATTTTGAGATAAGATAAGATTTTTGAATTGTTGAATTTTAAATTTTTGAATTTTAAAGAAAGATAAAAAGATAAGATAAAAGATATGATTTTTTAAAAGATTTGATTTTGAAATTTAAAAACTAAGATAAGATAACACAATAATTTTAAAATTAAAATCTAGATTTTTATTATAATTTTTGAAAATTTAATTAAAATAAAGATAGAAAAGATATTTTTTATTTTTGAATTTAATGAAGAAAGTAAAAAACAACAAAAAGACACCAAATTTAAAATTTTTAGATCTAAAACACCTACTTATGTGAAATTTTAAAGAAAAAACACAAAGAGACACCAAAGTTAAAAATTTTAAAATCAAAACAAGAAGAAAAATAAGAACACTTTGAAGATCAAGAAGAACACCAAGAACAAAACTCAAAGAATTCAAAGAAACAAGAGCATGCAAAAGACACCAAACTTAAAATTTTTGAAAACCAAGAACACTATTTTCGAAAAATTTAAAGAAAAGACACAAGAAGACACCAAACTTAAAGATTGATACAAGACTCAAACAAAAGACACTAATTTTGAAAATTTTTTTGAAAAGAGACTTAAAGAATTCAAAAATTTCAACAAGAACAAAAACAAAAGACTCAAACCAAAAACAAAGATTGGAAAAAAACTTTTGATAAAGTTTTTTTTTCGAAAAAAAGAAAAATAAAATAGAAGACTCTAACAAAATTAAAGACAATACCTAATCTAAGGAATAAGATAATCCGTCAGTTGTCCAAACTCGAACAATCCCCGACAACAGCGCCAAAAATTTGATGCACGAATCCCCACACTTCGTACAATTGTACCAACAAGTACATTGGGTCGTCCAAGTAATACTTGAGCGAGTCAGGATCGATCCCACGAGGATTATGGTTTGAAGCAAGCTATGGTTATCTTGTAGATCTTAGTCAGGCAGATAGAAGAGTTATTGGATTTGAATGCATAAAAGTGAAATAGGGTACAAAATACTTTGTGAATTTGAATGTAACCAATGATAAGAAGATAGTTAAGGCTTGGAGATGTTTTGTCCTTCTGGATTAACTCTGGTCTTACTGTCTTCTTCAATTGTGAATGATTTCTTCTATGGCAGGCTGTATGTGATCAACGCCGTGCAGTTGCAATCGCCAATCTTCTCAAGATCTGAACCCCAGGGTTAGTGTGAATCCATTCTGATTGAGGGTGAAGCTCCTGCAGTCCATTCTCCTTAATGATCCTACTCAAAATGCCACATACAAGGTCGAATCTTCCGGATCAGAGAATGCTGTGCCTTTGGGTTCTAGCCTCTACCACAAAGACCCTAATCTCTCCAAACCTCGGCTGAACCAGTATCTCAAGAAGTTCCCAACGAAGTCGTGGATTAGCCGTCTAAGAGATGTATAATCAAGCTGGTGGTTCGATGCTTTCCAGTTATGTATTCACACGAACCCAAGAAGAACACTGGTGGTTGTCAGGCACGTGGTCTTAGTACGAAGAACGGAGATGATTGTCATGGGTCATCCCATTCATCATGTTGAAGAACGAATATATATCTTAGAATTAAATCAAACACGGATTGAAGAGAAACAATAATACTTTTATTTATCCATAAAACTCAGTAGGGCTCCTCCCCTCAACTTAGGAGGTTTAGAGACTCAATGATAAACGAAAATGTGGCATAAAGTCCTCTAAGATTATGTAAAATATCCCTTAAATACTAAACTAATGACTAAGGATTACATAAGGAAGGATAAAACAGTCTTTTAGTGCTAAAATCCACTTTTGGGGCCTACTTTGTGAGTGTTTGGGCTACGCTTGATTAAGATTCATGTGCTATGAGGCCTCTAGGGAGTTGAACGCTGGATAGGGGGTCCTCTTTGGGTATTTGAACGCTGGTCTCCTCCTTTGGGAGCTGGACGCCTGGACTAGGGTAGGAGGCTAGCATTAGACACCAGTTTTGCGCCTTCTATTTTGAAGCAAAGTATGGACTATTATATATTACTGGAAAGATCTGAAAGTTAGCTTTCCATAGTCGTTGCAAACATTCCATTTGGACTTCTTTAGCTCTAGAAAAACTCTTCTGAGTGCAAGGAGGTCAGATCCAAACAGTATCTGCAGTGCTTTCTCTGTCTCTGAATTAGACTTTTGCTCTAACTCCTCAATTTTAGCCAGAAATTACCTAAAATTGCATAAAAATACATAAACTCAAAGTAGAATCCAAAAAATGTGAATTTAACACTAAAACCTATGAAAATATAATAAAACTTAAACAAAACATACTAAAAACTATATGAAAATGATGCTAAAAAGCGTATAAAATATCCGCTCATTACTTGTGCTTGTAGCTTTTAAAAGATCGGGGTACTTTTGAAAGCAACTAAGATAGAGCTTTTTAAATTTGGCTTGTACTTTTCAAAACTTAAAAGTCTAATATAACCTCATATGTTAACTAATTTTCAAATTTAATGCTTGTATTTATGTCTATTATAATATTTTTAAATTTTAAAAACTATTTTACCAAACGTAATTATTGTTACTTGTATTTATTGAAAGCTATTTTTAATTTGATTTATCAAAGATAAATGCTACAATTTTTTAAAAGCCATCTTTTAAAAATTAGCTTTTGTAAGCTACTTTTAAAAAGTAAAAGTTTTACCAAACTAAGCGTTATTCTTTTACTATATCCTTTTATGGTAGATAAAGATGGGATAACTACTTATTACATACCAAACCAACCTAAAAAGAGGAGCTTCCATATTAGTAATTAATTACAAATCTCTAAATAATACCTTAACATGGATAAGATACTCCCTTCCAAACAAGAATGACTTGATTAAAAGATTAAGTAATGTTACTATTTTTTCTAAATTTGATTTAAAATTAGGATATTATCAGATATTCGTAAAAGAGGAAGATAGATATAAAATAGTCTTTATTGTACTTTTTGGACATTATGAATAGAATATAATGCTCGAGAGATTAAAAAATATACCAAATGAGTTTCAAAAAATTATGAATAATATTTTTTACTCATATGTAGACTTTACCATAGTTTACTTAGACGATGTACTTGTGTACTCTAAAAGAGGCCAAATTATGCCTCGACAAAGTTCGTCAAAAATCAAAATTTTCAAAAACCAACAAGTTTCTCTAATTTTTAAAACTTTAAACCAATTCAACTCAAAACCTCAACACACTTCAATTCACATCAGATCTTACTATTTTGTCTTAAATCACTATTCTTACCAAAACTCCACTTATAATGCATTATCCTCAAAACCATTAATCCCAATCATCAAATTCATCACACTCATATCATTCTCAACCAACAAATTCATCAATAATCATTCTATCACTACAAATTCTCATGATTACCATCATTCAATCCAATCTCAATAATCAACATCATTTATCAATAACAACATCATAGTTCATTAAAATCATCACCATAATCAAAATCATCATACTCATCGTTTCAACAATTATCAACACCCAATTCAATTATATACTAAGGTCCACTAGCCTATGGTTCACGAAATATTACATATTATATAAAGAAAATCGAAACCATATCTTGACCGATTTTCAATATGCACAATTTCACCAAATTTGATTCTAACAAGCTTCCAATCACCAACACCACTTTCCAAGTCACCAAATATCAAGCTATACACACCAATATCACTAACATCAATACCTAGAATTCACCATATACCAAATTACAAGAATTTTTGAGAAACTTTACCTTAGTCACAGAAATTGGGGATGAAACTCAATGATTTTTTACTATTGGTTGGCATCTAAACAACTAAACCATAAAAATTCACTCAAAAACCAAACCTTAAATTCGAAATTCACTTAGGATAGAGAAAGAGAGTATGAAACTCAAAAATTTACTAGCAAAAGTTAGTTAGAACTGACGGGCTCGCACGAGAGTTTTGCATAGCCACAAACGGCACGCGAATCGGAGCACCATAGCTCGAGTTATAAGCGAATGAAGGGGAGGATGAATAGTATGGTGGGGTTTCTCTTCTCCTTCAATGCAGCTGCTAGGGTTTGCTTTAAGTGTGTTATGAGTTGATTTGGGTTCATTTTACACATATATATTGGACTTGACCTAATTTGGACCCGATCTAACCGGTTAGCGTTTTTGGCCTGTTTGGTCCAAACTTTGGGCCAAACCTTTAGAATTAGCGTCCGATTTTCAACTTTAATTATTTTCCTAAATTTTTCTACCGTTTTTATCGCTCTCACGCAGTATCAGACAGATTTAAGACGATATTGCCGGTTAATTTACCGGTACGCATTTTTATGCAATTTTACGCAAAAAATTACATTTTTCCACTAAAAAAATCACTAAATTCAATTTTCACCTCTAAATTTTCGATCCATTTTCGGACAATTTATTTACTATTATTTTACGTTAATTATTTTTGGTTCTTACGGTTAGCTCCTAAGTCCATTAAGCCATAGTAATCCACAATAATCCTAGATATTTAACCCAGCAACATGAATCTAAACAAGAGTATAACCAAAGGTTTTTTATTTGGTTAAAAAGATGCAGTCCATGGCTTAATCGCAATATAGTACCTCCCAATTATTCAAGGACCTCATGCCAAAACTATATCCCAATCTTCTGTCAGATCACATTTCATTAGGAAATAGCCGAATATAGCTTTCTTAATATTATAACCACCCTTCAGTCGCCAGATGTTTCTTAACCGATGCACTAAAGCAGTATAACTAAAGTATTTGTTAAGAACTTTGATGACAATAGACTTAAAATAGGATTCTGATAGTACTTTTTCACCCTCATCTGTGAACATGATGATAGGTGTATTTGGTTGTCTTGCTCACTACAAAAAAATCTCTATCTAAAAAATCATCTATAATTAAAGGCTTAGGTTGTGTTTCTCCTACAACCTTTTCCATTGACAGATTTTTCAATGAGATTTTTTTATGTTCTCATATTTCAAACTTAATAATCTTGATTGATGGACTAAAATACTTACCACTTTAGCCCACACACTCTTCATACACTTACCAAAATTTTCTTTTGGTTGTACTTGGTAGGATTTAAACCCAAAACTTTTGAGATGGAGAGAAAGAGATATGCAATGTGAGCTACAAATTGATGGGCATCAGTACCTTTTTTTTTGTGTCATGGCAGTACCTTTAATAGATGGATGAGAAAAATGAAGAGAGTTGAATACAAACAATCAAGCCCAATTATGCTGGTCCAATTATGTATCCAAAAAGGGTTAAAAACACATTTGGAGAGAGAAAAATAAAGGAGAGAAGGGAGGGGCATAGCCTAAAGAAAGGAACTAAATAACTTTATGCTATATCCGTCTATGATTTGTCAACCTAATCCTAAAAGAATGACAGCCATTAACCATTTGTTATAGATTGATTCAAATATTCATTGTACTATGTAACAATGGTTCATCGGTTTTGATGGAGGATTGAAGATATAGTGGAAGTATTCAAACTCTTATCATTAGTAGAGCAACTAAGTTGGACAATACAGACTATCTTATAAATTATAATTAAGAAGAAATGAATTTATTTTATTTTTTTTAAAAAATATGATTTGGTTAATTAAATATTTTTATATAATAAAAATTAAAAAAAATGTGAATGGATAATTAAAAGATTGGAAGAAGAAAAAAAAGGGCCAGGTATAAATAAAATGAGAGTTGTATTGAAGAAAGCTCGGAATTTGAGCGAGTCACCTCAGCAGTCACCACGTACACCAAAGCCATCCTATTCCCATTCCCATTCCCATTCCCATTCTTTCCCCTTTCTCTCTCTATTCTCTATCTCTGATTCCATGTTTCGCATTATCCTCCTCTTCCGCTTCTAGCACCTTCCTCTGCCTCTTCTTCATCACTATCTTCATCACTATCTTCATCTTCCTCTTCACCGCTCCGTAAGTTCACTTAACCTCTCTCTCTCTCTCTCAAACTTATTACTTTTACTTCCTCATTCTTTACTCTTCCACCATTCCCTTGTTCATCCCTTCCATTCCCTTCCCCCTAGGTTAGGGTTTTTCATTTTTTTCTCTCTCTAGCAAATTTCCAAAATCGATAAAATACGGTGCGCTAAATTTATCAGTAGCGATTTCCTTTGATTCCAAGTGTTTCTGAAAAAAATGTTATGCTGAATGTTGATTATTACGGCGCATAAGCGAAGGGAAAAAAAAAAGTAAAATGTAGAAAGCATGCATTTAGAACGCTTTTTCTTTTCTCATTTCTCCGTTCACTGTAGTGATTGGCAGGGACAGTGCCGCTAGAATTAACTGAGAAAAAGGAAGTGATAACAATGATCATTTCACTTGCCGGAATACCTAGCAGTAGCACTCATTGTCGCAAACCTAAACCCTCAATTTTTCTTGTTTCATCTTATCAGCAAGTGTGTGTGTCTAATTTTACGCTTTGCTCACTTGCAATTGTGTACCTAACCAGATGGAAATTAAACCTGTGATTATACGGCGTGTTAATAATAATAACAATAGATAATAATAATAATTTTTATTATTATTATTGGGCACTTCTTTGTGGTGACCTGTCTAAATATTTGGCTATATTTTAATAGAACGGGGATACGTAAGATATAAGGCGGTGTTTCCTTTTTCTTTTTAATGTAATTGATAGTTGATTTTCTCTTGTTAACATTGCTCGGTACATGTGGAGTGTGGACCATTTTTTCTTTCCCCCGCGTTTTAATTGATGATTATCAACTTATATTTTGAAATTTTATTTTGTGATTGTGCTGAGGACTTCAATGGCCTTCTGAATGTTATAGCAGTAGAAATTTGCGCAATATATATTAATTCTAGATGTTTTTGCCTTGGAGCTGAGGTTTATTTATTTTATTTTATTTTTTATTTTTAATTTTATAATTATTTTGTTATAGTTAAATTCCCTGGATCAATCATGTGTGACAAAGGGGGGAAATCATGTCCGATATGCACTGAGGAGATGGACCTGACTGATCAGCAGCTGAAACCATGCAAATGCGGCTATGAGGTGCATGAATGAATTTCTTAATTTATTGTTGAACTTTGTTGGAAATAAAAATTTTGGGATATCTGATATTTTAGTAGCAAAATGTAGTGACTGTTTACATATAATTATTGCCCCTTACTGATAAGTGATAGATGTGTTTGATTTTATGCGTCTTCTTCCTTCTCCTCTGCAGATCTGTGTCTGGTGTTGGCACCACATTATGGAAATGTCAGAAAAGGATGGGACTGGTGGTCGTTGTCCAGCTTGCCGTGTGCCTTATGACAAAGAACGTATTGTGGCAATGGCAGCAAATTGTCAAAGGTTGTTTGGCTGAGGGGAATTTCTATTTTTTTATGATGTTCTTATTCTCTTGCAAGTCTTTAGTTCAATGATTTCTTGCTTACGTAGGTTGGTTGCTGAAATGAATTCAAAGCATAGAAAGAAAATGCAGAAGTTGAAGTCCAAATCGACTGAAGGAAGGAAACATCTTACTGATGTTAGAGTTATTCAACGGAACCTAGTGTACATAATTGGGTTGGCTCTTAACCTTGCAGATGAAGATGTGAGTTCTTCAATGATGTTGTTCTGTATCTAAATGTTGCTAGATGCATGTATGTGGTGCATGTCATACTCTTATATGTTGTTTCATATATTTTAAATTGTTAATTTATCTTACCTTTTTCATGATGTGTTTTATTTGTATTTTGTCAGCTACTTCAACGCAAGGAGTATTTTGGCAGGTATGGAAAAGTTATGAAAGTGTCAATTTCTCGGACAGCTTCGGGCATAATCCAACATTCTGCAAACAACAGCTGCTGTGTGTAAGTTATTATTGTGTATCGCAATGGTCATCACCCTGCACGAAGTTTCAAGCAGAAAAATTAGCTTGGCTTTTAACTTAGTTTTTCTTCTTCCTATTCTATTTTATTTTTCCTGTGTGAATATGTGCACTGGTTTTGTCATGTTCCTTGTAACCCTGTCATTTATATGTTATATAGTTCAAGTCGTATTTCTGGAATTCTAATTATAAAAGTACTTATCCATAGGTATATAACGTACTCAAAAGAAGCAGAAGCAATTCGGTGTATTCAATCAGTGCATTGTTTTGTATTAGAAGGTAGACCCTTGAGGTAAGAACCATACCTTTTTAACTTTTTTATTGGACAGTGACATTTGTGATGATGTGATGTTTATGGGTTGATATTTGCATTTGCAGGGCTTGTTTTGGAACCACAAAGTATTGCCATGCATGGTTGAGAAATGTGGTAAATGGTGATATAAGCTGAAATGAATGCTTTGCTAGGACTTAGGGATAACAATTTCTCTGGGCTACTTTATAACTTTTATTTCTTGTCCAGCCTTGCAGCAACAGAGATTGCTTATATCTGCATGATTATGGCTCTCAAGAAGATAGCTTTACCAAAGATGAGCTAGTATTAGCATTTGCAAGGTATTTTTGGTTTCCGACTCATGTATGAGCCCCGTCTCTCTTCTTTGGAATTTTGAATGTATGATGTCTCGCATATGTCTTCTTGTGGCTGGATGACTTATGGACATGTTAATTTGTGAGTGGTATCTAAAGCTTCCATGTCAAATTTCTTGTAGTTTTGAGGTGCTTTTCTTAACAAGAAAAACCAACATATGGTTTAGTTGACATATCAGATGGACCATATATTTTATAAGTTCTACCTTACACAAATGTTTCATGCAGGTTCTGAATTTGTGAATGTAAATTTGTATATTCTCTTTTTATTTGTTTTTTAAATTGCATCCTCCATCATGCTAATTAGTCTTACTCTTTGTTTCCGCCACCCATTTATTTTTCCTGCCTATGTTTAGGAGTTATATTTGATTATAGTTTTGGTCTGTAATTTGGATGTTAAAGGAGTAGAGTCCAACAAATTATTGGGGCTACAAATAATTTGCATCGGCGCTCGGGGTGTGTTTTACCTCCCACAGAAGATGATCCCAGACACATGTCATCAACCTCCAAACTAATTTCGAAAAGCACTTTAGATGTAAGTTTCAGATAAATCACATGTTGTGAACTGAGTTACCGGATGAAATGTTTCTGCTGCTTTTAGCGTGTTCACTATATTGCACGTTATTAGGCTCAGTTAACATATCTTAACCTCAACAATCACAGAAAATCGAGAACCAGATAAAGGCATCTTGTTCAGGTAGCGGGACCATGACTTCACCTGCACCTCCTGCTGTGACTTCCTGGTAATTTATTTACCCATGGGTGGTACTACAATTTGTTTTGTTTTATGAATGGTGACCAAGTATTTTTGTAACAGGGTCATGCGTGTTTCGGGTTCTCTTCCACCTGATACAAACTCATCGTTCCCTGGTAATTTGGTCAATAGAAAAGTTGAGGTATCTAATGATCGACAGGTCCATGTGACTGCAGTTAATAACACTGATAAGTATGCACTTAATGCAGGACAATCAGCGGAAGCTGGAAAAAACCCAGAAGACCATTCTGGTGGTATGTTTGTACCTACAGAGATGGACAAGCATCATAATAGTGGAAATTCTCAGAAATGTGAGTTAGACAATATGGAACTTGTGTAAAATCTCCCTTCTACTATATTTTCTAACCACAACTTATTTGCAGCTTTTGTAGATAGTGATCAAGATATGGTACCTTCTGCTGCAAACTCGGGCTTTCTAAATCTCTCCAAATCACAATGTGATTTTAATATTGACAAATCAGTTGGCCTTGATTCAAATCGGGATGTAGAAGGCTTATGTTCAGATTTGTCATCGATAAGCTTGCATAATCACGTGGAAGATCCATATTCTGTTCCTGATTCAGATAGATTACTGTATATGCATGGCTCAAATAATTCATCTCTTGGGAAGCATTTGCAGCAAGATAATGAGTATCCTGAAGAACATTCAACCACTCCAGCTTTTTGGGAAGATGTTGTGGATGATGTACTGAACTTGGATTATGAACAATCAAAGTTCAGCAAAGGCGTCAATCATCTTTCTACAGGGATCTGTTCGCCTTATCTCCATAAGAATGCAGGCCGGTCAAGCCATCATCTCTGGCAACAAGATCAAAATTGTCATGAACATGACTTGGGCAAGCCTTCTGAATCTTTTAATGATGCCTTACAGACAGGATTTGAAGAGCATGTAGGGGATAAAGAAAATGTTAATAAGGTAACTTCAGATATGGGGGAAAGCAGCATTATATCTAATATTTTGTCTTTAGATTTGGATGCGTGGGAAGACTCATTAGTTAAGTTGTTGGAGGAAAATGAAGAACCAAGCAAAGCCCTTAAGTCACCAAATTTGTGGAGAAGTCAAGACAAAAATCAGTCAAGGTTTTCCTTTGCAAGACAAGATGCACTTGTGGATGACTCATCTGATTTGGACCAATTGATTGGAATTACTAGGCACGTTTCCAGAGGGAATGTTGAATCAGATGCTTTAATGGAAAACAAGGATATGTGGAGATACTCGAATAACACTGTCAATGGGAAACACCCGTGTTCTGTGCCGTCGATCAATTATGCACTACCAGATAAATTTCTTGGAAGTGAGTTTTTGTGCAATCAATTTTCCTTCACATTGATTTATACTGTTAGTATGCTGTTTCTCTGTTGCTGGTGGCATGGGGTAGGGATGGCAGAGGGTGATTTTGCTTCCTTTGATGTTTATTGTTGTTTCTCCTTATATGTTCCTATCTACTAGGCATTTTGTTATTTGAGTATTTTTCTATATAGATAGCCCTTTTCGTGAGTGTTTCAATCCATTGGATCATGGGCTGGATTGGTAAATCCTTCTGTCTTCAATTGTTGTTATTTATGTGTTCTTTTGAACTGTCCTGTTTGTCGGGCCTTCCATTATAGCTTAGACAATCTTACATATCAAATCTTCCTCTGTTAAATGAAAATGTCAAATAATGTTAACATTTGTGCTGTTAGTTCCATTCACTATCGAGCCAAGTATGACAAAAGAACTGATTTGAGTATAATTGTTTTCTTCAGTGTCAAAGGCTCATGCTTCCAGCCCACCGGGATTTTCATTGTCCAGCAGAGTACCTCCTGGCTTTTCAGGTGGGGGAGTAGAATATAATTCTAGTATTCATGGTGTGTTTCTTTATTGTCTAAGATTTACTCTGCATATCTTCCTTTGCTTTCCCTTTCTAAGTATCTTGACTTCAATGTAGTTCTAATGCATCTAAATCTTCAGGGAAACACTTGTCGCAACAGCATGTTCTTGCATCTGGAGATATCGGAAAGGTTGGAGATGTTCAATTTAATGATCTTGCATTATTGGAAATTGGTAAGGGGATGCTAACAGAAAGGGTAAATAATGCATCTCTTGACATGATGCGGACTTCGTTTCCACAATTTAGCCCTGGTGAAGATGATCCTAGACTCAAGATGTTAATGCACCAATCTGCACCTTTACAGAATTTAAATGTTACAGATCATGCAGGAAATATATTTTCTCCACAAAATGATGCATATAGAATTTCTTCAAGGTTTCTTGATCAATTTCCAGCTAACAATCCATCGATTTACGAACAGATACATTCTCAACAGTTCAGCAATAATGGTCTTTCATCAAATAGCCAGTGGGGTGGTTGGCATGATGCCAGGAACTTTAATGACCTGCCTATGCCGCAAGTATTGAATAATGAGAGAAAGAGGTTTAACAATTCCATGCCTAGCTATTAGAGTATCAAGCTTTTGATCCCTCGACTGTTTTTCTTCCAGAAGAGGATTCACAGTGTTGATCTTTCTCCAACTTTAATGGGCATTCAGGCATCTGTCAATGTAGGTTTCACCTGTCTAAAAAACCTAGAGATTCCTTGATCAATGATAAAATTGTCTGCTGGGATTTTTGAGGTCATCCACATCTCAGTTCTGTGAGAATTTGGGTACCCTTAATTTCATTAAACTCTTGGCTATCAAGTGCACAGTGGTAAATGCTAACAGCTGTTTCTTCGTTGCTTAACTTGCAACTTTGGAATAGGGCTCTGATTGCAACATAATTGGCCAGTGGCTGGCGTAAATGGTCCAATTTTTCCCTCTTTTTGGGTAAACAACGTCGGCATGAACTTGGCTTGGAGGTTGTTATGGTAGGTTTTAAGTCCATCGGGTTGATGAGGCTTTTGATATAACAATTGGTATATATCTGTGTGAAGCAGGACCAAACGTAAACAGCTAAAAACCTGTACTTAATCTGATAAAAATCTAACCTTTCTGTTTCCCTTAAGTTTTATGATTTTCTTATATTCCTTCGAACAATATTTTGATTAACCATTTACTTTATATATCTATATGGTGACAAGCCGCATGTTTATGACTTTATAGTGCGCCACACTCTCAACAAGCTTTGGATTAAGTATTGGGTATCTGGTTTTAGTTCGTCAAGGCTTTCCTAAAGCAAATTCTAGTTTTATCCGATACCTTTACAGACCAATACATTCATGGGAAGTTTATTATGATTCATCTGTTATAAAACTGATCTGAATATAAAATTTCAATATAACTAAAAAATTATTTTTAGATTACAATTCTACCCTTTTTCTCTCTCTACAAGTATTGGCTGTAGAGTCGGAAGTCTAAACCTATAAAAATGCCAACTATAAAAATATACAAAATTTAATAATTTTATATAAATACTTCAAAAAGTAATTATGAAATTAAGCTTGCATAATCTGTGTTGGTACTTTTAACATAATATATAAGTGAAAACTTGTGCTGAATAATGTTGTAGCAGAATGGACAAAGAATCTGCGTGCAGTGTGTTCGAATTTCTCAATTCTTTTGTATCGTGTTCTTGATGATTCATTAACGGTTTATTATTACATCGGTAATTTATCAATTACATGATTGAACAATGATTACGTAAAAGCGTTTACGTAGACACTTTTAGAAGAAACTACTAAAGAAGAGTGCAAATATAATAATATATACCCAATGGTTATAGGTCAGAATCGTCATACATAATGAAAACCGAGAACGTTACCAATCAACAAACATATACCAAAGTTGAAGCGTGGAAGAAAAGTAGTTAGCTCTTTGCAGCTATATATATAGCTGTTGCACTAATGTTAGGCACTGCAGTCATCAAAGGTTTTGACAATTCAGGGGCGATTTTAAGTTTTCCTTTAAAGGTTTGCGAGAAGAAAAGAGTTGAAAGATGGCTCTCTCGAAGGTAAGGGTCGTAAAAGCATAAAACCTTAGACATGTTTCCTTCTTTCTCTTTTCTCACGACACCACATGCATGCACCCACCCTGTGGCTGATTTTTTCTTTATATAGATTAAATATGTGTGCAGACGTGTAGTAAGTTTTTATTGGAAGTTTGGGTGTTTTTTTTTAAATTAATATTAATCAAATTGGACTAGGGCAGACAAGTTACAAATTGGAGTATCCCATTTTAATTTTTAAGTTCTTTTATTTTTGGAAACAAAATTCGAAGAGTCCCAGTTGTCATCTTTTGTTAAGAAAGTTAAACAATGTAAATTGGACGGTACAATTTTTAAACACTACCTTACAACTAAAAAACAAATCGATGCCTCTAATTTTTGTAAATCACATCCCCCGTCTCATCTATTTATGATACACACTGGCATAAGAAAAATAATAAGCGCCACTATGTTGCCAAAGCAATGCACACGATGTCATCAACTTAAAAACACATTTTGTACAAAAAAATCTTATGAATGTAAAATATTTAACTGAATAATGATGAAGATGATGATGATATAAAATCGTTTACATTATTAATACATAACGATTAAATTAAATTTTATATACTTCAATTCAATAATGATATTGTCTTGTATGGAATGGAATGTGAATATACGAAAGCCTGCAAGGAATCATCATCAAGAGGATCACTATTGAAGAGGGGGACCGCGTCGTTTGTTGCAAACATTGAACTTTTGAATGATTCAATTATCGTACTTGAGGAATAGTATAGTTTTGTTGGGAAAAATGTCTTTTTAAGGTCTAAGAAATTGGAATAATTGATTGTGTATAGTGTATAGTGTGATTGGATTCTTCCGTGGATGCAAGTATGCAACAATATAAAACCTCAGCTGCGAGTACCGGTAGGTGCTAATCCTAATCCTTTTAGGATTTTTTTTTCATATATCCAAAAGAATAAAAAAGGTTAGAAATTAAAACCTATAATTTTTTTATTTTATTTTCCCTCCCCATTCATATTACCAACTAACAATTAGATAATATACTAGATAGCAGAGATATTTGTAAAAATAATGTTATATATCTAAGTTTTTTGTTAATTAAATCTAATCAAATTAGTTTAATATAAAAAAAATCAGTTATAACTAGTATTATTTTAAATCTTATTATTTAATTTGGTTGGAGTTGGTTCATAAAAAAACTAAGATTAGTTGAGGGGAAAGCAACTTTGAAATAAAGCGACAAAATCAAATTATTGTATGTTTTAGGCATTTATTTAAGTGGATGGGTGAATTAATTACTTTATCAATTTAAGTTGGATGAGTTTTATACTTTTATTAAGATCTAAACTGAAGGAAGAAGATATCATTAAGGGTAATTTGATTGTTATAGCCTTATTGTGATGTTTTTATAGTCCAATCCTCATTTATATTGTCTAAAATTATACTCTTTATTGTTTTAAATTAAATAAGTGTTTATTAAAAAAAAAGGCTAAATAAGTTTATGTTAGAAAACGGTAAACAACATTAATTTGTCTATTTTTTTAATCCCGCTAAATGTACATCTTTTATAATAAATATTGTTTTCACATCAGTATTTTTTTAATAACCAAACACACATTATCTTTGTTTTATTAATCAAAAACTAATTTAAATACATAATTAATTAATAATCATCGTATTTTTATATTGAAGTCAAGAATATTTGCTGTGTGAATATTGTTTTTTCACTAATTCTCTGTTAAATATCTAACTGAAGAAGAAATAAGTGAAAAGACATGGTAAGAATAAATATTAAAGGCTTTTTTCGGAAGTCGATGATAATAATTGCCATTGTTAAATATGACTTTTTTTAATTTATAATTAAAATTTTTTTGAAGAAATTATACTTATTGTCTGTGTATTTTTGTATACTCTTATATATTGTTTGTAGATCTATATACTATTTGGAGATGATGATAATGGATTAAAAACGCCAGACTGAAAAAAATTAAAGGGAGTTCGCCGAAAATTAGGTGAACTCTATAATTTTTATAGAGTTCGCTGGGTGCGACGAACTGCTCTAAAATAAATCATATTTGAGGAATTAAAGTTAAAAAATGGTGTTCGTGGAAATATGATTTTTTTATTTCTGAAAAAAAAAATCTAAATATTAAAATATTAGCTAGTAGAGTAATTTCATTTCATGAATTTAAGCTATGAAAGAATAAAATATTTTCGATTATTTCTTAATATATTTGCGATTAAAATTGGAAAAAAAGGAGTTAATCACAAAAAGGAGCATATTTTATATCTAAGTCGAATGCATTACAGGATAAACTTCATTTTTCCATAAAATAAAGACAATGGCATTTATTTAGTTAGTAGTTAGGGTGTTATATTTCACTTTTACTCTTATGTTCAATCATTCCTCTTTCACTTTCCTTTCTTTCCACTCATAAGTAGTATACCAACCATAACCTTAATACCTCTCCAGCAATCCTAAGCTTGTGTCGGTAAATCCTAAATAACTTTTTGAATAAAGTGCTATTTTGTTTCTCAAAAGATTTAAATTTCAATAAAATAAAATTGAAAGAAAAAATATTTTGATCAAAATAATATTAGTTTGACAAAAATGAATCAAATATAAGAAAATATACTTAAAAAATGTGTCTAGATATCATATTGTTGACACGTTTTTTTTTTCAAGTTTGCTTTGAAAGAGTTCTTAAGAACTGAAGAATTGAAGAAGAAAACCAGAAAATGGAAATAGTGGAAGCAATGAGAAAATGAAGATGTCTATTTTTATTGAAAACTGAATTACAAAAAATGAGAGTTCTTAATAGAAGACACTGCTCTTTACAGAGAAGAAGTGCCGCATATATATACACTAGTTACTATTCAAGAAAATCAAGAAGGCTAACAAAACTCTGCAGCTATATCTAACAAACTGTTTTTGGCAATTCTATAAACTTTGTTAGTATACAATGCTTGACATGCTTAGAATGATCTTTTAATCTCTTAAATTTTGGCGGTTTTATAATAATTTATTTGGCAATTTTTTTTATGTGAATGACAAAAATTTTAAAAATTAGAAAAACATTTTAGAGAACAATTTTTTTGTATTTTTCGTATGTATCTTTCAAATAATTCTTCAAATGCTCTAACAGAAAATTGGATTCATAAGTCTTTTGCCACTCAAGTGAAAGTATAATAGTATATTATATTAAATTAAGATCGAAGACCAAAATGTTATTTTTTTTTTTGACAGGTAGACCAAAATGTTATTTATTTCTTATGGAAACCGTTTCATCAAAAGCTAAGGTTGCATTTGATTTATGTTTTTATTTTTTATTTTTTAAAATATTTTTAATTTTTAGGATTTTATAAAAAAATAAAAAATAAAAAATTATTTTTTTAGTTCACAAAATTTTAAAGATACAAAAAGTTTTAAAATAAAAATATAAATTAAATGTATCCTAAATATTTTAGAGTTAAAACTGTAATTTACTCTAATATATTTTTTTTCTTAAAAGAAAAATATTCTTTTTTGACAAAAGGTTAGCGTAAGTAATTAATCGTTTGCATATATAATTATATATACAACCTTGGAAGCATGTTACTTTTAGTGCAAATATTACAATTATGCTACATATAAAAGATTTTTTATCATTTAAATTCAATTAAATTGGCTTAAGTCCAATAAAAATTAACTTTAAATTAGAGAGCGTATAAATACGTGCTCCTGTAACTATTTAGTAGCACGGACATTAATATGAAAAATGCTTCTTTTTCTTTGATCAAAACTGAAACGATCAAACTTCAAACAACGCTCAAAATCTCTCAAAAATTTTTCAAAATCTTCGCGAAAACTCAAGAAAACCTCAAAGTTATGTTCCAAATCTTCACCAAGAAACACAGAAACAGAAGACGAAAGATTATTGAAGGTACTGTTCACTAATCGTCCAATTTTTTCACTTTTCTCTTTCGCATTTTCGATCGCAAAACACTAGATAGTCATATTTCTGTTTATTTAGTATATTCATTTTGTGTTCTTGAGTTAAAGTATATATTATTGTTCTCATTATACTATTCATTTAGTGATAACTTTGTTAGATCAGTGTAAAAATATTACGTAGTATTTCTCGTATAATTTAACTTATATTTGCATGTGTTTGAGGGATTTGAATGTGTTTTTGTGTATGTTTGAGTGTTTGCATGTTTTGAATTGAGTTCGTACATAGTAATCAGCAACAACTTTCAATGTATTTTGTTTGAATTGAGGTGCACTTGGTGTTGTTGTCCTCTTTTTGTTGTAACTAGGTAATAGAGTATTCTTGTAGCGCTTCTGATGTTATTGTGTGCATGTTTGAGTGATTCGCATGTGCTTTTATCCATTTTTGAGAGATTTTGTTCATGGATTTATTGTAACTAGCCCATAGAAATTTGTTGTAGTGTTTCTGGTGTAATTTTGTGCATGTTTGATTGAGTTGCATGTCTTTTTAAACTAACATTGTGTGATGTAATCAAGAAACAATAGCGATGCGTTTGGTTTGTCTTTCAGTGTATTTCATGTGAATTGAGATGCACTTAGTGTTGTTGTTCTCTTTTTGTTGTAACTAGGCAACAAAATATTGTTGTAATATTTCTGATATTTTTTTGCATGTCTGAGTGATTTGTATGTGTTTTTGTCCATTTTTGAGGGATTTTGTTCATGGATTTGCTGTAACTAGCCCATGAAATTTTATTGTTGTGTTTGTGGTGTCATTTTGTGCATATTTGATTGATTTGTATGTCTTTTTAAGCTGACATTGTGTGATGTAATCAAGAAATAATAGCGGTGTATTTGTTTTGTCTTTCGGTGTATTTCATGTGAATTGAGGTGTACTTGATGTTGTTGTTACCTATTAAACTTATTTCTTATTCCTTATAGAAAAAATGACAATAAAAAAAGTTGCTGAGAGGAGCACCACAAAAAAAGAAGGACCAAAATATAATGTAAGCATATATATGTTAGAACAGCTCATTTTTTTTGTATAAATATAATTATGTAACATAATTTTTATTTATTTATAGAAAACTCATGATTTGAGATGCCCCACAAGATCCATTTATGATATATTCCACAACATGAGCAATAACAAGAAAGCTATTGTCAAAAAATTGAAATTTACTGCTATGACACATATCCCAACCTTGAATGTGTTGTATAAGCTCCTGAAAGAATCGGCATATTCATTTGATTTGTATAATAGCACACTACACATGCGATACGGTGCAATGGAGATCACCCCTGAAAAAAATAGAAGATGTCCTTGGCTTGAATGCATTTGGTAAATATTTTATTTTGTAATCTATTCTGTAAATCAAATTTCGGTATTTTTTACATTATTTCTGTGTTATTGAAATATTTTTGCTGCTGTTGTAGGGGAATGCTATCCAAACAAAATTAAAAATAGAGAAATTAATAAGGAGCATAAGAAAGTTATTGAAACCTTCAAAGGATGTACTTTGTCACAGTTGACAAAGTCTTTGATTGGCATGAGTGTTGATAGGTTAGAAAATCAACTGAAATTTAAGAGGACATTCATCCTCTTCATTCGGAAGTGCTTCTTGTTGCCGACATTCATCCTCTTTGGTTCATATGCCACTAATTCTTCATATGGACACAGAAGTTGTGTTTTTATTCAATGCTTGAGGTGTTGTGATAAGATGATTTTTGTGCATTATAGGTTCAAAGAACAAGAAGAAACATTGGATGCACCAAACCTTGTTCAGGAAGCAAGAATAGAAAAAGAAACCTAATTGCAGGAAATGATGAGTGGCACAATTGTTGATATCGATGATGATCCTAAAGAACAAATGATTGTTCTTCGAAAACAAACTCATTCTCAATCTGAACCACTAGACATGTGAGTTCTTCAATTTAGTTTAGTTTTGCAATCATTGAGTTAATAGTTTGCACCAAAATTTGTTAATGTTTACTGCATATTAATTTTTTCATTGTTTGCCATCATTAGAGTGCCACTACAAGCAATTACTCCTTTAACAGAAACTTCTGCCATTAGCCTTCCACATACTAAACAATAATCTATTGCGCAATCTCTAACCAAAGAATCTCTACCACAAGAACCTCTTAAAGTGTAAGTTTTAGTTAAATTCCTTATTGTTGTATAATTCTTTTTTGGTGCTTTCTTTTATAATTCTTTTTGTGTAATCCTACAGTCCTACACAACCTAAACAACCTGCTACAAAGTCTTCCACAGAGGAATATACGGAAGAACAATCTTAATAACCTCAACAAGAATCTTATGAGAAAGCTCTCCAAAAGAAAACTCAGCATGTAGCTCCTCCTAATGTGTAAGTTCTACTCAATAATTTTTTTTTAATATTTTCTATGTAAGTCCTTATTGTAGGTTTACATCAAGGATATAGAAAGTCATAGATTGTATAATATAAATTGTTAACAATATCTCTTCAATATTATTTTGAATTGTGTATACAGTTTTGAATTAGCAAACATATACTTTAATTTGTATCTTTGTAAATATTCAATCTAAACTTTTCATAAAATTTCTTTGCAAGATTAAAATTCTATGAACCTGACTGTAATGTATTAAAATCCTATTAATCTGAATGAATCTAAGTTCACAAAATTGCAAAAAAAAAAGATAAAAATTTCTATAATACACCGAATTACTAACTGAAAACACCAAAATTATTCAAATAAACACAAAAAAGTGCTTACAATTTTTTATGTGTCATCATCATGCAACTACCGGCTCAAGACTTGAAAGTTGGAATAATGATGGTTGTTAATGCTAGATTGAAAGATGACTTTGGTGAACCGTCATTTAGCTTTGGCTTTAGTCAATCAAGTGGTGAAGCTACAGTTACCCAAGAGGATGAACCACCTGCAGCTAAAATGGGAAAATATCAAGACAGCCCAGTGTTAGTGGAAGAGTTGGAAAACTTAGTTGAGGTAATGGATATTGGGATTGTAGTTGCATTGAAATATGCCAAGGAGGAAAGTCTCCCACGAGAAAAGGTGCAACCTAGTCTTAGCTTCTTGAGATGTTCAAAACTCCAGTAAAGGAAATATCAGAGAAACTTAAGGAAAAATACTATCATTGGGCCACATATATCAAGACTTACAAAGATGACACCAGTAATGAGTGGAAAACTATATTCAAGCTAGATCATGAATGTCAATTGGAGGGAACTAGAATGCACTTCACATCTTTTAAAGAAGAATCATATATAGAAAATTTAGTAATCCTAGATTAATATTAATGATTTTCTTATGAGTTGTTGTGCCATATATCTAATAAGTTTGGATTTTTTTTTCGTAGGTGGCCTCTGTAATGTGTCTAATTTTGAACAGGAGAAAATATAAAAGATTTGAAGAACTTATATACTATGTCCCACCTGATATTGTGGTAAGCTTTACTACCATTGAAGGTGCATTTTGAAAATATACTGTGTGCTAAAATTGGTTCTTTCGGTGTTATTCAAATATTGTAGATAACATGTTGGCCAAACATAGAGGTATACATTGATACAAAAACTAACAAGCCCTTCCACATTAATGAATATAAGGAGTACCTGCTGTTTTTGGACAAGAAAAAGCTTACATCCTATCCATTTGTAAGTTTTCATTTCTAAAGCTTCTTAAATAGTTCTTTCATTAGGTGCAATTTTTGGACAAAAATATTATTCTCTCTAGCCAAACTTCAGATATTTGTCCCAGTTTGTTATGCAAATCATTGGTGACTTTGGATTGCAGATGTTCAAAGGCAAAAATTTCATCTCCTTGGCCTATATCATAAAACATCTCCTTCTGATGTAAGAACACAAATTAATAAATTTGTTATAAGTTGTTTATGTAATACATATTTGTTGTATAAATTCTCTCATTAAATAAATTCGATGTACTTCAGTTTGAAATAAGGTGCACTAGTACTTATTTGTGTGACGTTATCATTTATTCATTTCAGTTTAAAATATAGAGCTTCTTATATTTGACTTTTTTTTGGTTTTTAGGGCTTGATGATTTCACAAATGAAGGTGTTTGCCAGAGAAAAATCTTTGATAGACAAGGATAATGGCGTCAAAGCACCATACATTAATATCAATGGACAACGAACAAGGTATCAATATTTCTATTTAATAAATTTTACTGTATTTTTTGTTACTGTCCTATTTTAATGAGTTATATCATTTTTTTTACATGGGATTGTGCAATATATGTGATGAAATAGATGGAGATAATTGATTAAAAAAGATCAAAAGAGAAAAATATGCATGAAAAAATTGGAAATAGGCAACTGTTGTTAAAAATAGATAACTCTCTATTACTAAATTAACAGAGTTCAATAAATAAATTTCTTTAAACTCTAGGAGCAAGTTGATTGTTTCAGACTCAAATATGCTTCACTCATTCTCTTTATAAAATAAATCAACTGAGAGGTAAAGTCATTAAAGAATTTAAAGTCATCAGACTCTCCAAGCCATCTACTGCATTAACAAGTTCTTATTATGCATTTACATTAGGGGATATAGAAAGTCAATAGATTGTATAATGTAAACTATGAACAATATCTCTTCAATATTGTTTTGAATTGTGTGTACAGTTTTGAATTAACAAATACATATTTTGTATCTTTGTAAATATTTAATCTAAGCTTTTCATAAAATTTCTTTGGAAGATTAAACGTCTATAAGCCTATGTGTACTATATTGAAATTCTATTAATCTGAATGAATATAGGTTTTACAAAATTGTAGAAAAAAATGCAAAATTTATATAATACACTGAATTGCTAACCGAAAACACCGAAATTATTCAAATAAATAGCGAGAAAATGCTTACAATTTTTTATGTAAAATTTCATCAGGAGATATATAAACTGTGTACATTGAATTTCTACATTACTTAACTATTGAATTGTCCGCGCCTATATTTAAAACAAACAAATTCCTTGAAAAAATTGAAGAAACTAATTTCAAAACAAACAGTAACATGGTAAATGGAACAAAACAAGAAAATATAAAAAGTAAACTTCCTTTCCATTAAAAAAATAAAAATATTAATAGATTGCACCAAAACTGTATTGCAAAACATCGAAATTCCTTTAGATAAACACCGATAATCTATCTTATTCTCTTGAATCTTTAAACTGATAATTCCTTATTTGTCAATGATAATGGTTGGAATTTGATTGCACCACTGATCCACCATCTAAAAGGTTCAACTGCAAAAAGTAAATCATATATTAGCACATGAAATTTCCCTATTTAAAGCACATTAATTTTACCTTATTTGGAGCCTTTTTTTCCTTTTTCTTTGAAGCATTTGCAATCTATTTTTCCGTAATTGATTCCAATCTATTTTTGGGATGTCCTCTTATTCTTAGATGTGGAGGGAGCTCATTAATATTTTCCAAGGAAGTATCTTCGCGAGATAACGAATATTTTTCTTTGCTTTTGGCTTTATATTCTTGCATCTCAGCCATCGCATTATTATAAACGCAGTGTAGAATCACAGTCAACTCCTCAGATTCTGATTCAAATTCACAAACATTTTGTGACCAAAATACCAAATCATCAAATCTTCTACTTCTTGGCTCCAATACAAGCTCGTCGTGGCTACTCTTAATATGTGTGTGCCTTTTCTTTATGTTCTTACTCCATCGTTCTAATATATATCTTGGTGCCACTTTATTTACTCGCTCAAAGCTTAATACGCTCAGAGAACAACGACACAATATCCCTCTTGACTCGAATAATAAACACCGGCATTTAACTTCACCTGATATTCCGTCATATGTAACTACAAACTTCTTGAATGTTGAGTTAGTAACCTATTCTACAACTTCATATACCGTAAATCCTAGAGCAAACTACGTTGATTTTGTGATCCGATTCACCTTTCCTCTAAATTGTGCTTGGACTTTTTTGAACTTCTCGTGAGTATACACATGCTAAAATTGAGCTTCTATTGATGATTTTGTTATACACGGTATGACAGTATGAAAATCTATAGCATCTGATTCACTCTCTCTCTCTCTCTCTGCGCTCTACTTTCTAGGCAATTATCATACTATTTGACAAATTGGATAAGTGAGCTATTGCGTATAATAAACTTGTTAAAAAAATATGCATAATCTCACTTCTTTGTGTACTTCTCATCCCGGCCCAGAAGTGGTGATAAAGATAAATCGGGATCCATAAATGACGATCTTCAAAAAACTCTGAAAAAATGAGAAAATAACTAAATTAGAACCAAATGCACTAAAATTCATATAGATTAGCACCTCTAATACACAAGCAAAACACATAAATATCTAGACACTAAAAGTAACAACATCAGTTAATCCTAATAAAGACATCATTACCTGAAAGCCACTTATTGTCGCCAATACCATACTTCATCAGAAAATCATTCCAATTCCTATCAAATGCTTCTTTTGTAAAAGAGTTCCAAACAACATGACTCATCTCGTGTTTAATTTCTTTGTGTCGCTTGTAGCCATTTAATTTTTATGAAACCTTTTTCACAATATTCCAAATACATCACTTGTGAATTGTTGTGGGCGTACAAGCCTCAATAGCCCTTTGCATCGATGCACATTGATCGGTAATAATGTCCTTTGGAGCATTTTCTCCCATGCAACGAAGCTAAAATTCAAATAACCATTAGAATGATTGAATATTTTCATTTTTCATCAAAGCACATCCCAAAAGTATTGAATGACCGTGGTGATTCACACCAACAAAGGAACCAAAAACCAAATTATAATTGAAAACAACAACACAGAAACAAATTATGTATACATCGAAAAAAGATATCATAAACACCAAAAGTAGTTTGAAAAAACACATAAACCAGAACAGCAAATTACCTATTTGTATTGTAACTGGTGTCGAATGAAATAACATCTCCAAAATATTGACACGCAATACTGCTTCTTGCGTCAGCCCAAAAAGCAATCTTAATTGAGTGATCAACCTCAACTTCAAACTCGAAAAAGAAATTTTGATTCTTCTATTTCATTCTTAATAAGTATTTTCTAAATTCTTTTGCATCCTCTAGTTTGAAACATTACACACTTCTCCGATAATATAATTTCTCACATCCTTTTCAATAAAACTTAATTCACGATGACCCTCTACTGTTGCGAGAAATAATTGATATCATTACACGAAAAATACCGAGTACCGTCAGAATTACCGTTAGAAAAATGAAAAAAATTTGACGGTAAGTTAATCCTTGACGGAAGGAATCTGATAATATAAACCTTGCCGGTAACTAGTTACTGTTGGATTTTTCGTCCGACGGTAATTACCGTCAGATTCTGCGATAGATTACTTGTCCAAAAAATCATTTAGTTGCTGGAGAATTTTTTCGAAGGTAACGTTGATTCTACAATATCCTATTTTTTGAACTATTATCATCGGATTATGCCCTCGGTAAATCTGACGATAATGTCAATTTTTAAAAAATTGTAACGCAATTTTCTTATTTTTTCCTTTTTAATTTTAATTTTTTATTTAAATTTATTTTTCATAAAATTAGTGGTTAAACTATAAATAATAGAAACCAATTATGTAATATTAAATATCAAATGTTTAAATAAATTAAAAGTTAAATTAAATAAATCAAATACAATGAAGTAGTAAAACAAAGCCCTAATCACTAAAGATCCTGGTAGTAGTAGTCGCCGTCATTCCCGTCGTCCTTCTGAGGCAGCAGAGAAGGCAGTGATGTTTGTCTTCCACCAACAGCACCGCTACCATCAGCACCGCCACTGCCATTGGTGCACATTTGAGCCTGGTACACCGTCATCCGCTGCTCCATCTGCTGAAGCCACTCCGGCTGCTCCCTCCACTCCAGTCTGAGGTCATTCATGTTCATCATACTTGTGAGGATCCTCTGATACCTCTCTTGAGTCTCGGTCAGCTCCTAAACCTGTTCGTGAAGGCTTCGAGTGAGCTGCTATACTTGCAGCCTAAAATCAATGCCTTCGTTAGAATCGACAGCTCGACTGGTGGCAGAGACAGACCATGGCCTCAATTGCGGAGGTACGGAGGCTACTGATGAAGAATGACCCCATCCTGTATACGCGGTTCTTGTACAGCGCGGAGGTGATTTTGTGCCAAATCGCATCAGGATCGACGACTGAAGCAACAGAGCCACTTACGTCCTTCCCACTTTGCTGAGATTGCTGAGTTGCAGCCTTCAATCTCTGCGTGTATGACTCTTGTGTAACACATGTTATTATGATTTGGATGACAACTATATATTTAATTGAAAATTTTATATCAGAAGATTAGATGTTTACTCACATAATGATCCACGAACCGCTGATCAGCAAATCTCTCCTTGTTCTTCTTCAAATTGTGGGTGTACTTAAAGGCTCTACCAATGTCGCATCTTGATCCAACGACTTTGACTACACATGTTGCATTGACGTAATATATTAGGATGCCTACTAATGATATGTCAAAGAGTTTAACTAAATTAATAACAAAATTAGAGAAGCTACATACCAGTCTGGCCTTAGTCTTCATGAAGCCCGCTGAGTTGCCGATATATTTGGACGGCCTGGCTGATGTCCTGTTAGCTCTGTTTGTGCCAATGCCTGAACCCTTCATCAGTTTTCCAGTGAACATACGAAGCCTTCTTGATTTTCAGTCGGAGCCATGTAGTGAGGTGGTCACGCTTCTCACGTACATCCTCTATCATCTTTTGTAGCTGCCTACCCATTTGATGGTCGTATATCTTCCTAATGAGGGCATCGTGTTCCTTGTTCCCATATAAAGAGAAGCTGCACAAAGAAACTTTATAATTAGTTAATCAAAATATATCGTATTAAACAAAATAGAAGATATAAATTAGCTAATAGGGTTTGACTATATTAATTGTTTACCACCCGCTTCTGAAACCATCGCTCTTTGGCCTCAGAGGGGATCTTCTTGTAGCTCGGCCATGGATGGTCATCCATCAACTTGATGACGTTGGTCATCTCCTGAGTACATGTGTTATTGTTTGGTACAAACCTATCAACAATTCACAAACAAGCCAATATGGTAATATAAATTAAAATTTTAGAAGCAAAGAACCATATATATAGAGATTTTTTCAAAAATTTTGACAAAGTTTCATCGATTTGTCAACAATCAATAAACAACAACCAATAATCCAAAAGCAACATCCATAAATCCACTAAATCCACTAAAACCAGAATCAATAATCAGGATATATCAAACACTCTCAGCATATAAAAAACTTAAAGTAGTACTTACGTCGTTCCGCATCAAGCCAGATCGTCAACCGTACGATGTGAAGTGGTAAAGGGGCATCAATTGGATGGCTTCTATGAGAGGATTCCGGTGTCGTGATTTCCGTTGCTGGAGGCGGCATTGTTGAGACGGTGGGCTACTGAGTGGATGGAGGCAGCAGCGTCACGGTAGATGCAGGGTCGTAGTTGGGCTTGGCACCATGATGAATGGTTGTTCCGATGCATCCGCAACCTGTGACGTCACCGGAGTAGTTGGATTAGAGGGAGAGGATCCAGAATTCCTAGGGGTACCAGCAGAACCCCTCCTTCTACCACGACCATGACCAATAGGCTGATCCGCAATACCTCTACCTATCGTCATGTCTGCAAGAGCATACCAATTAAAAATGTGCTAAATATATTTACAACATCATTCAAAATTCTTAATAAAAATAAACTACGTTAAACTTAGTTAAAGAAATACATTATCCGTTGAAGTCAAATAAAATAAAAGAGGTAAGTATACATTCCAACCTCACAAATATTTAGCAATATATATTACTACATGTATAATTTTGTCCGTATGCAAATAAAAAGTCATCAATAAGTAATTTAAAATGATCTCATATTTGATTTTTTTTTAATTTCTATCATTTTTACTCTTAAAACATATTGAAAATTAATGTGACTTATTATCGTAGTCTTTAATCAAAACCAAACAAAGAGAACAAATCAACAATAATCAGAAATTCAAACAACAAATCAACCTTATAAATTATAATAACTAACTCAGAACAAATCAACAATAATCAAAACATGTTTTAATTAGAATAAAAAATTGGCATTTCATCAAACAAATAGAGGACATAATCAATAAACATGCAAAATTGGGAAAATGATGAAAGCTATGAACTACAAATGATCAAAATCAATAAAAGCAACTCTAACAAACATGTAATAATCATCAAACATCAAATTAATCAACTAGAAATCCAAAATTGCAAAACTATATATATATTGACAAAGAAAATTAAAATATAAGAAAGTGTCGAACAAGTAGTATAATAAAAGAGAAATTAAAGAAATACTTACAATAGGAATAGCTAGAATCAAAGATCGAAATTGGAAACTTGCAAAATTGTGGATAAACCCTAACTAAACCCTAAGCAAAATGTAGAGAAAACCTAAGCTAAACTACCCTAAAACTACTCCTAAAATGTATTCTATGAAGTATGATGTGGAATGCTATATGGTTGCTTGCCCCTTCATATATGCTCCAAAGCCATCAAAAATGGGCCAAAAAGCCTCTCTAAACGCGAGCCACATGACTTTTTAATGAAGAAACGCGTAGGGACTTGTGCGTACGCACACTTTGCTGAATTTTCACTTGTGTATACTCACAGAGGGTTGTGCGCACGCACGCATGCTAATTTCCTTCTTGTGCGTACGCACGTATGGTTGTGTGTATGCACACATGGCTATGTGCTTCTCCTTTGTTTTCTTCATGCTTTCTCCCTATTGCATGCTTCTCCTCCACTCTCATCAAGCCATTCCAACCTATTGCACCTGAAATCACTCATAAAAACCATCAAGATATCAAATGGAATGAAAGTGGAATAAAATTGATCAAATTAAGCACAAAATAGAATGTTTTCACAACTAAGCATAATTTAGAGAGAAAACACAAAAGCATGCTACGTAGGTGAATAAATGTGGGATTATATGATGAAATCCACTCAAATCAGACCAAAATATATCGTCAAATAGGGATTCATCAAATTGAAACTAAACAAGTTCCGTATCCTAAGTTTAGAATTTTAGAAAATCATAAGTTTAAAACAAGTTCAGTACCCTAAGTTCAGAACTAATAAGGAACAGAAACCATAACAAGTTCTAATTAAAATTGAAACTAAACAAGTTTAGAATTTTAGAAAATTCTAAGTTCAAAACAAGTTTAGTACCCTAAGTTTAGAACTAAATAAGGAATAGAAATCAGAATATGTTCTAATTAAAATTGAAACTAAACAAGTTTAGTACCCTAAGTTCAAAATTTAGAAAATTCTAAGTTCAAAACAACTTCAGTACCCTAAGTTCAGAACTAAATGTCAAATCCGGCTAATTAATAAAATAATTAACTAATAACTTAATTATGAGCCAAAGAAATTAAAAAATTAAATTTTATATTTTAGAAAAGTAAAAATATTTAGAATGCATATTAAAACACTAATTTTAAAGATTTTAGCCCAAAACTGGATCAACAGGCCGAACCGGTTGAATCGAACCCGTATTAGGCCAAAGGCCCAATATATAAATAAGGAACTCAACCTTTTCTTCCCCTAACACACCTGAAACACGCTGTATTTTGGGAGAAGTAAGACAAGAACCTTAACCCCATTTCCCTATCCACGCGATTGTCTCATCGATCTCTTTAAATCCATCTAAAAAAAGTGATAAGAAATTCGAATATCTCACCCAGTTTTCCTCCCTTCATTTTTGTGATTTTGGTTCATGGGTATTGAGAATTTCGTTGTTTTGATGGTTTAGAGTCAAACTAGCTTGGGGTAATCACTGGGTTTCATCTAATTGCTCAATGGATAAGGTAATAAATCACTAAACCCTTGTGAATTATTGATTTAGTGAAACCTAGTATTGATTTTTGGTGAATTGTATAAAATTAGATTGAATTTCATGTTGATTTGGACAAAATTCTGGTGGTTGAAGCTTGTTGAGTTGATTTGAAGACTTGAAAGCTTGTGGACAAGAGGTTTTGTGGTGTTTTATGTCTTAGAAAGGAATCGGACAAGGACTGGTTTTGCGTAAAAACCTAGGCTAGTTACCACAAGATAGGCTTGACTATTTTGAATGGTTGGATTTGATGGAACTAATGTGTGTGTGTGTGTGTGTGTGTGTATACATATATGATGAGTTGATGAGGAAAAGTTAATGATTTAGGTGATTAAATGATTGATAAATAGGAGACTAATATTTGAGGATATATGTGAATGTTTGGGATTGGTTTTGGTTGTTGTTTGACTGGCATTTTATTGAGAATTTTGGAAAACTAGAGGATTTGAGCTTTTGGTAAAAACTTAATTTTGACCAACTTTGACAGGCCATAACTTGGCTTCCGGAGCCCCAAATCTTTTGAAACTTATTTTGAATAATAATTGGTTCCAGGAAGTTTATAACAATTGAAGAACAGACTAAAAATAATTTTTAACAAAAAAATTATGTGCGTTTGAAGTTTTGTGTGAAAAATTGATTTTTCTAAACTTAACAGCTTTTTGGCAAAAGTGATATGGCTGGATACGCGACAATGTCACACGACGCGATTAGTAGGCTCTTCCACACACTCGTGTACGCAGACAAGGGCTGGGTATGCGACTTTGTCATTTCTACACCCATGCGTATGTGACATGTATCATGCGTACGTGGACCCTTTCTCTGGCCACAATTCTCATGTACGCGGATGATGAGTCCATATTTGATGCTAACTTTTGGCTTGAATTGGATGGATTTCATCACATAAACTCACACTTATTCACCAAAATAGCATATTTTTGTGTTTTATTCTTAAATTGAACCTAAATGTGAAAATATGTATTTTTGTGCTTAAATTGAGTAATTTAATTCTATTTTTATTCCATTTGATGCCATGATGTATTTTTGTGAGTAATTTTAGGTCAATTAAGCAAGAATGGGTTGGTAGAAGTGGAAGGAAGCATTCAAAAAGGGAGAACACGTGAAGAAAACAAAGGAGAAGCACACAGTCAAGTACAGAAATCAACAACTGTGCCTACGCACAACCTCTGTGCGTACGCACAGGTGAAAAATCAGCAAGTGTGCGTATGCACAAGTTCCAGCGCGTGACTTCATTAATGAAGTACATGGCTCACAAATTTGGGGCTCTCTTGGCCCAATTTTTGGATTTGGTGAAGCCTTTTGGAGTGCTGTATCAATGGGAAATGAACACATATCAGGAGAGCTCACTTTGACATAGAAAAACACATAATTAGGAGTAGGAGTAGAGTAGTGTAGAAAATGCTCTCTTAGGGTTTTAATTAGGGTTCATTGTAGCATTTTATAGTTTCAAGTTTGATCTTGGATTTTGCTCATCACTTTTGTAAGTACTCTTTAATTACATCATATTTACTCTTATTTTCTTATGGTTCAAGTTACTTTGTTAATATATGTAATTTTGATTTCTTGAAGTTTTGGTTGATGAATTTAGTGTTTTACAGTTTGTATTTGCTTGATTGCATGTTTATTGTTGATATTATGAATAGTTTGGCTATATTTTTCATTTTTCTTTGTAATTTCTTATGTTTTGCTTTTATGCCCACCAAGTGTTTGTGAAAATGCCACTTGGTAATTTTGAGTAGATTTTCACACCTTAGCTTGAGAAATGAGTTCCTAGGATACTAGAGTCATAATATCCAACATTTAGTTATAATTCTTGGGTAGTTATTTGGCTCTTGTTTTCATTGACGCTAACTTTTTACCAAGTTAATTGGTAAGTTAGCTAGGACTTATGGATTAATGTCAATTATGCTTGCTTGACTTACTCCTCGATGTTAGGAGTTAACGAAGTGAGGTTGACTTATCATAGTTGCCATAGTTGTGGTTATGACGATGATAGGATTCCTTAATTCTCATTCCCAAGTCAAGGCTTTTTTATGCATTTGTAGCATCTTCACTAAGTTTTGATCTTGCTTTCTTTTAACTTGCATTAATATCCTTTTTTTATCATTTCTTAGTTCTTTTATTCCTTAGTTCTTTTCATCTTTCATTCCTATACTTTAAACCCCCCTTTTTCCTCACAACCAAGAGTGTGACATCTTAATTGCGTTGTTCGAGGAAGACAACCTGAGGTTTAATTACTCTCGGTTATTTTTATTTGAAATTAAACTTTGATGGTGGGAGTTGGTTGCCGGTTTGGTCTATACTTACAATGGAAGTTATTTTAAGTGGAAAAAAATCCAAACCGGTGCAATTCTCATCACATCAAGTTTTTGGCGCCGTTGCTGGAGAATGCAATTGGTGTGATATTTTTGGTTGTTGTAAATATGTCAATATGTAAATAGCTTACTTTTTGGTTATTTGATTATTTTTGTTAATATTTAGGTGTTTGTTTTTCTCGTTTATTGATGTCTTTTACCTTTATTTCCTACTTTTTCTATGAGTTATCACCCTTGTTACTTGGAGTTTGGTTGTGATCATATTGTAGGGTATAATGACTTCAACTTGGGATTGCATCATGGAGTGGGAGAATCAATTGAGAGAGGAACCATATGCATATGAGCAACCCTCATGGCAACCACCTCTCCCATGCTACAACGAGCCAAACTCTCCTCAATGTGCATACCAAACCCAAAGATATGAACGGTACCCTTACATAACTCTTAACCACCAAACCTTCAAGCACCACACCATCCACCCCCATGGAATTCTAATGTTTATTCATCCTGCCACCAACCATATGAACTATCACCTCCTTGCACACCACCTTAATACCCTCATCCACATAACACACATTCCAACTATACAACCTTTCTCCCAACCATTGAACCTTATTTTTCACCAAAATATGAAGTTCTCCAACTCTTGCCCCAAGAACAACAAGACCTTCAAGCTTTTCTCCAAGAGCAAGGAGAATTTCGGAATAAGTAAGGGAATTCATGGCTATCATAACCGAAGTGGTGAACCGCTTAGCCCTACTACGCTCAAGCAATCAAGACATTCCCCTTGAGGAATGTGGAGGATCAACTAAGGAGTGTAGTGTGGAGGAGAACATGGAATCTCAAGTGAAAGAAGTGGAGCTAAGGCTTGAGTCACAAGAGGAGGAAGGTAAAATAATTGAACCGGAAGAGGTGAATAGAGAATTGAAAAAATTTGATCAAGAAGTATATTCTATCATCCATGATTTTTTGTCCACCTTGGTCAATCCCTCAATGATCTTGAGGAATCCTTCTCCGTTGAGTTTGAGAGAGATATAAGAGTAGACCTCACACAACCTCCTAAGTTTGGATTGAATGATACTAGAGAAAACTTAGAGGAGGTTGGTGAGGAAGGGCTAGAAAACGGTGGTGAAGAAGAGGTAGACACCCAAGAAGTGGAAGCTTTCATGCAAGAGTTTAATAGGATGACTCCAACCCAAGGTCAAATTGAGTGGGTAACAATATCCTCAATGAGCTTCATCGGCCCACATCAATTTGCTATCTTAGAGACGGATCACCAACTTAAGGTGCTTCTTGGAGTGTTAAATGGTAAAGCAATGGGTATTGGTTGCCAAAGGAATTCAATGTATAAGTAGTGGAAGGTCCAATTAGGAGGATCCCAAGGTATAATTGGGTGCTTCAAAGGTAATTTGAGAGGTTGTCTATCCAAGAGCAAGAGCAAGATTCAACAAGAGGATGACTGGAAAACTGGAATTTGGGATCCCGAAGGAGCTTTGAAGGGCAAACATAGGTGGCGACTCAAGGATGAGTGGAAGCATAAGCCACCATGACACAAGCTTCACTCAAAAAGTCCAACATAAGGACTTTAAACCAAAGTGTTAGGTGGGAGACACCCCACCATGGTAATATCCTTCCAACCTTTCTCTTCATTTAGCTTTTGCTTATTGAATTTTGTCTCTTTTGTCAGCTTAGTTTGATTGAATTCTAAGCCTAATTTTGTTGCATTTTGGTGTTTACTAGGTAATCTTAGTGGAATAATATGCTTTTGGGTTTTAATATGTTTTGGGGCTTGAAAAAAACTGTTTTGAAAATTATGTTGGTGCCTTAGAGGCATTAAAATTTTTGCAGAAACAGGACAGTGTGCGTATGGACACACCTGTGCCCACGCACACCTCACCCAGATTTTGACTTCTGTGTGTACGCACAGCCCACCCCTTCTGTTGGGAGCATTCGCACATGCTTGTGTGCGCGGACCCCAAATTTTTTTACCCTTGTGCGTACGAACACCATCATGTTCGTACGCGACACATGACACTTTTTCCAAAAAAAAAACATCGCTTTTCGTGTGTATGCACACTATTTAACACCCTTCCTGTTGGGGGTGCCCGCACATCATTGTGCATGTGGACATCTTTTTTATTCCCTATGTGTGCATACGCACACTACCTTATGCGTACGCACAAGTCACGTTCTGAACGTGAATCAGGAAGAAAACACCATCGTGCCTTACTCACCCTAACCCTTTCTTCTTTGTTGCTTCTCCACCTACCACCACCTATCCCCTCTTCCGGCGACCCCATTGCCACCGGCGCTGCTGCCACCGCGCCGCCACATCCCCTCTTCTTTCTTCTTCTTCTTCTCTCTTTACTCTCCTTTGTTTTGTTTATTTTCTTGGTTAATTTTTATTTTCTTTATTTAACTTTGATAATCTAGCTTATGTTTTGGTTAATTAGTTGTTGTTGATTTGCAAGTGTTTAATTTCTGATTTATGGGTTGTTGATGCTTGAATTTTGGTTTTAAATTGTTAAATTTATGCTCACATATGCATGACCTCTGTTTTGCTAAAAAGTGCAATTTTTAAGCTTTCAACCATTCTTCTAGCTTTTCAAATCTCTATAAACCCTGTTTTAGGTCTGATAGCTAGTGTTAGGTTACAGAAGAAGAGCAAACCCATTGAGGGAGTTAGTTGATATTGAGAATGAGTTACATAGTGAATAACTGAACTAACGATGCATGGATAATATTGTATGAGATGTGAATAAGGAAGATGATGATAGTGATGAATTGTGATGATGATATTGATGATATGAAAGATTCACCTGGCATATGAATTTAAATTTATCTGAGACACAAGTTTCCCTGGGTAGATGCCATGGCTTGCCACCATTTACTCCAAGATGAGACTCAATACTCTGTTGACCCTCCATCGCAAGATGTGATCAGGCACTTTAACTCCCCAGATTTCTCCAATGAGATGATAAATGAATGGTTATATATGTGTGTGTGTGTGTGTGCGCGCGCGTGCATAGACTCTTGGGGATGTGCGCACATAGGAACTGTCCAGGATTCACTACTGGACATGTCTGGTTTGGTTGGATAATCGACAGGGAAGACTCATCGGCCATAGGGCAGCATGCATCATATGTACTTTGTTTGAGCATGCATAAGTTTTGGTTTGCATAATTGCTTAACTAATTAACTGCTATCTGATCTATTTACTATAACTGCTATCTATACCTACGCTTTCCTTATCTATTTTGCTTGTGTTTATTTCTGAGAGATCCCTCTGGCGGGTGGAGGAGGCGCTGAGGGTTGTTTTACCTAGAGTTTGGAGGATTGCTGAGAAAAAAAAAACGAGGAGTTAGATTAGAACCCTTAGATATAATCACCATATTTTTGGTTTAGTGAAAACTTTAGGATACGAATGTGGGTTGTTGGAGTTTTGGAATGTCTCTAACTTTTCGGGACATTATTTATTATCTATATGGACACCTTTACCATACTGAGAGTCCCCGGTTTTCATACTATACATATATTGTTATTTTTCAAATGCAGGACGTGAGGCACCTCACTGAGCGTACTGAAGACTCTTGGGATGCGAAGATCTACTTTTGAAGATTTTGTATTTTGTATTTTCTATATGTATATAAGTAGTATTCTCCATCTTGTACAAAACTTATATTTTTTCCCTTTTAGAAATTGAATTCGGAGAAATATAATTTATAATTTTGTCTTTTGGATATAGTTTGGGTTATATATATGTATATCTATACTTTAGCCAGCCTTTGCTTCGCAGGTCAAGTTAAGAACTTGCTACTTGTATCTTTTTGGAACTCCATGTATATATGTACATTATCTTTACTATATGTCGTTATCTATCCCTTTTACGCTTAACCATTTCAAGTGCGACGCGATTTCTGTTTGTCTTGTTTGACCTTTTCTCCAAGGTTCCTAGTTAAAATTCTTTTCATATATGCTTATGTATGCATTTTGCTTTTACAGGTCGTAATACCTCACCACCTCTAATTTACAAACTTAAGCATAAAGTCTGTGTGGTAGGGTATTATACTAAATAAGAAACATAAATCAAAACATGTTCTAACTAAAATTGAAACTAAACAAGTTCAGTACCATAAGATCATAATTTTAGAAAACCTTAATTACAAAACAAGTTCAGTACCTAAGTTCAGAACTTAATAAGAAACACAAACTAGAACAACTTCTGATTAAAATTAAAACTAAACAAGTTCAGTACCTTAAGTTCAGAATTTCAGAAAATCCTAAGTTCAAAACAAGTTCAATGCCTTAAGTTTAGAACTAAATAAGGAAAAAAAACAGAACATGTTCTAACTAAAATTGCAACTAAACAACTTCAGTACCCTAAGTTTGGAATTTTAGAAAATCCTAAGTTCAAAACAGTTCAGCATCCTAAGTTTCCAACTAAACAATCAACAATAATTAGAAGTCTCAAAATAGCAAATAAACCTTATAGATTATATCAACAAATCAGAATTTCAGATAATCCTAAGTTCAGAAGCATTACCTGAAGAAGAACACCAGAGTTGAGAAGAAGAAGCGGCGTAGATGGCGGCAGAAGCAACGGCGTTGATGGTGCCAGAAACAGCGGCGTTGGCAGCGATGGCAATAGCTCATTCAGAATCTGACAATTACAACACTGACGGCGAAAACGACGAAGAGTGGCTCCTGGATAGGAAGGGGCTACCGGGAATATGAGAGGGTAAATGGAGAGTGGGAGGGGAGAGGGTTAGAGAGAGAGAGAGAGACAATTTCGAATAAGGGGGAAGAGAGTTCGTACTTCAAATTTGCAGTACAGTTACCGTCAACTTTAGCATCGGAAAAATCCAATGTTAATGTATTCCGGGTTGTCAAAATGAAGCATTTTACTAAGTGGGTTTGCCATTAGATTTTTTTACCGGTAAATCTGACCCTAGAGGATGCGCCAATTTTTTTTGTTTTTCTACCAATTATTACCAGCAGCTTTACCGTCAGAATCGTAAATCCACCGGAAATATTTTGATCTGACAAATTTGACGCCTAATGTAAAACCCTAAAATTAATTAATAATTGGATAATAAATTAATTATTATTTAAGAAAATTAGAAAATTAAATTTGATAATTCAAAAAAGGATAAATAATTACAATATGAATTTTGCCACTAATTTCAAAGGTTTTAGCCTAAAATTAGACCAAACGGGCCAAACCAGTTGAACCAGACCTAAATTGGGCCCAAGGCCTAACTAATATAATTCCCATCAGCCACTCTTCTTCCCCATTCTTCATGAAACCCGTTGAGAAGAGAGATTGACACCAAAAAAACCTAAACCCCGCACTTCCAACTTCAATTCCCCATAATTTTCAATTCGAAGCTTCAATTGACGAGCCGTTAGCGGCCACGCGTTCATCTCAGAATTCTCTACAAAACCATCAAAACAATTTGGTAAGGAATTTGAGATTTCATGCCCAGGTCTTCCTCTCTTCAGTTCGTGATTTTGAGGTTTTTGATATTGAGAGATTTTGTGATTTTGATGGTTTAGGAGTACTCTAGCGGTGGATAATTGTCGGGTTACAACCCAATTTTGAGTAGATAACGTAAGAAATCACTTAACCTTCTATGAATCATTAATTAGCAAATTCTATGTTAATTATAGTAAATTTGGATTTGTATTAGATTGAATTGGGTTATTTCGAGTTAAATTGGTGGATACTGAAAGCTTGAAATTGAATTCTAGGAGCTAAAAATTCAATTGGTGAGGAGTTGGAGCTTTAGAGCTTGAAGAACGATGGATAATTGAGGTGTTCCGAGCTTAGGGAGGAATCGCCAAGGTATGATTTTAATTTCTTGTAGTTAATATTTAATGTCACGTGAAAACGTAGGCTAGTCGACCGTATGATAAGTTGAACTATGTGAACTTTTTAAGGTTTAGTGATTTTATGGATACATTGAGTTTAATTATGTTAATGTGTGTGATAATTGATGATTGTGGTGATTAATGGGGATTGATGTATGACTACGAGTTGTGCTGTGAATTATTAATGAATTATGTTGTTTTTGGCTATTAATTGTTGGGTGGAAATTAATAAAATTGAGTATTGGAATGTTGTGGAAGGGATAAAATGGATATGGGATTTCTTTGAGTTTATTTTTGTTGTTTGAGATGTGAAACTTTGGTTGGAAATTGAGAATTTGGAAAATAGAGGTTTTGAACTCTTTTGGTAAAAATAGATTTTTAATGAACTTTGGCAAATCATAACTTGAGCCTCGGATTTTGGATTTGAATGAAATTTATTTCAAATTAAGATACTTCCAAGAGCTTTAAAATGGTTTAAAGTTTGTAAAAATTAAAGTTTTATAGAGGAAGTTATGAAATTCGAAAGTTAGGTGTAAAAAACTGTTTTTTTATAACTTAGCAGCTTTTGAGGAAAAAAGGGTAGTTGTGTACGCAGAACCTTTGTTTTGGCTAAAAATGGTATTTTTGAATGTGCAATCAAACCTCTAGCTTTTCAAAACTCTTTTACACTTGTTTAAGGTCCGTTAGTGAGCCTTTAAGGCTTAGAATGAGGATGTGTATGTTAAATAAGTTGAGGAGATATTTGGAAGGGTTTTTGCGAAGTGTTAGCTGAATTAAAGTGGCGTTTGTAACATTGAATGAGAGGATATTGATGAGGATGATGGAAGTAATGATGACTTGTAATTAAATGAGATATATATAACCGGGTAAGAGGCGATGGCGTTGTCCACTTGTTCCGGGTAAGAGATGAGAAAGAAAACGATTGAAAATGATTATGAAGACAATGATTATGAATGTGAAATGTGAATGTATATTCTGTTCCGTTATTGTTGTATTATTTTCTCTCTATTTATAAAGTGTGTCGGACACTATATCCCAAGAGTGTGGGAGCACTTTACCCTAGTAAGTGTGTCAGACACTATATCCCAAGAGCATGACGGGCGTTATATCCCAAGAGTGTGGGAACACTTTATCCCGGAAAATACAACTGACACTATATCCCATGAGTGTGACTGGCACTCCCAAGAGTGTGATGGACACTATATCCCAAGAGTGTGGAGCATGTCTGAGAAACGATATCCAAGTTAGCTACTGGGTGTGTCGAGTTCTGAAAAAGTAACCAAAACGTGAGCTCACGACTAGTAAGACATGTATACATCATGTGTATTTGTATGTTTTGCTTGAGTGTGTATTGTTTTGGTTTGCTTAACCCATTTATCTATGCTTATCTACTACTTACTTTACTTGCTGTAACTTCTATCTATATCTGTTCTTTCATTATCTGTTTTATTTGTTTTTGCTACTGAGAGGTCCCTCATTTGGCGGAGGTGTGACGAGGGTAGTTCCACCGGTGTTTTGGAAGGTTGGAGGAAGCAAAAGTAAAGTGTTGAGTTAGGATTAGATTTAGAACTTGAGAACCTTAGACAGATACCAAATTTCTAGTTTAGTTATTCCTTTAAGTTTAAATCTAAGTGTCAGAGTTCTTAGAATGTCTCTGGCTTTTTCGGGACCTTTTATATTAACTATGCAGGCACCTTTACCATGCTGAGAATTCCCGGTTATCATTCCATACATGTATTGTTGTTTTCAGATGTAAGTCGAAAGACACTGTGTTGAACATTCTGGAGACTCTTAGAAGCAAAGAACTTATTTGGGCCTTAGTATTTGTATTTTGTTTATGTATATATATCTGCATAGATTCTCCTTGTATATTTTATGTTTTGTCCCTCTTAGAGGTTGATATGGAGAAACAGGTGTTTATTCTCTAGCTCGGGTCATATTTTTGGGTTATATATTTATATATTTGTATACTTTGGCCGGCCTTAGCTTTGTCGGTTGAGGTCGGAGCTTGTTATCTATAATTTGGAACTCTGATCCATATGTATATGTTTTTAACCTTCCTTTCGATTTTACTTATCCATTTACGCTTATCTTTCGTGAGTGATGCGATTTCTATTTCATTTTGATTAACTTCTCTTTCAAGGCTCCTAGTTACAATTTTCTTCAATTATATTATATACGTATTTTTACTTTTAGAGGTCGTAGCGCCTCGCCACCTCTAATTTACATCCTAAGCGTAAAGTTCTATGTGGTTAAGTGTTACATTATGGTATCAGAGCAGTTCGTTCTCAAAGAGTCTGGGAATGGACTAACTATGCTTCTGAGAATACTCTGGGTATGTGTACTTGCTATTTAGGATGTTTGCCTGACATGTATAGCATAAATGTTCATGAGCATACTTTTGGAGATTTGAAGCACTAAACTTGAAATATTAAGACTAATCATATTAATATCAATTGTTTGCTATGGACAATACCAAGAGGGCATCTCGTGGGTGCGAGTGATGTGATACCGCCATGGAAATTGCTGCTGCTGTGTAAGCTACAGCTGAAGGCATGGAACAAACAAGCTATGAACCGTGATGGAGGCGTAAATGGACCTGGCGGCGATCGACATTTTTTAGTGCAAAAGTTTCTGTTAGGGGGGTAGGATGTAAAACCCTGAAATTAATTAATAATTGGTTAATAAATTAATTATTATTTAAAAATATTAGGAAATTAAATTTGATAATTTAGAAAAATAGAAATAATTAAAATATGAATTTTTCCACTAATTTAAAAGGTTTTGGCCCAAAATTAGAAAAAACATTTTGAACCGGTTAAACCGGACCTAAACCGAACCCAAAGCCCAACCAATATAATGCTCATCAGCCATTCTTCTTCCCCATTCTTCATGAAACCCGTTGATAAGAGAGATTGACGCCAAAAAAACTTAAACCCCCCACTTCTGATTTCAATTTCCCATAATGTTCAATTCGGAGCTCCGATTGACAAGCTGTCAGAAGTCACACGTTCGTCTTGAAATTCTCTACAAAACATACCTAACAATTTGATGAGGAATCTAAGATTTCATGTCCAGTTCTTCCCCTCTTTAGTTTATGATTCTGAGATTTTGATATTGAGAAACTTTGTGATTTTGATGGTTTAGAGGACTCTAGCGATGGATAATTATTGGGTTTCACTCCAATTTTGAGTGGATAAGGTAAAAAACTACTTAACCCTCTATGAATCATTAATTAGCAAATTCTATGTTAATTATAGTGAATTTGGATTTGTATTAGATTGAATTGGGTGATTTGGAGTTAAATTGGTGGATATTGGAAGCTTGAAATTGAATCATGGGAGCTAAAAATTCAATTGGTGAGGAGTTGGAGCTTTAGAGCTTGAGGAACGGTGGATAATTGAGGTGTTCTGGCCTTAGGAAGGAATCGACCAAGATATGGTTTTGGTTTCTCGTAGTTAATGTTTAATGTCACGTAAAAACATAGGCTAATTGATCATAGGATAAGTTGAACTATATAAAATTTTTAAGGTTTAGTGATTTGGTGGATATGTTGAGTTTAATAATGTTAATATTTGTGATAATTGATTATTGTGGTGATTAATGGGGATTGATGAATGATTACGAGTTGTGCTATAATTTATTGATGAATTGTGTTGTTGTTGGCTATTAATTGTTGGGTGAAAATTGATAAAATTGAGTATTGGAATGTTGTGAAAGGAATAAAATAGGTATGTGATTGCTTTGAGTATATTTGATATTGTTTGAGGTGTGAAACTTTGGTTGGAAATTGAGAATTTGGAAAAATAGAGGTTTTGAACTCTTTTGGTAAAAATAGATTTTTAACGAATTTTGGCAGATCATAATTTGAGGCTCGGATTTTGGATTTGAATGAAATTCATTTCAAATTAAAGATACTTCCAAAAGCTTTAAAACGGTTTAAAGTTTTTAAAAATTGGAGTTTTGCGGAGGAAGTTATGAACTTTGGAAGTTAGGTGTAGAAAACTAATTTCTTATGACTTTGCAGCTTTTGAGGAAAAAGGGGTGGTTGCGTACACAAAACCTTTGTTTTGGCTGAAAATGTTATTTTTGAATGTGTAACCAAATCTCTAACTTTTCAAACCTCTTTTATACTTTTTTAAGGTCCGTTAGTGAGCAAGTGAGCCTTTAAGCCTTAGAATGATGATGTGTATGTTAAATAAGTTGAGGAGATATTTGGAAGGGATTTTGCAAAGTGTTACCTGAATTAAAGAGGCGCTGGTAACATTGAAAGAAAGGATATTGATAAGGATGATGGAAGTAATGATGATTTATAATTAATGAGATATATGTGACCGGGTAAGAGGCAGTGGCATTGTCCATTCGCTCCGGGTAGTGGTTTGAGATACCGAGTAAGATGCAGTGGTGTTGTCCACTTGCTCCAGGTAAGAGATGAGAAAGAAGAATGATTGAAAGTGATTATGTAGACAATGATTATGAATGTGAAGTGTGAATGTATATTCTGTTCTATTATTATTGCATTATTTTTCTCTCTGTTTGTAAAGTGTATTGGGCACTATACCCCAAGAGTTTGGCGGGCACTATATCCGAAAAGTGTGGGAGCATTTTACCCTGGAAAGTGTGTTGGGCACTATATCTCATGAGTCTAACAGACACTATATCCCAAGAGCGTGGTAAGCACTATATTCCAAGAGTGTGGGAACATTTTATCCCGGGAAATGGAGCGGAAACTATATCCCATTAGTGTGGCGAACACTATACTAAGAGTGTGATGGGCACTATATCCCAGGAGTGTGGAGCATGTCAGAGAGACGATGTCCGGATTAGCTACCGGGTGTGTTTGGTTCTGGCAAAGTAACTGACACGTGATCTCATGACTAGTAGGACAAGCATACATCATGTGCATTTGTATGTTTTGTTTGAGTGTTCATTGTTTTAGTTTGCTTAACTTTATTATCTTTGCTTATCTGCTACTTGCTTTACTTGCTCTAATTGCTATCTATATCTGTGCTTTCCTTGTCTGCTTTGTTTGTTTTTTCAATTGAGAGATCCCTCGTTTGGCGGAGGTGTGACAAGGGTAGTTCCACCAGTATTTCGGAGGGTTGGAGGAAGCAAAAGTGAAGTGCTGAGTTAGGATTAGATTCAGAACTTGAGAACCTTAGACAGATATCAAATTTCTGCTTTAGTTATTCCTTTAAGTTTAAATCTAAGTGTCAGAGTTCTTGGAATGCCTCTGGCTTTCCTGGGGCCTTTTATATTAACTATGCAAGCACCTTTACCATACTGAGAATCTCCGGTTCTCATTCCATACATGTGTTGTTGTTTTCAGATGCAAGTCGAGAGACACCTCGTTGAGCATTCCAGAGACTCTTGGAAGCGAAGAACTATTTTGGGGCCTAGTATTTGTATATTTTATGTTTTGTCCTTCTTAGAGGTTGATTTGGAGAAACAGGTGTTTATTATGTAGTTCGATTCATATTTTTGGGTTATATATTTTTATATTTGTATACTCTGGCTGGCCTTTAGGTCGAAGTCGGAGCTTGTTATCTGTAATTTGAAATTCTGATCCATATGTATATGTTTTTAAGCCTTTCTTTCGATCTTGCTTATCCATCTACGCTTATCTTTCGTAAGTAATGCAATTTCTGTTTCGTTTTAATTAACTTCTCTTTCAAGGCTCCTAGTTATAATTTTCTTCAATTATATTATATACGTATTTTTACTTTTAGAGGTCGTAGCGCCTCGCCACCTCTGATTTATGTCCTAGACATAAAACTCTGTGTGGTAGAGTGTTACACCTAACCTGTTGATAAATCTGCCAGTAAAGCCGCGACTACTCTGTATTGCTAAATATGATGGTAAATTTGATGGCTACTCTGCGTTAGCAACTTAGTTAAATTTAATGAGTTAAATAACTTGAATGTAAAAATTTATTACAAATATTAATGATTGGTTGTGTTCTTCGGTTCTAAATTTCTAATGTCATAATGAATGGCAACAATAATGGCCAACCAATTTTAGGTTTTTTAATTTATTTAAATAAAAAATCTCATAATATCATAGGAGATTTTTATTTAAATAAATTTTAATTATTAAAATAAATAATTATAAAAATTATTATTAAAATTCGTTTTTAATCTTATTTTGTTTATAATGTAAATGAAATAAACTTACACTTATGAATTTCAGTAATAAGTTTTATAATTATTTATTTCAATAATTAAAATATTTATTTAAATAAAAAATCCCATAGGACCACGAACTCGCAAACCATCAATCATGAAGAATCCATATCACTCAATTTTTCTATTATTATACTTGGTCCCTGTCCTTTAATTTTTTTTTCAACTAACCAACAAGTTTGCCTCAATTAGTACTAATCTAAGAAATAGAGATAAAACCTGGCGGCCTAGTTAGCCTTATTAGGAATTTATAGTTTGTTCTGAGTTGGCTCGTCAAAAAATTAATTTACATAAAATAAAGTCTAAAATTTAAGGGTTTTTTTTTTCCTTTTTAAGCTTACGTTAGTTGACTTAGTTCATAAGTGGATTCAAACTCTATTATATCGGTTTGACATGTGAACATATGTGCAAATAGTTCTGTTATAATTAAAAAACACACTGCCTAATGTCTGAACTTTTGATTATCAAAAAGTATAAAGAAACTATAATCATGTTATACTAATTTTATTGATTTACTTGTGTATTTCTTTTTCTTTTTGTTTTAAGTAGCGATTGTTTCTAGAAACTAAGTTTGAGATGAAAAAACTAAAATTTAGTATTGTGTTGGGTGACAAAAGATTAAAATTAAAATTTTAGTCTTAAAATATAAAATTTTAATATTTTTAATATTTTAAAAAAATAAAAACATAAAATATTAAAAATTTTAAGAACAAAAACTAAGATTTTAATATTTATTTTCAAAATTACCGTCATCTAACTTTTCAACTTCTAAATCTATCTCACTATTCCTTTTCCTCAAATCATGTATTTCTCTCGTGCAACTTCCAATTTCAATCAAAATCATATTGCACTAACCCTTCACTAAAATCAAGTCCTCAAATATACACATAATGTGTTTCTAATCAACTCCCAAACACAAAAGACATGTTACATAATTAAGAGGGCTTAATATCTATTTTCAATCCAAAAAAGCGGATGAAAATCTTCTTTCTTTTTTTTTCTTTCTAAGAAAATGAAATTGAAGGGAGAAATTAAAAACCTATATCTTGTTCTTTAACAGAGTTAGAGTCTTCGTCATTGAAAAAGTCGAAAAGGTTAAATGAAGAATGATTCGCAGAGTGATTTATCCTCTTCATTTTCCTCTTCTTTGACTTTGACGTGAATCTCTTCTTGCTAGGAAAAATTGAGCTGTTGATTAAGAACCTTTTTCACTAATCGATGTGATGTTTTAAGTAACTAATTATGGGTGGAGTCAACTAATAATTTTTTTAATCTTTTTGGAGAAAAATTTGAATTTAAACTATAATGAAAAACATCTAAAACCTAATAAAAATTTAAATTATTTTAAAAATTTTTAATAAAAAGAAACATCCAAAATGTTTCAAAAAAAAAATCTAAAACCTAAAAAAATAGATATCTAAAATCATTTAAAAAAAATTATAAAATCTAACAAAATGAAGCATCCAAAAATATTGGATAAAGAATATCCGAAAACTAAGTAAGAAACTTCTAAAAGTATTAAAAAAATCTAAAACAAAATAAAGAAACATCCATAACATAAAAGAAAAAGAAACGTCCGAAACATAGGAGAAAGAAACATCCAAAATCTGTAAAAGAATCATCCAAAACTAGGGATGTTTGCGGTGTGGTTTGGTTCGATTTTTAAGAGGAAAGTCATCCGATCTAGCTAATTGTTTAATTAAACTGCGGTTTGCTTTGCTTTGGTTTTTTTAGCGAGACCATCCGAACCAAACGAAATCAATTAATTTGGTTAGGTTTGTTCAGTTTTTCAATCAATTCAAAAAAAAAAATACTACCATACTATTTCACAAAGTCATAACGTTGAAATTAACAAACACAAATTGACAATAACTAACAAAATCATGATTGAATGAAATTCAACGACAAAAAAATTAACATACGACAATTAAAGAAGTTTAAAAGTTGAATAGTCAACACAACAAAAATAAATATAAAATTTCAACAAAAGATAGTCACATTATGGTGTTTTCTCCATCAAAACAGCTAAACTTCTTTATGCAAACCAACCTGAAATCAACAACAGTTACGAAACAACAACAACAATAACAACAACAATAATAATAATAATATAACACTAGTAGAAAAATATTCTAATCTAGTTACATAATAATAAAAATACACCTGAATGCTTTATATTTGACCTGGTTATCATTTCAAGAAAGTGATATTGTTGATTCCCAAATTGAAAAAGATGTGCTTGACAAACTACATTTACCCAAAGAGTTGAAAGAGCTAAGAATCGGGTGCGGTATTTTCAAATTGGATAGGACACTGTTCATACCACAGCATGACTGAATTGGAGCTCAAGGGATGTAGGAATTGTCTGGTCCTTCCTTTACTTGGATAGTTACCCTCTCTTATGCAATTGAGGCTTTCAGGATTTGATATAGTGAAGATGCTTGGTGCTGAATTCTATAAGGCTGATGGAACGGATCATCATCAGGAGATACCCTTCCGATCTCTCAAATCTTTGTCAATTTATGATATGTCTTGCTAGGAGGAATTGGTGTCATTTGAATGTGATGATGATACACCATTTTCTCAACTTGAGCAACTTTTCATATGGGATTGTCTTAAATTAAGAGGAGATATGCCAACTTCCCTCCTATTTTTGAAAACACTTTATATTTCAAGATGCAAGCAGCTTGGTTGTTATCTCCCAAGAGCTCCTATGCACCAATTAAAAAAATTAGAAGTAAAAACATAACAAAATAAAATTACTAGCAAACAAAATACTTTGAACAACAAACTGCATAAACAAATTATTCAAACAAAACTTTCAAAAATAATAAGCAATTTCAAAAATACAACATTCAACAATAAACTACATAAACTCCATACAACAATCAGCAATTTCAAAAATACACTGAACATAGAACATAAATTATTCAAACAGAAGCAAAAATTCAAAGAAAATAAAATTAGTAACAATTACCAGAAATTCAAACAAAAATACACTGAACATAGAACAGAAATTATTCAAACAAAAGAAAAAATTCAAACAAAATAAAATCAGAAATAATTACCCGAAATTCAAATAAAAATACACTGAACATATCAACATAAAACGGAAATTATTCAAATTAATACCTAATTTGGAGACTCTATATTTGGTGTTTAGAGGGTTTGGATTCGCCGGTTCGACACTGCTGGGAGGGGATGGTCCGGCGCTGCTGGGTGGCTGGTCCGGCGCTGTTGGGAAGTGATGGTTTGGTGGGACTAGGAGGGGGTTAGAAGGCACTGGTTCGGTGGGAGGACTTAGGAGAGTTAGGTTATCTAATGGGGGTGGATGTTGGGTAGGGTAATGGTTTTTTAGGATTTTTTAAGTTGACCAGTTAGGTTTAGTTCGATTAGGGTTTCTGATGACAGAACCGAAAACCGAAACGTACTGCAGAAAAAATAGCAAACATGATTTTTTTTCAATTTTTTTTGTTTTTGATTTTTTCGGTTCGGTTGGTCCGTTTTGTTCGGTCTAGATCATTTAAACACCCTTATCCAAAAGCAAGAAGAAAAAGAAGAAGAAGAAAAAGACTGTGTGTGGGAGAGACGACGATGGTTGTGAATCGCGCAGTGATAGGAGAGAGGACGTGAGAGGGAAATAGGGAGGATGACACCAATGTCAGCAGCGCATCCACGACGTTGCAATGGAGAGGACGACCATGCGATAAATGCTAGCGACGCAGAACGGCTACGAGAAAGGACACGCGGGGAAAGGCGACTGCATGCGACGGAAGGCGGAAGAGGGAGTTGATTTTTGCGACGAGGGTGGTGTAATACCCGGTCTAACCGAAATTAATTAAATAATGAGTAAGTAGGAGCGAATATGGTTGGAAGATTTGGCAATTGGAAAGAATTTTCGAGGGCGAAAATTTCTGTTAGGGGGGGTAGAATGTAATATCCGGTCTAACCGAAATTAATTAAATAATGAGTAAGTAGGAGCGAATATGGTTGGAAGATTTGGCAATTGGAATTTGATGATTTCAATATGATATTTGGATTCAGTGAATTTTTCCGAGTCGGAAGACATAGTTTTATGCGTAAAAGTGCACAGTGGAATTTTGACCGGCAGTACCAGCTGAGACCTGTCTGGTACTGCAGCTGAGAAAGTTGATTATGAGTAAATAAGATTAAGAAATAAGGAATTATAATTAGGGGAGGTAGAAATAATTGAAGTGCGATTTAGAGCGCTAATGTTAAAGGTTTTGGTCCAAAATTGGGCCAACGGACAAAAATAAGCGAATTGGGCCTAAGTGGGCCCAAGACCCAACATATATAAACATTAGTTATGAGCATTTCAGCTCATTTTACCCTAAAGAGAAGGGTTGGGGCGCTGAATTGAGAAGAGGGAAGAGAAGAGAGAAAACCTAACTCTCTTTGATCTTCAAATCACCATAACTTGAGCTACGGAACTCCGATTGACGAGCTGTTTGCAGTCACGCATCTCTCTTCTCATCCTCTACAATTCTATCGAAGTTTTGTAGTGATTAATTCACTGTTCTCTGCCTAATTTTTGTTTTCCTCTTTAAATTTGAATTTGGTTTGGGTTTTGAGGAAATCTTGTGATTTTGGTTGTTTAGGAGTGCTCTAGTATGAGCCATGGGTGATATTTAATACAAACTTTAGTAGGTTAAGGTAAGAAACCCTCCAACTCTTGTGATTTATCATTTTCATGAACCCTAGGTTGATGTATATATGTGAAATTGGTTATGTTAGTGTATTTGGTGATTTTGGTGCACAATTGGGAGTTTGGTGTTGCTTGTGGAGCTTGGTGAGGCTTGGAACTAAAGGTTGGTGGAGACTTCCAAAGAAGAGGCTCAATTGGTTTGGCTACAAGAGGTACGGTTTAAGTTTCATTTAAGTACCGTGTGGTGTGATGAGAAATCCTAGGCTAGATGCCCTTAGGATTAAGTTTGGATTGTGTAAATAGTTGGTGCTAATATGCATAGTTGGTATGTAATGTGAATTAATGATTGGGTTGAGAATTGTGTGGTCTTT
>NC_029777.3:22728419-22729835 GCF_000817695.3 Arachis duranensis
ATGAACTAGATTTAGTATCCCCTTACGGCAGATGCCTATTTATGGATTAGTGAGAATCTAGGCTGGATACTTGGTGAAAAGGAGTTTAAGATGCTTAGTGAGTTTTTATTGCAGTGCGTTGTATTTATTTGACACTTTTACCGGACTGGGAACCCATGGGCTCGGGGTTCTCATTCCGTATATATCTCTTGTTTTTCAGATACAGGTTCAGGTGCTCAGAAGTGAGCTGCGGTTCGTCTGAGAGACGGCGAAGATATTTATTTTCTCTACTTTGTGTTTTGCTTAGAATCTCTCCACCTTTGTTCTGAAAAGATTATATTATGTATTGAACTCTTTTGGAACTTGCCTATAGAGGCTCTTATGTTTCCTTTGGGAGAGATTAGGATATACTGTTGTCAACTACTTTCATATTGTACCCTAGCCGGCCTAAACTTCGTGGGTCGCGACTAGTGGCTATTTACTTACGTTATATATATCTATCTGTTATCTGTCTCTTAATCTCCTTTATGCCTTGTCCGTATATCGCTTTCGGCTTCACGTTTTATCTTTTCGTTGTCGAAACGTGAGTGATATGTCTTCGCGATTTTATTTCTACTCTTTTCAGGCTTCTCGATTAATACTCCTTTCGAAATTACCTATAGTTATATATATTAAAAAACCACCTGAGAGTCGTACCACCATAATATCATTGACTTATGACTCGAGCATAAGGATTTGAATATTAGGGTGTTACATTATGGTATCAGAGCAGTTCGTCCTCGTGAGCCTGAGGGATGGAACTGCTTATGCTTCAATGCATACTCTGAGTCTGTGTCTGTGCTAGTTAGGGTATCTAACCGATACATCTAGCATGAAGTGCATGAGTGTACCTTTGGTACTTTGAAGCACTATACTACCGATATTGAGACTGATCAACTTGATATCGATTGTTTGGTGTGTATAGGAACCAGATGGTGCCTCGTGGACCCGGTCGGGGACGTGCGAGAGATTGTGCTAGTACACAGGAACCGGAAATCAACTCGAATAACCCGGTAAACCTTATGGCGGCGTTGGAGAATATGGCTGCTGCTATGCAAGCCACTGCAGAGGCTCTTGGGCAACAGATAAACAGTAATGGCAATGGCAGAAGGGAAGCTCAGGGCCCGATGACACTGGCAACTTTCTTAAAGGTTAATCCACCTAAGTTCAAGGGAACCACCAATCCGACTGAAGCTGATACTTGGTTTCAGGCCATGGAACGAGCACTGCAAGCGCAGTTGGTGCCTGAAGAGCAGCGTGTTGAATTTGCTACCTATCTGCTCACAGGGGAGGCATCGCATTGGTGGCAAGGGGCTCGACGTCTCCTACAACAGGGGAATGATCCTATCACTTGGGATGCCTTCCAGGTGGAATTCTATAAGAAGTACTTTCCAAATT
>NC_029777.3:22735565-22754090 GCF_000817695.3 Arachis duranensis
GTGTTTTGCTTAGAATCTCTCCACCTTTGTTCTGAAAAGATTATATTATGTATTGAACTCTTTTGGAACTTGCCTATAGAGGCTCTTATGTTTCCTTTGGGAGAGATTAGGATATATTGTTGTCAACTACTTTCATACTATACCCTAGCCGGCCTAAACTTCACGGGTCGCGACTAGTGGCTATTTACTTATGTTATATATATCTATCTGTTATCTGTCTCTTAATCTCCTTTATGCCTTGTCCGTATATCGCTTTCGACTTCACGTTTTAACTTTTCGTTGTCGAAACGTGAGTGATACGTCTTCGCGATTTTATTTCTACTCTTTTCAGGCTTCTCGATTAATACTCCTTTCGAAATTACCTATAGTTATATATATTAAAAATCCACCTGAGAGTCGTACCACCATAATATCATTGACTTATGACTCGAGCATAAGGATTTGAATATTAGGGTGTTACAGGTGGTGCACCAGAGACACGACGGCGGTGGGATGGGCGGGAGTAGGTAGACATCAAAGGCACGACGGACGGGAGGAGGAGCGGGAGAGAAAGAATGTGGAGAGCATATAGTGAGTGATTTGTGGCTTACAGTTGTACAACACAAATATCAAAAGGGACGCAAAACTGATTTTTTTTTAATTTTAAATTCAGAAGGGGGTTGGCTGAGTAGGCTGCATAATAAATTAGTTTCCTAGAATTTTTCTAACAAAAAATGAAAATTTCTTTTTCAAATTCAATCACAAATTACAATAATAAGAACCTCGGAGATAGAACAAGTTTTGTCTCTGCATCTTCGAGAAAGGGATGAAGGGTAAAGGAAAAAAAGAAAATATATTTTTTTATTTTTCTAATAAATAAGAATATTTTAATAATTATTTTTATTTCAGTCTCAGTATTTGTCTTGAACTAAATAGGATATTGAGACATAACTAAGTACTTTATACCGAATATGATACGAAAATTTAATTTAATCTTTCTTTTCTAATCTCTATCTCTCAATCTTAGTCTCCTTCCTAACACAACCTTAGTAATTTTAATTATTTATTATTGCACAATTTTTATTGTATATTTAAGTGTTTTGTTTTTTGTTTCTCAAAATTTTAAATCTTTTATTTTTTAAATTTTACATCACCTAACAAGAATCAAGTCAGGTAAGATTAATAACACGTTAAATTTAGTACCTATAAAATAGTCTATAATCTATAATAGAATGCAAGACAAACTCAAGTTAGTTAATGACATTATAGATCTGGTAGGATCATCAGATGGATTAAACCTATCAGACCAATATGTTTACCTACTTAAACGAGCTGAGCTCAATTAATCCAAAAAGTAAGGGGACTAAACGGACTAATCTGCAAGCTAAACAAATGGCCCATTTTTTTTTAATGTTCAAAAAATTCCTACATTTTTAATTTTTTCCTAATTCGATCTGAAGACCGACCCACTCATTCAATAATTATTTGTTGGGTTAACTACCAAAAATGCCCCCAATTTATTCAAATGCTGACAAAAAAGCACCCGAATTTTACTATCGACAAAAATGTCCTTGAATAATTTAAGAACAAAACAACAATACCCACTGGTAAATATATATTTTCAAAAAATGTTTTAGAAATTGAATTTTGATGTGATTATTTACAAGCATAATTAAAAAATGATATATTATTATTCTTAAAATTTGGTAATTTTTTCTGGGTATTTATTTTTTGTGAGTTTTTAAAAGTATTATTAGTTGTTAACAAAAAAATTACAAAACAAATATATAGTCAACGAAAAATTACCAAATTTTAAGGATATTAATATCTTATTTTTTTAATCATTATTGTAAAAAAATTGTATCAAAATTCAATCTCTAATGTATTTTTTAAGAAATACATATTTAATGTTAGATAATCTAGCAAAAAAACTAACATTAAATATGTATTTCTCAAAAAATACATTAGAGATTGAATTTTGATGTAATTTTTTACAAGCATGATTATAAAAAATGAGATATTATTATTCTTAAAATTTGGTGATTTTTTGTTATGTATATATTGTTTTGTGATTTTTTTAAAAGTATTATTGATTGTTAACAAAAAAATTATTAAAAAAATATATACTTAACAAAAAATCACCAATTTTTATGTATAATAATATCTTCTTTTTATAATAATTCTTGCAAAAAATTACATCAAAATTCAACTCTAAGATATTTTTTGAAAATATATATTTACTGTTGGGTATTATTGTTGTATTTTTAAATTATTTGAATGTATTTTTGTCGATAGTAAAATTCGGGTGCATTTTTGTCAGCGTTTAAATAATTCGGGAGCATTTTTGGTGATTAACCCTTATTTGTTTAAGGTTTTTGTCCAAGTAGCAGTTTTTGTCAAATCTTTTTACTTAGTCTAGAACTGAATTTTTTTATCATAATTTTTTTTCAAAATAAAAAGAATAAACATCTAAGCCCATATAACTCATTATGCCAACCATATACGCTTCAAGCCTAACAATTGAGGTCTAGGAATAATAAAAAAAATAAACGAGCTAACTTTTATAACTTGTGACTTTAAGTGGGCTAGACCTAAAACAAACTGGGTTGGCATGATTGGCAACCTCATGTTAAGGTAAAATCTAGCATGCATTGTTCGATTTTTACTCCTATTTAAAAATAATCGCATTTTATGAGTCCTCAATAAATTTTTCTATTTGTTTCTTTACTTTATTCGACCATAATTCTACTTGCTTATAAACGACCATGGACAATTCAAGAGCTTGAAGCCTTATATATGGCTCAAGATGAAATTCAAGACGAACTTAACAAGGAAGAAATTTCTCTAGTCCAAGCCATCTATATCAACACTCAACTATCTTTGAATTCCCACATCAAACACTTTTTTTTTCATCAAATTGCCTTTTTGGTCGTGGCTATGGTGGACGTAGGGGCAGAAGTGGATGTTTTTTTCCATAATGGTCATAGTTTTTGGTAAAACATCAATCGCATCAAATGTTAATTGTGTGGTCGTTTTGGGCATGGTGTGTGTCAATGCTGTCCGGATCTGACCTACCTGCACTCGAAAGAGCTTTTCTGGAGCTACAAAAATTCAAATGAAGTGTTCTCAATGGCTATGGAAAGCTGACTTCTAGAGATTTTCAAAAATGTATAATAGTTTATACTTTGCTTCAGATTAGAAGGCTCAAAACTGGAGTACAACGCCAGCCTCCTGCCCCCTTCCAGGCGTCCAGCGCCCAAGGAGCAGAGCCCAGCGTCCAAACACCCAGAGAGGAACCCCTAGCCAGCATTTCACACTCTAAAGACCTCATACCATATAGATCTCATCAAAGTTCAGCCCAAACACTCACCAAGTGGGCCCCAAAAGTAGATTTTAGCATTAAAAAGATTGTTTTACCCTTACTAGTCATTAGTTTATTATTTAAGAGTTATTTTATATAATCGTTCGAACATTACACACCATATTCGAATTCACCCTTGTATTTTTCTTTTAGTATGACTTTCTAAACCTCCTAGGTTAAGCAGAGGAGCCTTGCTGAGTCCTATAAAATAATAAAAGTATTACTGTTTCTCTTCGATCCGTGTTTGATTAATTCTAAGATGTATATTCGTTCTTCATCAATATGAATGCGTTGAACTGGCATAAGGTTATCACATTCTACATGGATTCAGAGTGCGTCTTTCATCAGACAATGATGAGCCACCAGCTTGACTATACATCTCTCAGACGGCTAATCCACGACTTCATTGGCAACTTCTCGAGACATCAGTTCAGCCGATTTACGGGAAGATTAGGGTCTTTGTGGTTGAGGCTAGAACCAAAGGCGCAACATCCTCTGATCCGGAAGATTTGACCTTGTCTGTGACATTTTGAGTAGAATCATCAAGGAGAATAAACTGCAGGAGCTTCACCCTTAATCAGAATGGATCCGCACTAACCCTGGGGTTCAGATCCGGAAGAGTATTAGCGGCTGCTCAAACCAGCGTCAATCACATACAGCCTGCCATTGAAGAAATCATTCACAAGCAAAGGAAACAGTGCTACCAAAGTTAATTCAGAAAGACAAAGCAACTCCAATCCTCAACTATATTCCTATTACTGATCCCTTTCAAATTCACAATCAAACTGCATCAAAACATAACCTTTTGATTCGCCTGACTAAAACCCAGTGCACTTGCTGGTACAGCTGAACGAAAGTGTGGGGATTCATTGATAAACCACTATTTTATTGTTTATCTTATGCTAAATAGAGTGGATTTTATCAATCTTTTATACACTTATTCATATAAAATGCATGGTTTTACATTTTCTTCCCAAATTGATGTTATGATTGAAACATGCTTATTTGGCCTTTAATTCACTATTTTTAATCCTCTCTTATTACCATTCGATGCCTTGATATGTGTGTCAAGTGATTTCAGGGTTTGTATGGTAGGAATGGCTTAGAGGATGGAAAGGAAGCATGCAAAAGTGGAAGGAATACAAGAAATTGAAGGAATTGCTGAGTTATCAACCCTGACCTCTTTGTATTCAATCGGTTATAACTTGAGCTACAAAGGTTCAAATGAGGTGGTTTCAGTTGCGTTGGAAAGCTAACATCTGAGGCTTCGAAATGATATATAATTTGCTATGGTTGCCCTGTAGTTAGGTGATGCGCATGCGTGCAACACGCGTACGCGTGCATTTGCGAAAAGTTCAGCATATCAGAAATCGCCCCTAGCGATTTTTGGGATCCATTTTGGCCCAGTTCCAAACCCGAAAACACAGAATAAAAGCTGCAGAGTGGGGGAATCATGAGGCATTCATAAGACCTCTCACTTTTTATAATTTTAGGTTTTAGATGTAGTTTTCTAGAGAGAGAGGCTCTCTCCTCTCTTTAGGTTTTAGGATTCTTAGATTTAGCTATTTTCAATTTCAGATTTCTACTCTACTTTAATTTAGTTTCTCTTCTACTCTTATTTATTCTAGCATTTTAGTTTATCCTCTCTTGGTGATTTATTTATTTATCCACTTTAATTTATGAATTCTCATGTTAGATTTGATTTTTTATTTAATGTAATTTGAGATATTTCATATTTATGATTGCTTTCTTCAATTTACGTTATTGACGCTCTCAATTGGTTGTTGATGATTGGATTTTTGACGGTTTAGAATTTCACCAATGAAATCTCGTTGTAAAGTATAGTTTCTAAACCAAGCAATAATCCTTTCATACAAAAGATTGTTTGTCACTAGTACAAACCCCTAAAATTTATAAACTGAAGTATTCAAACCTCGGGTCGTTCTCCCTAGGAATTACAATAAAGTGTCTTGTTATTGGTTATGAGATATTTTTGGGGTTTTGATAAGAAACATGAAAGATAAATGGCAAGAAAGTAAACTAATGGCTAAAAAGGCCTTGGCAAGATTTGGTGGTCAAGGATCTCTATCCCTATCACTAACCACAATATGAGAATTGGCAAGGTTCAATCTCATTAAGTCATCCTCTAACTAGTAAAGGAAAGTCAAATGAGCTATAGCAATCCTAGTCTATAAGTCCTAACTCTCCACTAATCCAATTAGTGAGAACTAGAGTCAATGGATCCCAAGCGTCAATTACTTGGACATTAGTAACTCAAGAAGTCCTAAGTTACCTTTCCAAGCCAAGAGCATAAAATTCTACTCTAAAATCCAACCAAGCATTTCATCAAATACTTGGAAGGCATAAAAGGAAAGCAAAGCAAAACAACAATTATTGAAAGGAATTAACAACAACAATCAAAAGAAACACAATTATTATGAATTACCTTGAATTGAATGGAAAGAAAATGGAAGGAACAATAGTAGATCTACAACAAAGTATAAGAACAACATAAAGGAAATTACAACAAAAGAATATAAGAAGAATGAATGTAACAAAAAGAATTGAGAATCAAAAGTAGAAGAAAGCATGAATCTAAATCTAGATCTAAGAACTAACTTAATCCTAATCCTAATTCTAGAGAGAAGTGAGAGTTTCTCTCTCTAAAACTAACTCTAAAATAATCCTAATGAGTAAAAAATGATCCCCAAAAGTCCTTTGCTCTTTAATCCTTGGCTTTAAATAGCAGTTTAGGCGCCAAAGTTGGTTGAGATTGGGCCCCATAACCCTTGAGAATTTGTTGGGTGCGAATTCACTTAAAAATCAAGTATCAGCATCGACGCGTACGCGCACAGCACGCGTACGTGTCCATGGGCCATTTCGCAAGGTGTGCGTAAGCGCCTGGTGCGCACGCGTGTCCATGGGCGAGTTCAACTCTTTGGCTTTTCATGATCTTCTCCACTTTGTATGCTTTCCTTTCTCTCCTTTGATCCTTCCCTAGCCCTTTTCAACCTGAAATCACTTAACAGACAAGTCAAGGCATCTAGTGGAATAAAAGGTGAATTAAATTTAGCTAATTTAAGGTTTAGAAAGCATGTTTTTACACTTAAGCACAAATTGGGAGACTATCATGAAACCATGCTATTTCATTGAATAAATATGGGTAAAAGGTCATAAAATCCCTTAAAATCAATACAAGATAAACCCTACAAATGGGATTTATCAACCTACCCACACTTAAACCAAGCATGTCCTCATGCTTAAACTAAGAATAAAGTAAGGGTATGGCATTTATTCAATGGGAACTAACTAAATGCAATCTACCTATATGCAACTATCTAAATGAATACAATTGCTTAGTCAAAATAAATCAATTCCCAAGAAGCATATATGTACAAGGGCTAAGGACTAGCAAATCTAATCCACAATTGGATTGAGTTAGTAAATATTTTTACAAACTTGCATGAAAAGTGATGATTGTAGGTGGGAATATGTAATTGAGCATCAAACCCTCACCGGATGTGTTTGCACTCTATTCGCTCAAGTGTTTAGGGTTGATTCTCTCAATTCTCCTCTATTTCATGCTTTCTAAGATTTGTTTTTCTTCTAACAATCAACATACATTTCATGCATGCATACACATATCATGAGGTCTTTTCCTTGGTTGTAATGGGGCTAGGGTCAAGGTAGGATTGTATATGTGGTTAAGTGAGGTTGAAATTTGAATCTTTGATAAGCTTAGACTTCCCACCTAACCTATGACATCCTATACAATTAAGTTCTAACCTAACTACCCATTCTTCTCACTTTTTCACATACTCATGTATCCCTTTTCATTTCATAACACTTATGCATTGATCTTTATTGGACTTTACTTTGGGGCATTTTGCCCCCTTTTTATTTCTTTCTTTTTCTTTGTTTCTTTCTTTTTCTATTTTTTTATTTTCTTTTCCATATTGTTTTTCTTTTGTTTTTCTCATTTTTTTCTTTTTATATACAAGAGCATCAATGCATAAGGTTTTACATTTGATCAATACATGAGTATGTATCCAATTCCCAATATTTTTAATAACAATACAAAACTACCCTTTTATTCAACCAATGTCCTAAGTTTTCCCACACTTGAATGTTACACATACTAGCCTAAGCTAATCAAAGATCCAAATAAGGATTTTTATTATTTTCCACTTTAGGCTTGTAATGTGCCAAATTAAGAACAAGTGGGTTAATCGTAGGCTCAAATTGGCTAACAATGGATGATAAAAGGTAAGGCCATTTGGGTGTGTGAGCTAAATGAAATGACAGCCTCAATCATATAAATGCATGAATACACAAAATAATGGACATAAAGAATCAAACAAATCAAAGATTACAATCATAGAAAGAGAATAATGCACACAAAAAGGAAAATAAGTGGTTATAAGATGTAACCACGCAATTAGGCTCAATCTCACTAGGTTGTGTGTTCTTAGCTCAAAAACATGATCCACAATATATATAATTCAAGCAAGTTCTATGAAAAGTTTTCACTCAAAGCAATTGAGGTGCCCTATAGATAGATTTCTTGAAAAATTTCATTATTTGACTAAGCTTATTGTGTATATATATGCAAAAATAAGAAAATGCAACTAAAAATCCTAAAAACCTAAAATGAAATGCAAAAGTGTTGGAATTAGAAATTTGTCACCCAAAATTGCCGACCGGTCGGATGACCTCCCCACACTTAAAAGTTTGCACCGTCCACGGTGCATTCAAAGATGAGCAAGGGGGTACGGCGACTTTCCGGGTTGCTACCCTCAACTGGTAGGTCAACCGATTGCTGCGTGTTTTTCTTCCCACTTCCATGTTTGCTTGTGGTGCATCCATCATGAAAAACAAAAATATAACACCATAAGATGAGAAAATATGAAAGCAAGGAAGCATAGTTGTTGGAATGAGGTAATGATCACTAGAATTGAGTGGGTGAATTAGTGTGACATTTATGAAATTAGGGATGTGAATTCTAAATTGCGCGCCTTTTAGAACACACATTAGTATGAAATCGATGTCACAAAAGAGGCATGCACTTCACTTATCCTAGTGTGCTTGAAATGCTTTAAGTGAACCTGTAAGGTAAGACAAGCATTAAAGAAGCATGAAAGCATTTAAGCTAAAACATATGGATGCATGCGATCATGAAATACAATGCATTAAGGTAAATGCTCAACATCCAATATCAAGAGATTGCCCAAACAAAGAGTAGGGTTCAAATCACACGGTGGCCAAATCATGCAATTCAAAAGGATGTAAAAGCTTGAAGGCAATGTCATGTACTTGGTATTCTTAGAAGGTAAGCATGAAAAACTCAAAACCAAGTAACAAAATATAACCTCAACAATAGAATCCAACAAAGATTATAAATATAATGATGTTAAGATAACATTCCTTTTTAATACTCAGTAGCAATTAATGGTAATCAATCCAACACTTACAATGAAAAAGAGAAAAATAAATAAAAAACTAACTAAAACTAACTAATCAACTAACTAACTAACTAATTAGTTAACTAAAATAAATGGTTATCAATGGTGTTTGGAAGTATTGGATGAGTGGTAGAAGAAGGAAAGAAGAAAGGAGAGGGAAAGAAATGGAAATAGGAGAAGAAATGAGAGGCTTGAAATAAGGGAATCCACGTGTACACACGCATGGCGCGCGCGCGCGGATGGTGGTGCAAGGGATGCGACACGTACGCGTACAGGGTGCGTCTGCGTTGATGGATTATTTCGAGAGTGGAGCGTACGCGGCATGTGCGCGTACGCGCGAGTGGTTTTGTGCCAAAGGCACAATGTTGGCGCTGCGCGGGCATAACTCTCTGAAAATTGTACCAGGAGGGTAGGTGGCACTATCGGCTCGCGCGCGCACGGTGCGCTTGCGCGTCAATCCGCAAGTTGCCAAAAGGGCGCGTACGCGCTAGGTGTGCGTACACATGAATTGGTTTGTGCCTTAGGCCCAATTTTCGCACAGTGCATGCTTATCTCTCGGGTTTTTTTTTAGCTGGGGGGTAAAATTTGTGCATCCGCACGTATGCGTACATGGCGCGTCCGCGTATGTCGGTGAAAATGCTTGATGTACGCGTACACGTGTGGTGCGCGTACGCGTGGATGGTGCTCTATTTTCCAAAGTTTTTCTATGTTTTTGCACCAATCCAAGCATTCCAAACCTCCAAACAGCTACCCAAAACACCATAGAACCTTATTTAACATATTATACTACCAAATAAACTCAACTAACTAAACAAAAAATGAAATTAAACTAATTCTACCATTATGTACAAAAGAAAAAAAATTGAAAAGAATTTACCATGGTGGGGTGTCTCCCACCTAGCACTTTTGTTTATTGTCCTTAAGTTGGACTTATGGGGAGCTCATCTCAAGGTGGCTTGTGCTTGAATTCATCTTGGAACATCCACCAATGCTTGAGTATCCAATAGGCACCATTCTTCAAAATTAATAACTCCAAGCTTGGGTGGAGTTCCTCACAAGCTGTGAGCTCCCAAAGGTGGTCCTCATCTTGTAATCCGGGATTCCACACTTTATTTTTACACCCGTCTTGAGGTTGGTCATCATTGATCCATCCGGGTGGCAAGCAAGATGAATTCTCAATGTGATACCAAACTCTCCTTTTAGACCCATTCAAGTGAGCACTAGCCCAACCCTTGCATCTAAGCTTTGAAGTATCAACCAAAATGAGCCTTGATTTGCAACGCCATCCACTAAACATTTTTCTCTTACGCTTTATCCCACAAATCATCCTAAGTTGACCATCTGTTTCAAGTAAACTGATAGGCAAAATTATGATTCACTCTTTTCATAACTTGAACAATTCTTAGCAATGGCTCCAAAGACTTGGTACACACTACTATGGTTCACTCACATTCTTCACAACTTCGCACAACTAACCAGCAAGTGCACTGGGTCGTCCAAGTAATAAACCTTACGTGAGTAAGGGTCGATCCCACGGATATTGTTGGTATGAAGCAAGCTATGGTCATCTTATAAATCTCAGTTAGGCTGATTCAAATGATTATAATGGTTTTCGAAAATAATAATAAATAAAGCATAAAATAAAGATAGAATTACTTATGTAAATCATTGGTGGGAATTTCAGATAAGTGTATGGAGATGCTTTGTCCCTGTTGAATCTCTGCTTTCCTACTGCCTTCCTTCAATCCTTCATACTCCTTTCCATGGCAAGCTGTATGTAGGGCATCACCGTTGTCAATGGTTACATTCCATCCTCTCAGTGAAAATGGTCCAAATGCTCTTGTCACAGCACGGCTAATCATCTGTCGGTTCTCGATCATGTCAGAATAGAATCCCTTGATTCTTTTGCGTCTGTCACCACGCCCAACAATCGCGAGTTTGAAGCTCGTCACAGTCATTCAATCCCTGAATCCTACTCGGAATACCATAGACAAGGTTTAGACTTTCCAGATTCTCAAGAATGGCCACCAATAATTCTAGCTTATACCACAAAGATTCTGATTAAGGAATCCAAGAGATATTCGTTCGGTCTAAAGTAGAACGGAAGTGGTTGTCAATCACGTGTTCATAGGTGAGAATGATGATGAGTGTCACGGATCATCACATTCGTCATGTTGAAGTGCAACGAATATCTTAGAATAAGAATAAGCATGAATTGAATAGAAACTAGTAGTACTTTGCATTAATTCTCGAGGTACAGCAGAGCTCCACACCTTAATCTATGGTGTGTAGAAACTCTACCGTTGAAAATACATAAGTGATCAAGGTTCAGGCATGGCCAAATGGCCAGCCCCCAAAGTCTAAGAACTAAACGTCCAAAGATAGATACCAAGATTAGATGCGGTCAAAAGACTAGACCAAGATGAAATTACAATAGTAAAAAGTCCTATTTATACTAGACTAGTTACTAGGGTTTACAGAAATAAGTCTAAGTGCAGAAATCCACATCCGGGGCCCACTTTGGTGTGTGCTTGGGCTGAGCTTGAGCCTTACACGTGCAGAGGCTTCTCTTGGGGTTAAACGCCAAGTTGTAACGTCTGTTTGGCGTTTAACTCTGGTTTGTGACGTGTTTCTAGCGTTTTACTCCAGAATGCAGCATGGAACTGGCGTTGAACGCCAGTTTGTGTCATCTAAACTCGAACAAAGTATGGACCATTATATATTGCTGGAAAGCCCTGGATGTCTACTTTCCAACGCCGTTAAGGGAGCGCCATTTGGAGTTCTGTAGCTCCAGAAAATCTATTTCGAGTGCAGGAAGGTCAGAATCCAACAGCATCAACAGTCTTTTGTTAGCCCTCTATCAGACTTTTGCTCAGGTCCCCCAATTTCAGCCAGAAAATACCTGAAATCACAGAAAAACACACAAACTCATAGTAAAGTCTAGAAATATTGTTTTTGCATAAAAACTAACGAAAACATCCCTTAAAGTAGCTAGATCCTACTAAAAACTACCTAAAAACAATGCCAAAAAGCGTATAAATTATCCGCTCATCACAACACCAAACTTAAATTGTTGCTTGTCCCCAAGCAACTGAAAATCAAATAGGATAAAAAGAAGTGAATATACTATAAATCTCAAAATATCAATGAATATTAGTTCTAATTAGATGAGCGGGACTTGTAGCTTTTTGCTTCTGAAGAGTTTTGGCATCTCACTTTATCCTTTGAAGTTTAGAATGATTCGCATCCATAGGAACTCAGAGTTTAGATAGTGTTATTGATTCTCCTAGTTAAGTATGTTGATTATTGAACATATCTACTTTTATGAGTCTTGCCGTGGCCCTAAGCACTTTATTTTCCAGTATTACCACCGGATACATAAATGCCACAGACACATGATTGGGTGAACCTTTTTAGATTGTGACTCAGTTTTGCTATAGTCCCCAGTTAGAGGTGTCCATAGCTCTTAAGCACACTCTTTTTGCTTTGGATCATGACTTTAACCACTCAGTCTCAAGCTTAATTGGCTTTTTCTGCTTGCTTTTTCTTTTTCTTTTATATTTTTTTTCGCAAGCTTTTGTTATTCACTGCTTTTTCTTGCTTCAAGAATCAATTTTATGATTTTTCAGATCATCAATAACATTTCTCTTTTTCATCATTCTTTCAAGAGCCAACAATTTTAACATTCATAAACAACAAGATCAAAAATATGCACTGTTCAAGTATCCATTCAGAAAACAAAAAGTATTGTCACCACATCAATATAATTAAACTAAATTCAAGGATGAATTTGAAACTCATGTACTTCTTGTTCTTTTGTATTAGAAACATTTTTTCATTTAAGAGAGGTGAAGGATTCATGGAATTATTCATAGCTTTAAGACATAGACACTAGACACTAATGATCATGTAGTAAATAATCAAAACATAGACAAACATAAAGCTCAAAAACTAAAAAACAGAGATATAAGAACAAGGAAGTTAAGGAATGAGTCCACCTTAGTGATGGTGGCACCTTCTCCTTGAAGGACCAATGGCGTCCTTGAGCTCATCTATGTCTCTTCCTTGCCTTTGTTGTTTGATCCCTAGTGATTTTGGTGCTCCTATCTTTAGTTGCTCCTAATAATTGTGTGAAGGAAAATGTATGCCCTGAGGTATCTCAGAGATTTCTTGATGAGGGAATTCCTCATGCTTTTGTTGAGGTCTATGAGTGGGCTCTCTTGATGTGCAGTCAAATGCTCTACTACTGAGCTATGGACCCTTGAGATGAATCTCTCCATCTCCCATGACTCAGAGGTGGAAGCAATTGCCTTCCCTTTCCTCTTTCTTGAGGTTTCTCTGGCCTTAGGTGCCATAAATGGTTATGGAAAAACAAAAAAAGTTATGCTTTTACCACACCAAACTTAGAATGTTGCTCATCCTCGAGCAAAAGAAGAAAGAATAGAAGAAGAAGAAGATATGGAGGAGAAGGAGAGAGAGGTGTATTCGGCCAAGAGGGAGAAGAGAGGGTTGTGTTGTGTGAAAATGAAGAAGGAAAGACGGGTTTATATAGACGAGGGAGAGGGGTTAGGGTTCGATCATTTAGGGTGGGTTTGGGTGGGAAAGAAATTTTGAATTTAAAGGTATGTGGGGTTTATGGGGAAGAGTGGATGGATGTGAGTGGTGAAGAGGTGATGGGAAAGAGAGATTGAGGTGATTGGTGAATGATGTTTAGAGAAGAGTGTTATGAAAAGGTGTGAGAGAGAGGGAGAAGGTAGGTGGGAATCCTGTGGGGTCCACAGATCCTGAGGTGATCCTGTGGGGTCCACAAATCCTGAGGTGTCAAGGATTTCTCATCCCTGCACCCTTTAGGCATGTAAAATGCCCTTTGCATGCAATCTCGGCATTTAACGCCAGACTGATGCTTGTTTCTGGCATTAAATGCCACTTCTATGCTTATTTTGGGCGTTCAACGCCAATTTACAGCATGTTTCTGGCGTTTAACGCCAGCCTGATGCTTGTTGCTGGTGTTAAACGCCAGCTTTCCTCAGGGTGCAATCCTGGCATTTAAACGCCAGACTGCTACTTTTTCTGGCGTTCAACGCCAGATTCATGCTCTATTCTGGCATGGAACGCCAGCCAGATGCTCCTTTCTAGCGTTTAAATCCCAGTAAGCTCTTCCTCCAGGATGTGCTTTTTCTTCTGCTATTTTTGATTTTGTTTTTAATTTTAGTATTTGTTTTGTGACTCCACATGATCATGAACCTAATAAAACATAAAAGAACAATAAAAATATAGATAAATAAAAATTGGTTTGCCTCCCAATAAGCACTTCTTTAATGTCAATAGCTTGACAGTGAGCTCTCATGGAGCCTCACAGATGTTCAGAGCATGATGATGGCCTCCCAACACCAAACTTAGAGTTTGAATGTGGGGGCTTCTCAACACCAAACTTAGAGTTTGGTTGTGGCCTCCCAATACCAAACTTAGAGTTTGATTGTGGGGGCTTTGTTTGACTCTGTATTAAGAGAAGCTTATCGTGCTTCCTCTCCATAGTTGCAGAAGAAGATCCTTGAGCTTTAAACACAAGGTAGTCCCCATTCAATTGAAGGACTAGCTCTCTTCTGTCAACATCAATCACAGCTCCTACTGTGGCTAGGAAGGGTCTTCCTAGGATGATGCATTCATCCTTCTCCTTCCTAATGTCTAAGATTATGAAATCAGCAGGGATGTAAAGGCCTTTAACCTTCACTAACACGTCCTCTACCAATCCATAAGCTTGTCTTATTGACTTGTCTGCCATCTCTAATGAGAAAGTGGCAGCTTGTACCTTAAAGATCCCCAACTTCTCCATTACAGAGAGTGGCATAAGATTTATACCTGACCCCAGGTCAGACAGAGCCTTCTCAAAGGTCATGGTTCCCATGGTACAGGGTATTAAGAATTTACCAGGATCTTGTTTCTTTTGAGGTAAAGTTTGCTGAACCCATGTATCTAGTTCACTAATGAGCAAGGGAGGTGCATCTTCCCAAGTCTCATTACCAAACAACTTGGCATTCAGCTTCATGATAGCTCCTAGATATTGAGCAACTTGCTCTCCAGTTACATCTTCATTCTCTTTAGAGGAAAAATAGTTTTCAGAGCTCATGAATGGCAGAAGGAGGTTTAATGGAATTTCTATGGTCTCTATATGAGCCTCAGATTCCTTTAGGTCCTCAATAAGGAACTCCTTCTTGTCTGGGAGACGTCCCATGAGATATTCCTCATTGGGATTCACATCCTCCCCTTCCTCTCCAGGTTCGGCCATTTTGATTATGTCAATGGCCTTGCACTCTCTTTTCAGATTCTCTTCAGTATTGCTTGGGAGAGTACTAGGAGGAGTTTCAGTGATTTTCTTACTCAGTTGGCCCACTTGTGCCTCCAAATTTCTAATAGAGGATCTTGTTTCACTCATGAAACTTAAAGTGGCCTTAGACAGATCAGATACTATGTTTGCTAAGATAGAGGGGCTCTGCTCAGAATTCTCTGTCTGTTGCTGAGAAGATGATGGAAAAGGCTTGCTATTGCTAAGCCTGTTTCTTCCATCATTATTAAAGCCTTGTTGAGACTTTTATTGATCCTTCCATGAGAAATTTGGATGATTTCTCCATGAGGAATTATAGATGTTTCCATAAGGTTCACCCATGTAATTTACCTCTGCTATTGCAGGGTTCTCAGGATCATAAGCTTCTTCTTCAGAAGATGCCTCTTTAGTACTGTTTGATGCATTTTGCCATCTATTCAGACTTTAAGAGATCATGTTGACTTGCTGAGTCAACATTTTGTTCTGAGCCAATATGGCATTCAGAGCATCAATTTCAAGAACTCCCTTCCTCTGAGGCGTCCCATTACTCACAGAATTCCTCTCAGAAGTGTACATGAATTGGTTATTTGTAACTATGTCAATGAGTTCTTGAGCTTCTACAGGCATTTTCTTTAGGTGAATGGATTCACCTGCAGAATGGTCCCCACAAAAAAAGGGGGGGTTCACTTTTTTACATATTCTATTTAATTTAATGTTATAGACATAAACATATACCGGGAACATACACCTATTCTTTACTCATGTAGTAAACATCTCCAGACACCTAGATGGATAAATTAATATGTATCAACATCCGATAAAAAAGAATACGTATCTATTATTCACAATCCATATTCCTATTTCATTTTAATGAATATAGATTATGGATAAAAGATACTCATACAAATTCATCATGTGCCAGGAACCAGATTTGAACTGGTGACACGAGGATTTTCAGTCCTCTGCTCTACCAGCTGAGCTATCCCGACCTCTCTTGAGGCATCATATTAATCTTATTAGATTACTTAAATATATGTCAATGACTCCATATCAACTAAAAACAAGACAAAAAAAAATTCTAATTAGAATATATATTATTATTATTAACATATATATATAAGAATATATTATTCTTATTCCATAGTCCAAATAGATTCCAATGTATTCCAATACATATTCCAAACAAATACTTATGATTGTTGATTGTGATAAGAAAAAGAAAAGAAAGAAAAACTCTACTCGAATCCATTTGTGAAAGACTATACTAAATAAGACACATAACGAATTTCAAAAATTGAAAAAAAAAAAAAAAAACTAACATATGGGAAAAAGAATTAGAGAGTTAAGCAGGTCTTTTGGGGATAGAGGGACTTGAACCCTCACGATTTCTTAAGTCGACGGATTTTCCTCTTCCTATAAATTTCATTGTTGTCGAGATTGACATGTAGAATGGGACTCTATCTTTATTCTCGTCCGATTAATCAGTTCTTCAGAGGATCTATCAGACTAGGATGGAGTGAATAAATTGATCAGTTAATATGAATATTCAATTATTTCTTTAACTTGGAATTGATTTGATTCACATCTTTCATTTGTGATAGACATCTTTCCATTTGTGATATAAGGATTCAAAAATAGGGATTTCGAGTAGTGTATTCATTAATCAATTGAAATAGTATTTCAGTACAAATACGTAAACAAGTCTATATACATATTTCTATATAGCCTTTCGAGAATTTCATTTGTACAGAAGGATTCCTTTCCTCACGCGAAAGGAAAGGTCGTCAACTCCATTTGTTAGAACAGCTTCCATTGAGTCTCTGCACCTATCCCTTTTTTATTCTCGCTTTCTTAATGTTTATTTCCTTTCCGAAAACGGGATTTGGCTCAGGATTACCCATTGTTAATTCCAGGGTTTCTCTGAATTTGAAAGTTATCACTTGGTAAGTTTCCATACCAAGGCTCAATCCAATTAAGTCCGTAGCGTCTACCAATTTCGCCATACCCCCTTTTTTTCCTTGCGATCAGAATCGCATTAAGATGTTTTTTTTTTATAATTATGTCGGAACTGTAGAATTTATTAGAAATATATTCCGCTATTGAAAAATGTTTCCACCCTAATTTACTTACGATACTTAGTTGACATTCATAAAAAGTATCTAATGAATTATGAGTTCAATACATCCTGTTTAGCAGAAAGACGGATATTCCTTGCTCATTATCAGACAATCACTTATTCACAAACCCCCTGTGGGGCTAATAGTTTTCATTTCCCATCTCATGGGAAACCCTTTTCGCTCCGCTTAGCCCTACCCCCCCAGGACCATAATAGAATATATCCAAAATGGTCTACTCTGAAAACATGTCAGAAGGACACCTTTTGGTCATCTGCTTGTATCTTTCCAAGCTTCATAGAGGGATTCACCATCTTTTTGTTTGAAGGTCTGAACATCCACTCTAAGCTTGCTCAGCTTTTGAGGAGGAAAGAACTTAGCCAAGAAGGCCGTGACCAGCTTATCCCAAGAGTCCAGGCTATCCTTAGGTTGTGAGCCAACCATGTTCTAGCTCTGTCTCTTATAGCAAAAGGAAAAAGCATGAGCCTGTAGACTTCAGGATCTACTCCATTAGTCTTAACAGTCTCACAGATCTGTAAGAACTCAGTTAAAAACTGGTAGGGATCTTCTGATGGAAGTCCATGAAACTTGCAGTTCTGTTGCATTAGAGCGACTAGTTGAGGCTTCAGCTCAAAATTGTTTGCTCCAATGGAAGGAATTGAGATGCTTCTTCCATTAAATTTGGAAGTAGGTGTAGTATAATCACCAAGCATCCTCCTTGCATTATTGTTGTTGGGTTCGGCTGCCATATCCTTTTCTTGTTTGAAAAATTTAGTAAGGTTGTCTCTGGATTGCTGTATTTTAGCTTCTCTTAATTTCCTCTTCAGAGTCTTTTTAGGTTCAGGATTAGCTTCAACAAGAATGCTTTTTTCCTTGTTCCTGCTCATATGAAAGAGAAGAAAATAAAGAAAATCTGGAATCCTCTATGTCATAGTATAGAGATTCCTTTATGTGAGTAGACGAATAAAAGAATAGAAGAAGGATGAGAGGGTTCGAATTTTTAGATGAAGAGAAGTGTTAATAAATGAATAAATAAATAGAAAAGAGATGAGAGAGAGGAAAAAATTTGAATATTAACTAAAAGAGAAGAAAAATATTTTTATTTTTATTTTAATTATTAGTTAAAATTCGAAAATTAAGAGAAGAGGTAAGATAAAATTAAAATTTAAAACAATTATTTAATTAAAAAGAATTTTGAAAAAAAGAGAGGTAATTTTCGAAAATTAGAGAGAGGAAAGTAGTTAGGTGGTTTTGAAAAAGATAAGAAACAAACAAAAAGTCAATTAG
>NC_029777.3:22754119-22774336 GCF_000817695.3 Arachis duranensis
TAGTTAGTTGAAAAAGATTTGAAAATCAATTTTGAAAAGATAGGAAGATAAGAAGTTAGAAAATATATTTTAAAATCAAATTTTTGAAAAAGATAAAATTTTGAAAAAGATATGATATAAAAGATATGATAAAAAGATATGATTAAAAAAGATTCAATTTTTAAAATTAAAATTGATTACTTGACAAACAAGAAACTAAAAGATATGACTCTAGAATTTAAAGATTGAACCTTTCTTAACAAGAAAGTAACAAACTTCAAATTTTTGCACATTAATTGTTAGTAAAGTTTTTGAATTTTTGAAATAAAGATAAGAAAAAGATTTTGAAAATAAATTATAAAAATTTTCAAAAATCATAAAAGAAAAATGAAAAAGATTTTGAAAAGATAGGATTTTTAAAATTGAAAATTTGACTTGACTTGTAAGAAATAGCTAAGTTTTTTTTAAAAAAAAATTTTTGACTAAGTCAACTCAAATTTTCAAAAATTATGAGCAAAATAAGGAAAAGATATTTTTTTATTTTTGAATTTTTAATGAGGAGAGAGAAAAACACAAATATGACCATCAAAACACTTAATGGATGCAAGAACACTTAATGCATGCAAGAACACTATGAATGTCAAGATGAACACCAAGAACACTTTGAAGATCAAGATGAACATCAAGAATTATTTTTGAAAATTTTCAAGAAAAGAAAAACATGCAAGACACCAAACTTAGAAATTTTTAATGCTTAGACACTATGAATGCAAAAATGCATATGAAAAACAACAAAAAACACAAAACAAGAAAATTTAAAGATTAAACAAGAAGACTTGTCAAGAACAACTTGAAGATCATGAAGAACACATGCATGAATTTTCGAAAAATGCACAAGTTTTTAAAGCATGCAATTGACACCAAACTTAAAAATTGACACTAGACTCAAACAAGAAACACAAAATATTTTTGGTTTTTATGATTTTATAATTTTTTTGGAATTTTTTTCGAAAATTAATTTTTGGAAAAACGAAAACAAAGAAAAAAATTTTGAAAGATTTTTGAAAACTTTTTGAAAAAAAATTACCTAATCTGAGCAACAAGATGAACCGTCAGTTGTCCAAACTCAAACAATCCCCGACAACAGCGCCAAAAACTTGATAGGCAAAATTGTGATTCACTCTTTTCATAACTTGAACAATTCTTAGAAATGGCTCCAAAAACTTGGTGCACACTACTATGGTTCACTCACATTCTTCACAAATTTGCATAACTAACCAGTAAGTGCGCTGGGTCGTCCAAGTAATAAACCTTACGTGAGTAAGGATCGATCCCACGGAGATTGTTGGTATGAAGCAAGCTATGGTCATCTTGTAAATCTCAGTTAGGCTGATTCAAATGATTATAATGGTTTTCGAAAATAATAATAAATAAAGCATAAAATAAAGATAGAGTTACTTATGTAAATCATTGGTGGGAATTTCAGATAAGTGTATGGAGATGCTTTGTCCCTGTTGAATCTCTGCTTTCCTGCTGCCTTCCTTCAATCCTTCATACTCCTTTCCATGGCAAGCTGTATGTAGGGCATCACCGTTGTCAATGGCTACATTCCATCCTCTCAGTGAAAATGGTCCAAATGCTCTTGTCACAGCACGGCTAATCATCTGTCGGTTCTCGATCATGTCGGAATAGAATCCATTGATTCTTTTGCGTCTGTCACCACGCCCAACAATCGTGAGTTTGAAGCTCGTCACAATCATTCAATCCTTGAATCCTACTCGGAATACCACAGACAAGGTTTAGACTTTTCGGATTCTCAAGAATGGCCACCAATAATTCTAGCTTATACCACGAAGATTCTGATTAAGGAATCCAAGAGATATTCGTTCGGTCTAAAGTAGAACGGAAGTGGTTGTCAATCACGTGTTCATAAGTGAGAATGATGATAAGTGTCACGGATCATTACATTCGTCATGTTGAAGTGCAACGAATATCTTAGAATAAGAATAAGCATGAATTGAATAGAAAATAGTAGTACTTTGCATTAATTCTCGAGGTACAGCAGAGCTCTACACCTTAATCTATGGTGTGTAGAAACTCCACCGTTGAAAATACATAAGTGATCAAGGTTCAGGCATGGCCGAATGGCCAGCCCCCAAAGTCTAAGAACTAAACGTCCAAAGATAGATACCAAGATAAGACGCGGTCAAAGGACTAGACCAAGATGAAATCACAATAGTAAAAAGTCCTATTTATACTAGACTAGTTACTAGGGTTTACAGAAATAAGTCTAATTGCAGAAATCCACTTCTGGGGCCCACTTGGTGTGTGCTTGCACTGAGCTTGAGCCTTACATGTGCAGAGGCTTCTCTTGGGGTTAAACTCCAAGTTGTAACGTCTGTTTGGCGTTTAACTCTGGTTTGTGATGTGTTTCTGGCGTTTTACTCCAGAATGCAGCATGGAACTGGCGTTGAACGCCAGTTTGCATCATCTAAACTCGAACAAAGTATGGAGCATTATATATTGCTGGAAAGCCCTGGATGTCTACTTTCCAACGTTGTTGAGAGCGCGCCATTGGGAGTTCTGTAGCTCTAGAAAATTCATTTCGAGTGTAGTGAGGTCAGAATCCAACAACATCAGCAGTCCTTTGTCAGCCCTCTATGAGACTTTTGCTCAGGTCCCTCAATTTCAGCCAGAAAATACCTGAAATCACAGAAAATGCACAAACTCATAGTAAAGTCCAGAAATGTGGTTTTTGCATAAAAACTAATGAAAACATCCCTAAAAGTAGCTAGATCCTACTAAAAGCTACCTAAAAATAATGCCAAAAAGCGTATAAATTATCCGCTCATCAAAAACCGTACTCAAGTGGGATAATAAAGCTAATAGAAATTAGTTTTACCCACTCAAGTGAAGGAATATATGACAACCTAGGCAAAGAAGCTTCCAAATATCTTGACAAAGCGTATTTAACTTCCGTCCTTCTTTTTCTAAGGACTTCCACCTCTTCACAAGATTTTTCAAATTCAATCCTTTTTTCGTCAATTTCATCTAACTCTTCTCCATCACTCAAATAATAAATGGGAGGTTGAGAGAAATCTACCTCCACATCACTTTCTATCTCATCAAAAGAAGGTTCTTCAAGTTCAAAGGATTTACCACCACTAAGATTTGATGCTTGATCTTCATCACCAAGGGAACTTAATTCTTGCTCCATTCCTTCCAAGTCTTCATATGGGATATGCCTTGGAGGTTGTGCATGTTCCTCCTCAACATCAACTTCAATCTTCTTGGAAGGGTTTTCTATAACTCTAGGTTCCCATGGAGGTTCCGCATCTCCTAAGTCTTCAACCACTTCTTCCTTTTCTTCAATAGTCACAGGTTCCTCCAATTGTTCTAACACAAAGTAGCATTCCTCCTTTTCCACTGGAGTTTCTAATCTCTCCTTCATGCTATGCCCTTCTTTTGATTCTCCACATGTAGCCATGGGAGTTCCTTGAGTGTCCAAAAGTTGGGATGCTAGCCGGTTTACCACCTCGTCCAATGTGGTCATGAATTATTGCACATCCTTTGTCATCTTCTCTTGTCCTTGCACAAGAACATCAAGGATGTCATCCATTGGAGGTTGGGGTCGATGGGAGGGTTCATCATTTTGGGGGAAGGGTTCATAATAGGAAGGTGGTTCATCATAGTAATGATATGGTGGTTCTATGTACTCCATTTATTCCATTTGTTGCTCAACACACTCCAATCTATTGTTCTCAAGTTGAGATTCTACAATCCCCTTCATGCTTCCCTCTTCGGTTGCTCCTCCAAAATCATCCTTGGACATATGGTATGAGTCCCATGCATCTAACTTTTCATGGACGGTTGCTTGAAGTCGATCCATTGCTTCCTTGAAAGATGGACATGGATATTCTTCCATAGAGGTTTGTGGTGGAAGGTAGAATTCATCTTGTGGTTGAAAGTTTTCACACATTGGAGGTGGTTCATCTTGGTCATAATATGGAGAAGGTGGCTTTTGGAAGTATTGAGGTTGGAATGGTGGTGGTTCAATATGTGGCTCACATGGCTCAAAAGGTGGTTGGTATGGTGGATATGGAGTATGGTTGAGGGCTATGTTGAGGATATGGTTCATAGGCATATGGTGGTGGTTCTTGAAAGTCACAAGAGGATTCACCATAGCCATTGGATTGGTATTGGTATGCATCATAGAATAGGTCTTCTTCATAGTGCATTGGTGGAGGTTGTTGCCATGAAGATTGATCATATGCATATGGCTCCCCCCACCTTTGGTCATCCCATCTTTGATACACATTCTCATTGAAGTTCTCATCACCTACAACATAGTTGTAATCACACCATAGCCAAAGTGAGAATTCATGGTGAAAAGAGAAAATAAAAACAAAAGCTACTAAGAAATAATGAAACAAAATCCTAAACTAGCAAGCAATCCAAAAATCAAGCTATTCACACTATTCACATATATACAATAACTAATAACATAACACCATTGCAACTCCCCGGCAACGGCGCCATTTTGATGATTGGATTTTTGACGGTTTAGAATTTCACCAATGAAATCTCGTTGTAAAGTATAGTTTCTAAACCAAGCAACAATCCTTTCATACAAAAGATTGTTTGTCACTAGTACAAACCCCTAAAATTTATAAACCGAAGTATTCAAACCTCGGGTCGTTCTCCCTAGGAATTACAATAAAGTGTCTTGTTATTGGTTATGCGATATTTTTGGGATTTTGATAAGAAACATGAAAGATAAATGCCAAGAAAGTAAACTAATGGCTAAAAAGGCCTTGGCAAGATTTGGTGGTCAAGGATATCTATCCCTATCACTAACCACAATATGAGAATTGACAAGGATCAATCTTATTAAGTCATCCTCTAACTAGTAAAGGAAAGTCAAATGAGCTATAGCAATCCTAGTCCATAAGTCCTAACTCTCCACTAATCCAATTAGTGAGAACTAGAGTCAATGGATCCCAAGCGTCAATTACTTGGACATTAGCAACTCAAGAAGTCCTAAGTTATCTTTCCAAGCCAAGAACATAAAATTCTACTCTAAAATCCAACCAAGCATTTCATCAAACACTTGGAAGGCATAAAAGGAAAGCAAAGAAAAACAACAATTATTGAAAGGAATTAACAACAACAATAAAAAAAAAACATAATTATTATGAATTACCTTGAATTGAATGGAAAGAAAATGGAAGGAACAATAGTAGATCTACCACAAAGTATAAAAACAACATAAAGGAAATTACAACAAAAGAATAAAAGAAGAATGAATGTAATAAAAAGAATTGAGAATCAAAAGTAGAAGAAAGCATGAATCTAAATCTAGATCTAAGAACTAACCTAATCCTAATCCTAATTCTAGAGAGAAGTGAGAGCTTCTCTCTCTAAAACTAACTCTAAACTAATCCTAATGAGTAAAAAATGATCTCCAAAAGTCCTTTGCTTTTCAATCCTTGGCTTTAAATAGCAGTTTAGGCGCCAAAGCTGGTTGAGATTGGGCCCCACAACCCTTGAGAATTTGTTGGGTGCGAATTCACTTAAAAATCAAGTATCAGCATCGACGCGTACGCATGCTGTCTATGGGCCATTTTGCAAGGTGCGCGTAAATGCCTGGTGCGCGCGTGCGTCTATGGGCGAGTTCAATTCTTTGGCTTTTCATGATCTTCTCCACTTTGTATGCTTTCCTTTCTCTCCTTTGATCCTTCCCTAGCCCTTTTCAACCTGAAATCACTTAACAGACAAGTCAAGGCATCTAGTGGAATCAAAGGTGAATTAAATTTAGCTAATTTAAGGTCTAGAAAGCGGGTTTTCACACTTAAGCACAAATTGGGAGACAATCATGAAACCATGCTATTTCATTGAATAAATGTGGGTAAAAGGTCATAAAATCCCTTAAAATCAATACAAGATAAACCCTACAAATGGGGTTTATCAGTTGTTTGAATTTTATTATCTCTTATTGCTTTGCTATGCTTTTGCGTTGTGCCTTCCAAGTGTTTGATAAAATGCTTGGGAGGGTTTTAAGTTAGATTTTTCTCCTTTTGGCCTTGGTTGAGTAATTGGTGACACTTGAGTTATCAAACTCCTTTGTTGATTGATAATTGAAGATTGCTGATTGATTTGGATTCCACTAAAGCTAGTCTTTCCTTAGGAGTTGTAGGACTTGGGGAATCAAATTGATTCATCCACTTGACTTTCCTTCATAATTAGATGGTTAACTAAGTGGGAGCGATGAATAATTCTCATCACAATTGATAAGGATAACTAGGATAGGATTTTCAGTTCTCATACCTTGCCAAGAGCCTCTTTTAGTTGTTAGTTTATTTCATTGCCATTTACTTTTCTTGTTTTCTATCCAAAACCTCAAAACGCACTTTTCCATAACCAATTATAAGCACAATTCCCTGCAATTCCTTGAGAGACGACCCGAAGTTTAAATACTACGGTTATTAATTTTATTAGGATTTGTTACTTGTGACAACCAAACTTTTGTATGAAAGGATTCTTTGTCGGTCTAGAAGCTATACTTTCAACGAGAACTTAATCGTGAATTCTAGACCACGCAAGGAGTCCGTTCGTCATTCATGCACCAAGTTTTTGGTGCCGTTGTCAAGGATTGTTCGAGTTTGGACAAACTGACGGATTATCTTGCTCCCTAGATTAGGTATTGTCTCTGATTTTTGCAAGAGTATTTTATTTTATTTTTCTTTTAGTTTTCGAAAAAAATTAAAACTTTTTAAAAAATGTTTCTTTTCTTTGTTTAATTTTTGTTCTTGGTTGGAGTCTTACTTGTTTTCTATTTTCTTTTCCAAAAATTTTAAAACTTTTTCAAAAACCTTTTTCAAAGAGTTTATTTTCAAGAATCCTTAGCATTCTATGTTTAATCTTTGTTTTTGGTTTGAGTCTTTTTGTTTATGTTCTCGGTAAAATTTTCGAAATTTAGAGTCTTTGTTTTTATTTTTATTGTAATTTTCGAGTTTTTGGAATTTTTCTTTCAAAAATTTTCCAAAAATAGTTTCTTTAGTTAAATCTTGTTTCAATCTTTAAGTTTGGTGTCTTCTTGTGTTTTTCTTTTAATTTTTCAAAAATTTGATGTTTGATGTTCAAAAATTTTAAGTTTGGTGTTCTTGTGTTTAAATTTTTTAAATCTTGTTCTTAGAGTTCTTGTCAATCTATAAAGCGTTCTTGTGTTTTCTTTATGTTTTAATATTAAAATTTTTAAGTTTGGTATTCCTTGGTGTTTTTCCTCAATTTTTCGCACAATAGGTCCATCGATCTAAAAATTTTAAGTTTGGTGTCTTTTACTTGTTTTTCTCTTTCCTCATTAAATTCAAAAATAAAAAAATGTATTTTCTATTTTTATTTTTTACTAATTTTCGAAAATTCTAACTAAAAATTCAGATTTTAATTTTTAAATTTTCATCTTATTTTATCTTAGTTTTCAATTTTCAAAATCAAATCTTTTCAAAATAAAAAATCATATCTTTTTCAAAATCTCTATCTTATCTCGTTGACTGATGAGCGGATAATTTATACGCTTTTTGGCATTGTTTTTAGGTAGTTTTTAGTATATTTTAGTTAGTTTTTATTATATCTTTAGTAGTTTTTAAGAAAAATTCACATTTCTGGACTTTACGATGAGTTTGTGTATTTTTCTGTGATTTCAGGTATTTTCTGGCTGAAATTGAGAGACCTGAGCAAAAATCTGATTCAGAGGCTGAAAAAGGACTGCAGATGCTGTTGGATTCTGACCTCCCTGCAATCGAAATGGACTTTTTGGAGCTACAGAAGTCCAAATGGCGTGTTCTTAATTGCGTTGGAAAGTAGACATCCAGGGCTTTTCAGCAATATATAATAATTCATACTTTGTCCAAGTTTTGATGACGCAAACTGGCGTTCAAATGCCAATTTCCTGCCTTATTCTGGCGTTAAACGCCAGAAACAGGATAAAAGCTGGAGTTAAATGCCCAAACTGGCATAAAAACTGGCGTTTAACTCCAAAAAAATTTTCTACACATGAAAGCTTCAATTCTCAGCCCAAGCACACACCAAGTGGGCCCAGAAGTGGATTTCCACAATATTTACTTATTTCTGTAAACCCTAGGTTACTAGTTGATTATAAATAGAACTTTTCTCTATTGTATTAGACGTCTTGGTCATTCTGGTTCCCCCTCTGGGGCCGAAGCCAATGAACACCATTATCACTTATGTATTTTCAACGGTGGAGTTTCTACACACCATAGATTAAGGTGTGGAGCTCTACTGTTCCTCGAGTATTAATGCAATTACTACTGTTTTCTACACACCATTATTCACACACAAGAACATGATGAATGTGATGATTATGTGACACTCATCACCATTCTCAACTTATGAACGCGTTCCTGACAAACACTTCCGTTCTACATGAAAACAAGCTTGAATGCATATCTCTTGGATTCCTGGTCCATGCGTTTGATTGCCTCTTCTGAAAATAGAGCCTTCAATTCCTGAGATCAGAGTCTTCGTGGTATAATCTAGAATCAATTGGCAGCATTCTTGAGATTCAAAAAGTCTAAACCTTGTCTATGGTATTTCGAGTAGGATCTGGGATGGGATGACTGTGACGAGCTTCAAACTCATGACTGTTGGGCGTAGTGACAGATGCAAAAGGATCACTGGATCCTATTCCAACACAAGTGAGAACCGACAGATGATTAGCCCTACGTAACCCGTAGCTGGACCATTTTCACTGAGAGGACGGGAGGTAGCCATTGACAACGGTGATACCCGAACATACAGCTTGCCATAGAAATGAGTATGAAGGATTGGATGAAGGCAGTAGGAAAGCAGAGATTCAGAAGGAATAACGCATCTCCATACGCTTATATGAAATTCCCACCAATGAATTACATAAGTAGCTCTATCTTTATTTTATGTTTATTTATATTTTAATTATCAAAACTCCATAACCATTTGAATCCGCCTGACTGAGATTTACAAGATGACCATAACTTGCTTCAAGCCGACAATCTCCGTGGGATCGACCCTTACTCATGTAAGGTTTATTACTTGGATGACCTAGTGCACTTGCTGGTTAGTTGTGCGAAGTTGTGAAAAAGAGTTGAGATTATAATTGTGTGTACCAAGTTGTTGGCGCCATTGAGATCACAATTTCGTGCACCAAGTTTTTAGCGCCGTTGCCGGGGCTTGTTCGAGTTTGGACAACTGACGGTTCATCTTGTTGCTTAGATTAGGTAATTTTTTTCTTGTTTCAATCTTTATTTTATTTTCAAAAATTTTTCAAAAATCTTTCAAAAATTTTTTCTCTTCTTTTTCATTTTTCCCAAAATAATTTTCGAAAAAAATACAAAAAATTAATAAAACATAAAAACCAAAAAAATATTTTGTGTTTCTTGTTTGAGTTTAGTGTCAATTTTTAAGTTAGGTGTCAATTGCATATTTTAATTTTTCTAAAAATTTTCGAAAACTCATGCATGGTGTTCTTCATGATCTTTACGTTTTTTTGATAAGTCTCCTTGTTTGATCTTAAAATTTTCTTGTTTTGTTTCTTTTCTTATTTTTCATATGCATTTGTGAATTCATAGTGTCTAAACATGAAAAATCTATAAGTTTGGTGTCTTGCATGTTTTTCTTTTCTTGAAAATTTTTCAAAAATAAGTTCTTGATGTTCATCATGATCTTCAAAGTGTTCTTAGTGTTCATCTTGACATTCATAGTGTTCTTGCATGCATCATTTGTTTTAATCTAAAATTTTTATGTGTGGAGTCATTTTGTGATTTTTCTCTTTCCTCATTAAATTCAAAAAATCAAAAAATATCTTTTCCTTATTTCACTCATAAATTTCAAAATTTTTGGGTTGACTTAGTCAAAATTTTTTAAAATAAGTTGTTTCTTGTTAGTCAAGTCAAGATTTCAATTTCAAAAATCCTATCTTTTCAAAACTTTTTCAAAAATCAAACCTTTTTCATCTTTTCTTTCATGTTTTTCGAAAATTTTAAAAATTGTTTTTCAAAATCTTTTTCTTAATTTCATTTCAAATTTTCAAAATATTTACTAACATTAATGTTTTGATTCAAAAATTTCAAGTTTGTTACTTTCTTGTTAAGAAAGATTCAAACTTTAAATTTTAGAATCATATCTTTTGATTTGTTGTTAGTCAAGTCATTAACTTTAATTTTCAAAATCAAATCTTTCTAAATTTCTTTTTCAAATCTTTTTCAAAATAATTTTTAATCATATCTTTTTAATCATATCTTTTCAATCATATCTTTTTCAAATTATATCTTTTTCAAAATCAATTTCAAAATCTTTTCTAACTTCTTATCTTTCCAAAATTGATTTTCAAATCTTTTTCAATTAACTAAACTTTTTGTTTGATTTTAAAATTCTTATCTTTTTCAAAATCACCTAACTACTTTTCTCTCTCTAATTTTCGAAAATCACCTTCCTCTTTTTCAAAATTCTTTTAATTAACTAATTGTTTCAAATTTTAATTTTAATTTTAATTCTTCTCTTAATTTCCGAATTCCAACAAAACTTTAAAATAAAAACAAAATATTTTCCTTCTCCTTTTAATTATTTTCGAAAACTCTCTCTCTCATCTTCTTCTATTTATTTATTTAGTCACTAACACTCTTCTCTTCTTCTTATAATTCGAACCGTCTCTCCCTCTCTGTGTTCGAATTCTTCATCTCTTCTCTCTACATCATTCTTCTATTCTTTTCTTCTTCTACTCACATAAAGGAATCTCTATACTGTGACGTAGAGGATTCCTCTTCCTTTTCTGTCCTCTTCTTTTTCATATGAGTAGGAGCAAGGACAAGGACATTCTTGTTGAAGCAGATCCTGAACCTGAAAGGACTCTGAAGAAGAAGCTAAGAGAAGCTAAAGCACAACAATCCAGAGAAAACCTTACAGAGAATCTCAAAAAAGAAGTAATGGCTGAACCCAACAATAATGCAAGGAAGATACTTGGTGACTTCACTGCACCAAATTCCAACTTCCATGGAAAAAGCATCTCAATCCCTTCCATTGAAGCAAACAATTTTGAGCTAAAGCCTCAATTAGTTTCTCTGATACAACAAAATTGCAAGTTTCATAGACTTCCATCAGAAGATCCTTTTCAATTCTTAACTGAATTCTTACAGATCTGTGATACTGTTAAGACCAATGGAGTTGATCCCGAGGTCTACAAGCTTATGATTTTCCCTTTTGCTATAAAAGACAGAGCTAGAATATGGTTGGACTCTCAACCTAGAGATAGCCTGAACTCTTGGGATAAGCTGGTCATAGCTTTCTTAGCTAAATTCTTTCCTCCTCAAAAGTTGAGCAAGCTTAGAGTGGATGTTCAAACCTTCAGGCAGAAAGAAGGTGAATCCCTCTATGAAGCTTGGGAAAGATACAAGCAACTGACTAAAAAGTGTCCTTCTGACATGCTCTCAGAATGGACCATCCTAGATATATTCTATGATGGTCTGTCTGAATTGTCTAAGATGTCATTGGACCATTCTGCAGGTGGATCTATTCACCTGAAGAAAATGCCTGCAGAAGCTCAGGAACTCATTGAAATGGTTGCAAATAACCAGTTCATGTACACCTCTAAAAGAAATCCTGTGAGTAATGGGACGCCTCAAAGGAAGAGAGTTCTTGAAATTGATGCTCTGAATGCCATATTGGCTCAGAACAAAATGTTGACTCAGCAAGTCAATATGATTTCTTAGAGTCTGAATGGTTTGCAAAATGCATCCAACAGTACTAAAGAAGCATTTTCTGAAGAAGAAGCTTATGATCCTGAGAACCTGATAAACCACTATTTTATGGTTTATATTGTATTTGATTGAGTAGTTTTATCAAGCTTTTCACCACTTATTCATAGGATTTGCATGATTTTACAATTCCTTCCTAGTTAGTTATATGATTGAAAACATGCTTCTTTGGTCTAAATTTAGCTAATCTTAATCCTCTCCTATTACCATTCGATGCCTTGATCTGTGTGTTAAGTGTTTCAGGCTTCATAGGTCAGGAATGGCTTAGAGAATAAAGAGGCAGCATTCAAAAATGGAAGGAACACAAGGAATTGAGGAGATGTCTAGCGAGAAGTCACGCGGTCGAATGGCTCGCGAGACCGCGCGAAATGGAAGAAATAAGAGTGACGCGTTCGCATGCGTGATGCGACCGCGCGGATTGGAAGCTGCACGAATGACCACTTCTCTTCCACGTCTACCTCGTACCCCCGCAAGCTCCCCACCGCCTCCGATGACCACTGCCCCACCGGCGCACCGCCGTGTACCGCCCAGCACCGCCACCCTTCCGCCCTCATCACTGCCCCATCTCATCCCTCTTTACGCACCAGGTTCCGCCATACGGCGATCCATCCCTGCGACTCTTTCGTTTGTTTTTCAATTTCTGTTTCAAATAGGCTAGGTAGAGATGCATGTTTGTAGTGGATTCTAGGTGGTTAGGTAGCTAGGATCTGGACAGTGGATTTAGGCCTGATAATTGCACCATTCCTGTTATCTATTACCTATTTTGCAATTTTATTCTGGCTGTGTTATTCGTATTGTTCATCTGATATGTTCATGCTGTTAAACTATTCTTTAATATTCCTACTGTTTGTGACTGTTTGCAGCATCTGTTAATCTCATTTGAACTATTTTTCTTGATATCTATTTTTTGGGAACGTTCAATTTTAGCCGGAATGCTGTCCAATTTTCTGCAAATTAATTTTGTCCTTTTACATTCAGATATTGGTTTTGGCATTTCTCATTTTTGTCTTGCTCTACGAATACCAAACCAATTCTTGAATGACCGGGCCAGCATTCTTATTATTTTTATTTTGTTGAACATTAATATAGACTCTTGATGATGTAATTCTACTATTTACTACTTCTATATCTATGTAAATCATCATCCATACCCTGTTATCCATGCTTGAATATGAGTTGCCTGTTGCTTCAATTTGTGTAATTCTTGTTACTCTAACTTCCTTTTTACTAACTCACTGATTTTTAACTTTCTCACTTCCCATTTCTCCTTTTCAACTAATTTCACTCACGGCATGATTATTGTTTTTCTATTTAACAAGCTTTCCACTTCTAACATATTTTGGAATGTGATTTTTCATCTTAGCTTTTTAAACTCCAAAACATTCCAAAAATATGCATCTACTTAAACTCATTTCATTTTTCTACTGTTCCTTTGCCACTTACTGCTTATCTTGTTATTTGCCTTCTTATTTTCCTGCTTTTACTCCTCAATTATATCTTAGATATTCTGTTTTTCAGGATGTCTGACTCTCAAGGCAGGGGAAAGGGCAAAGTTACCACTGGCAAATGGAAAAGAAATGAATCCTCTGGTTCCATCCTGTGCATTTTACATGATGATTCCTGGCGGGAGAAGAACTTTACCCCGCAGGAAAAGGCTGGTCAGTTGGTACCTTCAGCTGACCCGATAAAATTTACAAAAAAATACTGTGATGTGAAATACCCAACCTTTGCCACCGGCAGGAACCTACACCTGGAAAGGACTCTCAAAATTCCAGAAGAACTTCAGCAGTACACCTCAGATCATATCAAACAGAGATGCTGGTTCTTCTTAGAGAGGAACCTAACTGAGGTCAATTCATCCTGGGTTAGAGAATCATATAGTAATTACTTTCTTTCTTCCTTGGATGCAGTCCAGCTCAGAGGCAAACAGATTCTGGTTACTGAAGAAGCAATTGAAGAAATCCTCCATCTTCCACCTAAATCAGATCAGCCAGATGGTTACCAGAGAGCTGAGGAGGATATGAGATTTATGAGGTTTGATTGGGATGCAGTGAAGAAGGACATCACCCTTGATCCTACTGTTCCTTGGGTTATGGGTACAAGCACATTGGTACCAAAGGGAATCAGGCTTATATATCTGAATGATGAGGCTCGTCTATGGCAACAGATTTTGAGCAACTATGTGATGCCGAGTACTCATGAGACAGAGGTGCCAGCTGCCATGATTACCCTCATCTGGTGTGTGATGACGGGTAAGGACCTTTATCTACCTCGCTTCATCCGGCATTACATGGCCAGGGTCCATGTTAGAGGCACCCTCTCTTTTCCTTACCTGATTACTCAGTTGGGTCACCGAGCTGAGGTACCTTGGGAGGCTGTTGATGAAAAGCCACCTGCCACAGAGTGCCGAAAGATCATCCCTCACAGTCAGAAGTTCCTGGCTTTCGGCTACCGTCCTCCATTTCTCACTGACACTACTGAGGCCGCCACTTCTTCAGCTACCCCTTCTGCCCCTACTAGCCCAGCACCACCCACTGCACCCCCACCTGCTCCTGAGCCCGTCTACCATTTGGTGCGCCGCCTCTTTGACTGCCTAGATCAGATGGAACGCCATCACCAGCAGCAGATTGAGAGATCTAACCGCCACACCAGGTGATTTTTTGAGAGGTCTGAGCGTCGCCACAAGCGACGCTATGAGCACTTCAAGCTGATGATCCGCTCTGGTGGTGACATTCCCTCCGAGCCCGACATGCCCTCCGACACTTCTGAGGAGGAGGTGAGCGATCATGAGGAAGCACCTACCCAGGCTGAGCAGGGAGGTCCCAGCCACATTGCACCACATCGTGAGGAGCACCACCAGCTACAGACTACAGATCTGGAGATTTCTCTACAGATAGAGCTTCAGCAGACCACTCCTCCGATCTCACAGCGACTGCAGACCCTCAGCCTACCATCGAGACACCAGCAGCCCATCCTTCCGGAGATGACACTCCTTCACACCCAGCTTGAGTGAGCATCGAGGACGATGCTATTATTTAAGTGTGGGGAGGTTGCCATCTCTGGCATATATTTATTTTGGTGAACCACTACAAACTCTCTTCTTATTTTGTTCATTTTCTATATTTTTTCATATTTTTCTCTTTTTTGCTTTTTATTGTACTTTTTGCATTATGCACTTTGAGCTATATGTATACTATCTTGGATATTTTAGCTTGAGTTGCACATTAGTTTACTAGTTATATTTTAAGTGGATTAATTAGTATAGTTTACCCTTTTTAGCATATGATAGTTGATTTGATTGAAAATAAAAAGGAAGTAAGCTAGAAACTTTAACAGAATAAAAACAATCCACACCTTGTATATATAGCATTACATGTTAGTAAGTTAACAACATTTCATCAAGGAGGAACACTGAAAGTTTAAAGCCATCCAATATATATTTTACATTGAGAACAATGGGAACTCTTGATTTCTACCTGCATGACATATATAAGTGATATATGATTTTTGAGTTAGAGAACACACAACCTGTGAGTTTTGAGCTTAATTGTATGGTTACATTTAAACCATAATATTTTATTCCTGTGTGTTCCGCCCTTCTTATTTATTCCGGTGTTCTTTACTTTGTTTGAATCTGTATGGCCGATTATAGAACATAGATACATACCAAGAAAGTGATTGAGGCCATTGTTTGATTCTAGCTCACCACTCCCAAATTAGCCTATCTTTTACATCACCCTTGTTAGCCCCCTTGAGCCTTTTAATCCCCTTCTTCCTTATAACCACATTACTAGCTTTAAGCAGAAAAATAAAATAAAAATCCCAAGTTGAATCCTTGGTTAGCTTAAGATAGATTTTGTATAAAATTTAAATGTAGGAAACTTTATGGGAACATGGGATGATAGAAAAGTAGGAAATTAAATTAAACAAGTTATGTGAAAATAATTTGGGAAGCATGCTCATGTGAAGTCAAAATAAATTAATTACCATGTGTAAAAAAAAAGCGATGCACATGGAATACAAATAAATTGAAAAAAATCAGAATATGAGCATGTAATATAAAAATGGGAGAAATATGGGAAAATAGGTGAAGAAGCTTTGCTTTACAAAATATGTATGTTAGGTGAGATCTTAGACTAATCAAGGATTCACTTAATTATCTCACTTAGCCTTATACATATATCCTTACCTTTACCTTGGCCCCATTACAACCTTAATCAAAGACCTCATGATTTTTGTATGCCTATATTCTATAATTGTTGATTGGATAGATGAAGAACAAAATTATGGAAAACAAGAATAAAAAGAAGAATAGAGTGATTAACCCAATAAACACTGAGTGACTAGAGAGTAAACACAAAATCCAGTAAGGGTTCAATAGCTCATCACCATATATATCTACTTCTATTATTAATTGTCTTGCGAGTTTGAAAAATATTTTATTTACCCATCTCAATTGTAAAAGTGCCTTAACATTATCTAAGGTTGGCTATGCATATATGATTCCTTGAGAATGTGAATTAATTTAACTACATGTAAAGTTTTATATATAAGTGGATAATAACTAGATTTGCATGACTCATTTAGGTAGATGCATTTAGAATAGATTGCATTGCATGAGTCTTGCTTTTCCCGACTCAATTATTTTGTCTCCTTGAGCTTAGCATGAGGACATGCTAATGTTTAAGTGTGGAGAGGTTGATAAACCACTATTTTATGGTTTATATTGTATTTAATTGAGTGGTTTTATCAAGCTTTTCACCCACTTATTCATAGGATTTGCATGATTTTACAATTCATTCCTAGTTAGTTATATGATTGAAAACATGCTTCTTTGGTCTTAATTTAGCTAATCTTTATCCTCTTCTATTACCATTCGATGCCTTGATCTGTGTGTTAAGTGTTTCAGGCTTCATAGGGCAGGAATGGCTTAGAGAATAAAGAGGAAGCGTGCAAAAATGGAAGGAACACAAGGAATTGAGGAGATGACTAGCGACAAGTCACGCGGTCGCATGGCTCACACGACCGCGCGAAATGGAAGAAATCAGAGTAACGCGTTCGCATGCCTGACGCGACCGCGCGGATTGGAAGCTGCACGAACGACGCGAATGCATGGACGACGCACACGTGTGGTACGAAAAAACGCTGAGTGACGCGATCGCGTGGACGACGCGGATGCGTGACGTGCGCGATCTGCAGAATTACAAAAGTCACTGGCAAAGATTCTGGGCCACATTTCAACCCAGTTTTCGGCCCAGAAACACAGATTAAAGTCAGGGAACATGCAGAGACTCGAGAGGCATTCATAACTCACCATTTTAGGTTTTAGATGTAGTTTTTAGAGGAGAGAGTTCTCTCCTCTCTCTTAGGATTAGGATTTAGGATTTCTTTTAGTCATTAGGATTGTTTCTTCATAACAGGTTCAATAATTTATGTTTCTCTTCTACTTTTATTTACTCTGATGCTTTTATTTGTATCTGATTTGTGTTGCCCAATTGGCTTATGAACTTTTCATGTTAGGATTGATTCTCTTATTTAATATAAATTATTGAGATGTTTTCAGATATATGATTTTAATTTAGCTTTCTACATTCCTGGCTTTGGTTAAGAAATCAGTAACTCTTGAGTTATCAAACTCAACGTGATTGATAATCGCTATCTTTGCTAATTAGCTTGAACTTCTATAATCCCAATCTTTTTCTAGGAATTAACTAGGATTTGAAGATCAAACTAATTAGCCACTTGACCTTCCTTCGCACTAGCAGAGGTTAACTAAGTGGAATTAAGATTCAATTTTCATCATCATTGATAAGGATAACTAGGATAGGACTTCCGATTTCTCATACCTTGCCAAGAGTTTATTTTACAGTCATTTATTTATTTTATTTGTCATTTATCATACTTGTTCCTCATTCTCAAAATCCCCAATTTACAAAACTCATAGCCAATAATAAGTCATACCTCCCTGCAATTCCTTGAGAAGACGACCCGAGGTTTAAATACTTTGGTTATCAATTTATTTAGGGGTTTGTTACTTGTGACAACCAAAACGTTTGAACGAAGGGATTTCTGTTGGGTCAGAATCTATACTTACAACGCGACTTTATAAAATTCTTTACTAGCAAAAATCCTAACGTCAGAACCCTACAATGGTAGAGGTGAATTACATGGGTGAAGCCTATGGAAACACCTATAATCCCTCATGGAGAAATCATCCAAATTTCTCATGGAAGGATCAACAAAAGCCTCAACAAGGCTTTAATAATGGTGGAAGAAACCGGTTTAGCAATAGCAAGCCTTTTCCATCATCCTCTCAGCAACAGACAGAGAATTATGAGCAGAGCCCCTCTAGATTAGCAAACATAGTCTCTGATCTATCTAAGGCCACTCTTAGTTTCATGAATGAAACAAGATCCCCCATTAGAAATTTAGAGGCACAAGTAGGCCAGCTGAGTAAAAGAGTCACTGAAACTCCTCCTAATACTCTCTCCAGCAATACAGAAGAGAATCCAAAAAGAGAGTGCAAGGCCATAACCTTACTTGGTGTGGCCGAAACTAGAGAGGAGGAGGAGGACGTGAATCCCAGTAAGGAAGACCTCATGGGACATCTTCTGGACAAAAAGGGGTTCCCATTTGAGGAACCTAAGGAATCTGAGGCTCATCTAGAGACCATAGAGATTCCATTGAACCTCTTTCTGCCATTCATCAGCTATGATGAGTATTCCTCCTCTGAAGAGGATGAAGCTATTACTGAAGGACAAGTTGCCAGTATTTAGGAGCAATCATGAAGTTGAATGCCAAGCTATTTGGTAATGAGACTTGGGAGGATGAACCTCCATTGCTCATTAATGAACTGAATACCTAGGTTCAGCACACTTTACCTCAAAAGAAACAGGATCCTGGTAAATTCTTAATACCCTGTACCATAGGCACCATGACCTTTGAAAAGGCTTTGTGTGACCTAGGGTCAGGTATTAACCTCATGCCACTCTCTGTAATGGAAAAACTTGGAATCTTTGAAGTACAAGCTACAAAAATCTCACTAGAGATGGCAGACAAATCACTGAAACAGGCTTATGGATTAGTAGAGGACGTGCTAGTGAAGGTTAAAGGCCTTTACATCCCTGCTGATTTCATAATCCTCGACACTAGGAAAGATGAGGATGAATCCATCATCCTTGGCAGACCTTTTTTAGCCACAGCAAAAGCTGTGATTGATGTTGACAGAGGAGAGTTTGTCTTTCAATTGAATGAGGACTACGTTGTATTCAAGACTCAAGGTTCTCCTTCTGTACACATGGAGAAGAAGCATGAAAACCTTCTCTCAACACAGAGTCAAACAAAGCCCCCATATTCAAACTCTAAGTTTGGTGTTGGGAGGTTGTTCATACCCTGGGTCGAGCTGTCAGACCCGGGATGTTCGACAGACAAAGCGACCGACCTCTTCAGGTCAGGGCAACCTGGCCTCTTTCCAAAGAGCTCGACCAAGTCACCAGGAAATCCCAAAAAGGGCCCAAATAGAGGAACACGCCCCAAATCCTAAGGCAGCCCAAGCCTACAGAGAGAAGGACGGTTCCTGGTGCACGAAATTGCAATCACACTTTTGCAATCCCGCACAACTAACCAGCAAGTGTACTGGGTCGTCCAAGTAATACCTTGCGTGAGCAAGGGTCGATCCCACAGAGATTGTCGGCTTGAAGCAAGCTATGGTTATCTTGTAAATCTTAGTCAGGATATCAGAAATTATCAGGATTGATTGTGAAAAACAAAAGAACATGAAATGATTACTTGTTTTGCAGTAATGGAGAATAGGTTGAGGTTTGGAGATGCTCCATCTTCTGAATCTCTGCTTTCCTACTGTCTTCTTCTTCAAACACGAAAGTTTCCTTCCATGGCAAGCTATATGTAGGATTTCACCGTTGTCAATGGCTACCTCCCATCCTCTCAGTGAAAGCGATTGCATATGCTCTGTCACAGCATAGCGAAATTCATCTGTCGGTTCTCAATCAGGTCGGAATAGAATCCAGTGATTCTTTTGCGTCTGTCACTAACGCCCCGCCTTTAGGAGTTTGAAGCACGTCACAGTCATTCAATCATTGAATCCTACTCAGAATACCACAGACAAGGTTTAGACCTTCCGGATTCGCTTGAATGCCGCCATCAATTCTAGCTTATACCACGAAGATTCCGGTTAAAGAACCCAAGAGATAACTACTTAATCTAAGGTAGAACAGAGGTGGTTGTCAGGCACGCGTTCATAGTTGAGAATGATGATGATTGTCACAGATCATCACATTCATCCGGATTAAGAACAAGTATTATCTTAGAATGGAAGCAAGCATGATTGAATGAGAAACAGTAGTAATTGCATTAATCCATCAAGACACAGCAGAGCTCCTCACCCCCAACCATGGGGTTTAGAGACTCATGCCGT
>NC_029777.3:22776920-22777727 GCF_000817695.3 Arachis duranensis
TTTCGAATTTGCTCTTGGATCCCCGGATATTCATCTTCTTTCAGATCAAATTTAACTTCCGGGATCACTGACCTCAGACCCATTATTTTGTGATAATGGTCTTCATGTTCTTTGGTTAAGAACTTCTCTTGATTCCAAAGATTCTTTGGATTAGTCTCTTTCTTTCCTCTTAAATTGGTTTGTTTTCCCTTAGGAGCCATGATCTTGATGAATCTTGGCTTAGTGATCACGGAAAAGCACACCAAACTTAGAGGTTTGCTTGTCCTCAAGCAAAAAGAAAAGAAAGAAGAGAAGAGAGAGAGAGAGGAAGAGGAAATTCGAATGGTGTGGTGGGAGGAGAGAGCCAAATGTTTATTTATAAGGTGGGGAGGGGAGTTTTTTTCGAAAAACAAGGAGAGATTTGAAGGAGATTTGAGAAGATGCGGAAAGAAATTGAGAAAAGGGTGATTTTTTTGAACAAAATTTGGGAATGATTTGAGAGATTTGAAGAGTGTTTTTAGATATTTGAAAATTTGAAAGTGAATAATGAGAGATTGAAATGTATTTTTGTAGAAAAATATGGGTGAGAAAAGGAAAATTTGAAAAAATCTGAGTTGAAAACAAAATTGTGGTTCCCCCACCTTTCTGGCGTTAAACGCCCAGAATGGCACTCATTCTGGCGTTTAACGCCCAATTGGCACCCCTTTTGGGCGTTTAACGCCCAGCCAGGTGCCCTGGCTGGCGTTAAACGCCAGAAATCCTTTAGCACTGGGCGTTTTTCTGAACGCCCAGGATGCTGCACACCTGGCGTTAAACGCCCAGAATGGT
>NC_029777.3:22779421-22779740 GCF_000817695.3 Arachis duranensis
GTGCTTCTTCTCTAGGTACACATCTGCGGATCATTCCGTCTGCACATCTCTTAAAGAGATACGGTTCATCCCAGAGGTAGTACTTGGCATCTGAAATCAATTTCTTTCTCTGCACGTAGCTGTACTCTTTGGGTATGAACCTCACAGCTTTATAATTTGCAATATCTACAAACCATGGAGCTTCCTGAATGGCAAAGAGTTGCTCATCTGGGAAAGTTTCAGAGATCTCAGTAGAAGAGGGGGACGCCCCAGCTACTGGTTCTATTCGGGACAGATGATCAGCTACTTGGTTCTCTGTCCCTTTTCTGTCTCTTATTTC
>NC_029777.3:22781127-22781533 GCF_000817695.3 Arachis duranensis
CTTGTGCATGCATCTAGCTGGGCTAATGCCCTTAAGATCACTTATGGACCACCCAAGAGCTATCTTGTGTGTCCTTAGCACTTGAATCAGTGCTTCCTCTTCCTGTGAATTTAAAGCAGAGCTTATAATCACTGGAAAAGTATCACTCTCTCCCAGAAATGCATATTTCAGGGATGGTGGTAGTGGTTTGAGTTCAGGCTTGGGAGGCTTATCCTCCTCCTGAGGAATTTTCGAAAATTCCTTTGCCTCCTCTAGTTCTCCCTAATCAGGCTGAGCATCTTTGAAGATGTCCTCAAGCTCTGATTCTAGGCTCTCAGCCATATTGATCTCTTCTACCAGAGAGTCAATAATGTCAGCGCCCATGCAGTCATTTGGTGTGTCTGGATGCTGCATAGCTTTTACAGCA
>NC_029777.3:22782718-22784450 GCF_000817695.3 Arachis duranensis
ATTATCCTCTTGTTTAAAGCCTTGGATGTCCAGCCTTAACTGTGTCATCCTTTTTGGAGGGTAAAAATGATTCAGGAATTTGTCTGACAACTGTTTCCATGTTTTTATGCTTGCTGTAGGTTGGTTATTCAACCATCTTTTTGCTTGATCTTTTACAGCAAATGGAAACAATAATAGTCTGTAGACATCCTGATCTACCTCTTTATCATGTACTGTGTCAGCAATTTGTAAAAACTGTGCCAGAAACTCAGTAGGTTCTTCCTGTGGAAGACCGGAATACTGGCAATTTTGCTGCACCATGATAATGAGTTGAGAATTTAGCTCAAAGCTGCTTGCTTTAATGGGAGGTATACAGATGCTATTCCCATATGCAGCTGTAATGGGGTTAGCATATGACCCCAGAGTCCTTTTGGGCTGATTAATCCCACTTAAGTCCATAATGGACAAAAGGGAAATGATAATGATTGCAAGGAGATAAATTTTGTGTTTTTTTTTTGAATTTACGAAAAAAAATAGAATAAAATAAAATAAAATAAAAATTCAAAAATAAAAAAGAAAATAAGATCAAAGCAAATTGAAAACTGAATCAATGAGTTAATTAAAAAGATTTTGAAAATAGCAATTAGAAAGATATGATTGAAGAATTTTTATGAAAAAGATTTGATTTTGAAAAGAGGAAAGAGAAAAACACAAAAAGACACCAAACTTAAAATTTTAGAAAATCAAACACAAAATTTTCGAAAATTTTTAAGGAGAAACACAAAGAGGACACCAAACTTAGAATTTTTATGAATCAAAAAGGGACTAAGAACATGCAAAGAAAAGTCGAAAATTAAAAGAAAAACTAAAGCATGCAATTGACACCAAACTTAGAATATGAAACTAGACTCAACTAAAAGACTATAAACCAACAAAAATAAAACAGTCCTAATCTAAGCAACAAGATAAGCCGTCAGTTGTCCAAACTCAACAATCCCCGGCAACGGCGCCAAAAACTTGGTGCACGAAATTGCAATCACACTTTTGCAATCCCGCACAACTAACCAGCAAGTGTATTGGGTCGTCTAAGTAATACCTTGCGTGAGCAAGGGTCGATCCCACAGAGATTGTCGGCTTGAAGCAAGCTATGGTTATCTTGTAAATCTTAGTCAGGATATCAGAAATTATCAGGATTGATTGTGAAAAGCAAAAGAACATGAAATGGTTACTTGTTTTGCAGTAATGGAGAATAGGTTGAGGTTTGAAGATATGGAGAATAGGTTGAGGTTTTGGAGATGCTCCATCTTCTGAATCTCTGCTTTCCTACTGTCTTCTTCTTCAAACACGCAAGTCTCCTTCCATGGCAAGCTATATGTAGGGTTTCACCGTTGTCAATGGCTACCTCCCATCCTCTCAGTGAAAGCGATTGCATATGCTCTGTCACAGCATAGCGGAATTCATCTGTCGGTTCTCAATCAGGCCGGAATAGAATCCAGTGATTCTTTTGCGTTTGTCACTAACGCCCCGCCTTCAGGAGTTTGAAGCATGTCACAGTCATTCAATCATTGAATCCTACTCAGAATACCACAGACAAGGTTTAGACCTTCCGGATTCTCTTGAATGCCGCCATCAATTCTAGCTTATACCACGAAGATTCCGGTTAAAGAACCCTAGAGATAACTACTTAATCTAAGGTAGAACGGAGGTGGTTGTCAGGCACGCGTTCATAGTTGAGAATGATGATGATTGTCAC
>NC_029777.3:22784690-22803961 GCF_000817695.3 Arachis duranensis
TTGATACAATGTCAAAAGATCCTATTAATAGTAAACTAGTAGCCTAGGGTGTACAGAAATGAGTAAATGACGTAAAAATCCACTTCAGGGTCCACTTGGTGTGTGCTTGGGCTGAGCAATGAAGCATTTTCGTGTAGAGACCTTTTTTGGAGTTAAACACCAGCTTTCATGCCAGTTTGGGCGTTTAACTCCAAGTCTCTGTAGCTCCAGAAAATCCGCTTTGAATGCAGGGAGGTCAGAATCCAACAGCATCTGCAGTCCTTTTTGGTCTCAGAATCAGATTTTTGCTCAGGACCCTAAATTTCAGCCAGAAAATACCTGAAATCACAGAAAAACACACAAACTCATAGTAAAACTAAAAACTAATAAAAATATACTAAAAACTAACTAGATTATACTAAAAACATACTAAAAACAATGCCAAAAAGCATACAAATTATCCGCTCATCAGTTCCCTTGAAGATAAAGATGACCTCACTTGAAGATAAGATAAAGATAAGATAAGATAACTAACTTATCTTATCTAAGAAGGTCACCCTATGCCATTATAAATACACTGGAGCACCCAGGTATAACTCATACTCTGATTCTACTCAATAACTGCTTAATACCCTTGCTAACTTAAGCATCGGAGTCCCTTGCAGGTACCCCCACCCTCCGGAGACGAAGGATCAGCATCATCACCAAGTCCAACGAGTCAGACACAGCGACTCCGACCACAATCATCAGATCGGACTCCGCAGCTCCGACTAGCATAGAAGATCTCGTCCGAGATCGACCTCTAGTTCCAGGTAACCCTCGGAACATTGGCATCGTTGCCGGGGAACCTGGAAGTCATCCCATTACCATGGCGGACGACCATGACAACGATCACACCTCAGATCTAGAAGAAAGAATGCCGCATAAAAATACGGACACAACACCAAAAGATACTCCCCAAATCAACAATAAAAACTCCCCAAACGAGGGAACCTTGGAAGCATTTCAAGATCGGTTAAAACAACTTGAGGAAGACGCTCTACGTCAACGAGAGGCCGAGAAGGATCTACAAAGAGAAATAAGGCGACGTCGGGAACTGGAAACCAAACTCCTAAAACTTGAAGCCGATGTCAATATGAAAGCCAGCCGATCGATTCCCGAAGATAACGCACGAAAGGAGCAAGACCCATTCACCAAAGAAATCATGAAGACAAAAATCCCAAAGGACTTTAAACTCCCAGACATGACCTTATACGACGGCACTACAGATCCCAGCCATCATCTCAGCAACTTCAGAAGCAGAATGTACCTCACTGATGCCTCAGATGCAGTTTGTTGCAAAGCCTTTCCAACTACTTTAACAAATATAGCAATTAGATGGTTCGACAATCTCCCTCCTAGGTCCATCTCAAGTTTTGACGACATGGCTAAAAAATTCCTGGCCAGATTTTCCATCCAAAAGGACAAAGCTAAACATGCTCCGAGCTTACTAGGAATCAGACAAGGAGAGCAAGAAACCCTGCGTAACTACATGGCGAGATTTAACAAGACCTGCTTGGATATACAAAACCTGCCAACAGAAGCCGCTATCATGGGCCTCATTAATGGCCGGTGAGAAGGGCCTTTTAGTCAATCTATATCAAAGAAGTACCCTACGTCTCTAAACGAGGTGCAAGAACGAGTGGAAAAGTACATCAACATGGAAGAAAACTCCCGATTAGGAGAGACCTCAAAGGCCGAGTTCACCTCTTGGGATAAAGATAAAGATTCCAGAAAGAAAGAAGATCGCCATGGAGAGAAAATCAAAAAATACCACAATTACAACCTTCTTCGGGTGTCTCTTGTGGATATCTACAGAGAGGTTTGCAACACAGAAAAAATACACCAGCTCGACCACTCAAAGGCAAAAAAAGAGGAGGAAACCGGGCTGAATATTATGAATACCATCGGATCTGGGGGAACTCCACCAACGAGTGTTTTGACTTAAAAAATGTCATAGAAAAGCTCGTACGAGAAGGAAAGTTAGATCGATACCTGGCCACTCGTGATGATGAACAAAGGAAAAGAAGAAGAGCAGAAGACGTCGGACTAATCGCACGATCATCCCGGATGCCAGAAAGACATGTCCAAATGATACACGGTGGATTCGCCGGGGGAGAAATCTCCAAATCATCCCGCAAAAGACATCTCAAAGACGTATACCACGTCGCAGGAAAGAAGGAAACACCCGACATCCCGGCGATCACTTTTACCAAGGAAGACGCATTCGGCGTCACGTCAGGGCATGACGATCCCATGGTCATCACTATTATACTAGCAAACGCAAATCTTCACCACACATTGATAGACCAGGGGAGCTCTGCCAATATCTTATTCAAAACCGCCTTCGACAAACTCGGCTTGGAAGAAAAAGAAATCAGAGCATATCCGGACAGCCTGTTCGGGTTAGGAGATGCTCCAGTTCAACCAATGGGATACATCCCACTCCACACAACTTTTGGAAAGGGAAGTCAGTCAAGAACTCTTAAAATAGATTACATCGTCGTTGACGTAAGCTCAGCCTACAATGCCCTAATAGGTCGGACAACGTTAAATCAACTTGGCACAATAGTCTCGACTCCGCATCTATGCATGAAGTTCCCAACCGCAGAAGGAATAGCCACAGTAAAGGTAGATCAGAAGATGGCGCGCCACTGTTACAATGAAAGTCTAAACCTCAGAGGCAGAGGAGAAGAATTCCACACAATCGAGCTCGGTGGAGTTCGGAGGCGGGAGGAGCTTCGCCCACAACCTGAAGGAGAAATAGAGAAAATCCAGATCGGAAACACCCCGGACCAAACTACCAACATCGGCACACTCCTAAAAGGGGACATAAAAGAATCACTCATACAGTTCCTACGCGACAACACCGACCTCTTTGCGTGGAAGGCCGCAGACATGCCAGGCATAGATCCCAAACTAATGTGCCACAAGCTAGCAGTCTACCCAGGATCTCGGCCGGTACAACAAAGGCACAGAAAGCTAGGATCAGAAAGCTCTCAAGCAGTGGAAGAACAGGTACGAGCTCTACTGGAGGAAGGCTTCATAAGAGAAGTCAAATACCCGCTATGGCTTGCTAATGTCGTTTTGGTAAAAAAGTCAAATGGAAAGTGGAGAACGTGCACCGACTATACCGATCTCAACAAAGCTTGCTCGAAAGATCCTTATCCGCTCCCAAACATTGACGCACTAGTAGGTGCCCCCTCCGGATACAAATACCTCTCCTTTATGGACGCATACTCGGGATATAACCAAATCCCAATGTACCCACCCGCCCAAGAAAAAACCTCTTTCTTAACCCCAAAGGCAAATTACTGCTATATTGTTATGCCCTTCGGTCTCAAAAACGCGGGAGCCACTTACCAAAGATTAATGAACAAAGTTTTTTCGGATCACATCGGAAAGATCATGGAGGTCTACGTAGACGACATGCTAGTGAAGACACAAAACGAAGAGATGTTATTATCCGACCTGACATAAGTATTCAACACCATAAGACGACACGACATGTGACTCAATCCCACAAAATGTACCTTCACAGTAGAAGCTGGTAAATTCTTGGTTTTTATGATCAAACAGAAAGGAATCGAGGCAAACCCGAACAAGTGCAGGGCCGTACTCGACATGAAAAGCCCGACTTGTATCAAAGAGGTACAACAACTCAACGGGCGGTTGGCAGCGTTGTCCAAATTACTGGCGGGATCCGCAATAAGATCTCTCCCCTTCTACGCCACTCTAAGGAAGGGAAAGGAGTTTGAATGGACAGTTGAATGCGAGCAAGCCTTCAAAGACTTCAAAAATTTTCTAGGACAGCCACCTATATTAAGTCGGCCACGGGAAGGGGAACCACTCATCTTGTACCTCGCAGTGGGAAATCGGGTAATAGCCTCAGCACTGGTCCGAGAAGACAACAGTGGCCAACAACCCATATACTTTATCAGCAAAGCGTTACAAGGGTCCGAGCAGAACTACCAGAAAATAGAAAAGTTCGCTTATGCTCTCATAATAATATCTCGACGACTTTGCCCATATTTCCAGTCTTACACCATTAAAATTCGGACCAACCAGACCATAAAAGGAATCTTACAGAAAATAGACTTGGCAGGAAGAATCTTGCAATGGGCAGTCGAGTTGTCCGAATTCAACCTTCAATACGAAGCTCGGACGGCCATCAGATCTCAATATCTGGCCGACTTCATTGCGGAATTTACGGACACACTGGAAATCCCCACAAAATGGAATCTATACGTGGACGGCTCCTCAAATAAAATGGGAAGTGGCGCAGGCGTAATAATTGAAAGCGACCAGGGGACCCAGATCGAACTCTCCCTCAAATTTGGGTTCCCTGCCTCAAACAATCAAGCGGAATATGAGGCACTACTAGCTGGTTTGAAGCTCGCTAGGGAGGTTGGAGCTTAAAAACTTATCATCTTCAGCGACTCACAGGTAGTCACTTCACAAATAACAGGCAGCTACCAAGCCAAAGATCCCACTATGAAAAAGTACCTGGACAAAACCAGGGAACAGCTCGGACAACTCGGAGAGTATGAGATTTGACAAAGACCCCGAGAACAGAATGCCCGGGTCGATGCACTCTCAAAACTAGCCAGCACCAAACCAGGAGGCAACAATAGAAGCCTTATCCAAGAAAAGGTCCTAGCCATAACATGTCGCAATCAGGGATGGATGACCCCCATAATTAATTACCTCACAACAGAGGCCCTCCCTACAGATGAGAAAGAGGCAAAGAGATTAAAATGGAAAGCACAATACTATACCATCAAAAATAATACTTTATACAAAAGAGGAATTTCAACACCATTGCTAAAATGCGTGCCGACTTCCAAAACTAAGGATATCTTAGAAGAAGTACACAGTGGCATTTGTGCCAATCACCTCGGAGGGCAAGCACTCGCCAAAAAAGTACTACGGGCAGGATTCTATTGGCCAACCCTACAAAAAGAAGCCATAGAATTCGTAAGGACGTGTTCGCCATTTCAAAAGCATGCCAACTTTCACACCGCTCCGCCAGAGGAACTCATCAGCGTAACCTCACCTTGGCCATTCGCAAAATGGGGACTCGATCTCCTCGGACCTTTTCCTCAAGGATCAGGACAAGTCAAATTCCTCATAGTAGGAATAGACTACTTCACAAAATGGATCGAGGTAGAACCCCTAGCCAATGCCACAGCTCAAAGAAGTCAGAAATTCCTGTATAGAAATATCTTCACAAGGTTTGGAGTTCCATACTCCATCACTACAGACAATGGTACCCAATTCACAGACGCAGGCTTTAGAAAACTAGCGGCCGACCTGAATATAAAACAACAATTCACCTCTGTTGAGCACCCCCAAGCCAATGGGCAAGTTAAAGCTGCTAACAAAGTTATATTAGCAGGGATAAAACGGAGATTATAGGATGCAAAGGGAGCCTGGGCTGAGGAGCTCCCACAAGTCCTATGGGCGTACCGAATGACTCCACATTCCACGACAAAGGAGTCACCCTTTCGATTAGCTTACAGAATAGAGGCAATGATTCCAGTAGAGGTCAAAGAAGGATCACCCAGAGTAATCCATTTTAGCGAAAAAGTTAATTCCCAACTTCAAAGGGAAGAGCTCGACTTACTTCCAAAAATTCGAGAGAAAGCTCGGATAAGGGAAGAGGCGCTGAAACGACGAACGGCCTCTAGATACAACCAAAAAGTAATACAGCAGGCCTTTGCTGAAGACGACCTCATCCTAATTCGAAACGATATAGGAACAACTCGACCTGGAGAAGGAAAGCTGGCAGCAAACTGGAAAGGACCCTTCCGAGTCATAAAAGTACTGGGAAAAGGCTACTACAAGCTTTCCGAACTCGACGGACGAGAGCTTCCTAGATCATGGCACGCCTGCAACCTAAGAAGGTACTATAGCTAGGGATGATAAAAGATCTTGGACAAGGCGCACTCTTTTTCCTGAAAAAGGTTTTTTAGCGAGGCGCCCCGCCAAGACCTACAAATCACCCGACTTAGGAAATTAACTCCTTATGTATATTTGCATTTTCCTTTAATAAAATTTGTTCAGATTCTCTACAAATGCTCAAGTCGTATTATTTTGAAAATATTCATCGCCCGATTATAAAGCTATAGATCGACAAAAAGTGAAAATCGAATTCACTGCGCGATCACGATAAAAACGAGGGCTAAAAACCCAAATTCTACAAAGTCTGCAAAGATGAAAATAGAATAATGCAAGAAGTTATAGAAAGTGATCCATAGAAAGGACCTGACGAGGACCTAATAAAATGGATTGCTATAAAATAACTTAAAGACTGGCCGGCACAAAAAGTCAGCCCAGCCACAACAACCCAAGTTATAAGTAAAGCCCTGGAAAGAGGTCTGGCCAACCCTATAAAAGAGGATTACTATAACTTCGAAGAACCCGACATGAGGAAGTCGGACTCCTACAAAAAAGTTACAAAAAATAATCCCTGAAAGAGACCTGAACAAGGTCCAAGAAAGAGGATTATCAAGTAACTCGACAGGGCCCGACGTGACAAAGTCGGCCCGGAAAGATAAAGTTACAAAAGATAAATCCCTGAAATAGACCTGAACAAGGTCCAAGAAAGAGGATTATCAAGTAACTCGATAGGGCCCGACGTGACAAAGTCGACCCGGAAAGATAAAGTTACAAAAAGATAGTCCCTGAAAGAGACCTAAAACAAGGTCCAAAAAAGAGGATTATCAAGTAACTCGACAAGGGCTTGACGTGACAAAGTCGGCCCAGAAAGATAAAGTTACAAAAAGACGATCCCTGAAAGAGACCTAATATAAGGTCAAAAAAAGAGGATTATCAAGTAACTAGACAAGGGCTCGACGTGACAAAGTCGGTCCAGAAAAATAAAGCTACAGAAAATAACTCAGAAGAACCCGACATGACGAAGTCGGCACAAAAGACAAAGAGTTATCAAGTAATCTCTAAAAAGAGAATTGAACAAGGACCAGGTAGGAGAATTACAGAAAGGACTCATAAAAGTTCGACATCATGGCCACCCGAAAACCTCAAAAAATAAATCCTAATGAGAGTCCTCAAAAAAGGTCCAACAGAAATGGATTGTTGAAGATAACTTCGAGACAAAGAAAGAAGACCAACACACAAGGTGGATTCAGACTTAACAAGAAGTCGGGCTACAAACATAAAGCAAATAAAGGTCCAATCCAAACACAAGTTGCAGTAACAAACTCAAGAAACCATCAAGTCTGGTGACTACTTTGTTTAACGAAAATAAAGTTGCTAAAGCGAAAGCAACTGGAGAAGTACCCAAAGTCAGAAGCAGGCTTTACAAAATAAAAAGTTCAAAAGCCCACAGGCCGGGCAATACCAAAATATACCAAAGATAATTAAAGAGAATTCGGAGGTCCTCCACTAGTGGCATCAACATGAGGTGAAGGAGGACGAGTCTGGAGAGACACCGCATCCACTGTCTCGTCGCCTCGATTCAAGATCTGACAATCAAGATCTAGCTCAACTACGGTCGAGGGGGCTGAAGAAACCGGCATAGCAGAAGCTTTAAGAGGAGGCGCAGGAGGAGGTTCAATGTCATCATCAGGATCATCCGGGATAAACTTGCCATCCTTTACTACGTTATCAAGACTAACGAGAGTCAAATCGGCATCAGGGGCAACAATCCGGAACTACTCCATCAGGTTCTCATAGGCGGCAGTTACACTGCCTACAAGATGACCTTGGAGCTCGGCATAATCAGCTCGGGCAGACTCCAACTCCTCCCTAAGACCCATCAGCTCCTTATAAGTGGTAACATAGCTATCCTTATGTTTTAGTTCCGTATCCTCGGCCAGTTGCGCAGTAGCCGCTAGACCAACAGACCGGGCCTTCTCCCCCTTCAGCTCCTTTTTCAGCTTGGACACCTTCAGCTCGAGCTCCTCCTTCAAACCCTTGATTCGGTCAAACTCTGACTTCGCCTCCTCCATAAAAGCCTTGGTAGCATGAATAGGAAGATTTTGAGCAGTTCGGTATAGAGTTGCTCCCATGTGTGCCAGCGTAATACCACTCCGGGTAATATAATCCAAATGACAAAGAATGGATACATCATTAGTAGGCATGACACCATAGGGAGCAATCTGTTGATCCACAAATCTAACTGCATCAAAGTCGGGAGCACCAAGATTAAACGGCTCGACAGTCTGAGGTCTTTTTGGAGGAGGAGCGATTGAAGGAGCAGAGGTACCAACTGAAGTTTGAGGCGGATCGACCAAACGAACCCGAGGGGTCGGGATCATCCTCCTCGGCCCAGGAGAGCTCGAGACAGACGGCTTCGACAAAGCTTGGGAGGACCCTTCCCCGACCACCTTGGCTGGGACGTTCTGAACCGCGGTAGCTTTCCTCGCCTTCTTAAAGGCCTTTAGTGAGTCATTATTCTTCGACATCTCTGAAAAACAAAGAAAAATACAAACGACTTATGAATACCCAGAAAAGAAAGCAAGAAAACAAAGACAGGAGAACACAGTCTATAAAATACCCAGCACAGCACGAATCAAGGACGGATCCCCCAGAAATTTCTTGGTCTCAAGATGAGGAGGTTCCCCCCAAATATCCTCCAAAGCAGCAACAAAGGCCTGCTCGACCTCATCTAGCATCTCCCAGGTATACCTAGATACAACTACATTTCTCTGCCACTCTAAAGGAAAATGAGGCTCGTCATTCTCATCCAGGAAGAAAGGGCGAGCTCCTTCAATAGCTCGGATCTTGAAAAAGTAATTCTTAAAATCACGGAAAGACTCATCATACATGGAGAAGACTTTATGCCCCTGGGCCGACCTAAAAGAAATCCAAGAAGCTTTCTTTTTGGTAGTCCCAGGTTTGGTCAACACAAACAAATACAGAAAAAGAGTCAAAGAGGGCTTAATGCCGAATTCATGACAAACCATCTGAAAAATCTTAATAAAACCCCAAGAATTCGGGTGAAGTTGAGATGGGGCCACATTACAAGACCACAACAAGTCGGTCTCAAAGGAAGAAAAAGGAAGAGCAATATCCATTTGGCTAAAAAAGAAATCATATGCATAGAAGAAAGGACGCTCCCCCTAGGTCAAAGTAGGAAAGCAGACCCGGTCATCAGAGTCAGGTGCCACCAACTCATAGTTGCATTCTTGATTCTCACTACTACATATCCGATGGTGTTTTCTAAGTGCCGCACAGAACTCCGAATTAGCCAAAGATACACATAGCAGCACAAGGGAGTCCAACCAGTCAGACATTCCCTCGGGAACCTTAGAGGACGCCTCGACAATATTTTTGCGAGAAGACATGGTTAACTAGTCCTACAAGAAGAAAAGAAGATTGGATTACTCAAAAAACACCTCGGACGCTAATTGAATAACTCAGACATAAACGGAGGCAACTCACAAAACTAAAGCATATAGGTGTCAGAGAAACCGGGAAAAGCAAGAAAAGGAAACCCCAGGACCCAATCCAAAAGGTTCCAGGGGCATCCTTTGGAGGCAGAAAGAAGATTCAGGGAAGCCTACAAGCCTACATCTTTTCACATCCCAACAAAAGCAAATAAAGTCATCAAAACAAGCACTGACAGAAATTACAACCTCAGTCCACCCAACAGCAAGAACATGCCAAACGGCCAAACAGAAAAACAAATAAAGGCACAATCTTTTTCAAAAATCAAATGAATCAGACAACAACATACAAAAGCCTTAGGAAGCTTCAAACTGCCAAGGGAACATCAGAGAAGAAAAAGCCAGAAAACGCAGCAACAAAATACAGAAAAGCGAAAAGGTTCAAACTTTCCAAATATACACTCAAACAAAAACCCTACTGCACCAGGAAGTAGAACAATGCAAGCAAAAAGAGAAGACGAACCAACCTGAAAAAGGATAAGCGCGCGGAGAGTAAAGACGAAGAGTCCAAGAGTAGTCGTCAAAAGCAAGAAGAGCACCCACGATCGCCAAGCAAACGTCACAGAAAGAAATGAAAAAATCACAGAGAAAGATAGAAAAGAGAGAAAGAAGGTTACGAAGAAGAGAAACCGTTTTTCAAATGCGAAGTTTAAAAATAAAGAGACCCAGAGAAAGCGGAGCATTAAAAGCCCATTAATGAGGGTGTTAAACCCTAGCACGTTTCCAAAGCTATAGCGCTAAATGCAAAAGCGCGCGCTTTTAAAGAAGCAGAAACGTTCCGCATTCAAAAAGGAGCTCTACAAAGATAAAGCGACAAAATGCTCGAGTTCGGCTTTACCCGAGCAGGCTCGAAGTCCAAGACTCGACCTCCAGATAAAGACCGAGCTCGAGGAGGGGCACTGTTCATACCCTGGGTCGAGCTGTCTGATCCGGGATATTCGACAGACAAAGCAACCGACCTCTTCAGGTCAGGGCAACCCGACCTCTTTACAAAGAGCTCGGCCAAGTCACCAGGAAAGCCCAAAGAAGGGCCCAAATAGAGGAACACGCCCCAAATCCTAAGGCAGCCCAAGCCTACAGAGAGAAGGGTGGTTCCCTTGAAGATAAAGATGACCTCACTTGAAGATAAGATAAAGATAAGATAAGATAACTAATTTATCTTATCTAAGAAGGTCACCCTACGCCATTATAAATACACTGGAGCACCCATGTATAACTCATACTCTGATTCTACTCAAGACCTATTTAATACCCTTGCTAACTTAAGCATCGGAGTACCTTGCAGGTACCCCCACCCTCCGGGGACGAAGGATTAGCATCATCACCAAGTCCAACGAGTCGGACATAGCGACTCCGACCACCATCATCAGATCGGACTCCGCAGCTCCGACCAGCATAGAAGATCTAATCCGAGATTGACCTCTAGTTCCAGGTAACCCTCGGAACAGAGGCCACAATCAAACTCTAAGTTTGGTGTTGCGAGGCCACAACCAAACTCTAAGTTTGGTGTTGAGAGGCCCCAACCATGCTCTGATTATCTGTGAGGCTCCATGAGAGCCCATTGTCAAGCTATTGACATTAAAGAAGTGCTTGTTGGCAGGCAACCCAATTTTATTTATTTATGTTATTTTATGTTTTCTTTAGGTTGATGATCATGTGGAGTCACAAAAATAACTGCAAAAATCAAAGCAAATTCAAAAACAGCATTAAAAATAACACACCCTAGAGGATAAGCTTACTGGCATTTAAACGCCAGTAAGAATAGCAAAATGGGCATTAAACGCCCAGTCTGGCACCATTCTGGGCGTTTAACGCCAGATATGGGCACCAGACTGGCGTTTAATGCCAAAACAGAGCACCAAGCTGGCGTTAAATGCCTGAAACAAACAACAGCTTGGCGTTAAACGGCAAGAAAGGTATAAAAGCTGGTGTTTAACGCTAGAAACAGGCAGCAGTCTGGCGTTAAACGCTAGAATTACAATCTAAGGGCATTTTTGCATGCCTAAATGGAGCAGGGATGAGAAGTCCTTGACCCTCAAGATCTGTGGACCCCACAAGATCCCCACCTACCCTACCTCTCTCTATCTCCCCCTCACACATCTCTATAACACTTTACCCAAAACACCACTCACCTATCAAATCCTACCCTCTTTCCAAAAAAAAATCCACAGGATCCCCACCTCTCTCTCGCCCACCCCCCCCACTCTTATATAAACCCATCCACATTCCTTTATTTTCACACATTAGCAACACTACTTCTACCCCTTGACTGAACCACATACCACCCTCCATCTCCTCCATTTTTCTCTTCTTCCCCTTCTTTCTTTCTTCTTTTGCTCGAGGACGAGCAAACCTTCTAAGTTTGGTATGGAAAAAGCGTTGCTTTTTATTTTTCCATAAACCATTTATGGCACCTAAGGCCGGAGAAACCTCTAGAAAGAGGAAAGGGAAGACAGTTGCTTCCAACTCTGAGTCATGAGAGATGGAGAGGTTCATCTCAATAGCCCATCACTAAAATGATGATGGAGCAAAAAAGAGAGCCCATTCATAGACCTCAACAAAAGCATGAGGAATTCCCTCATCAAAAAATCCCTAAGATGCCTCAAGGGATACATTTTCCTCCACATAACTATTGGGAGCAACTAAGAATAGGATCACCAAAAGTACTAAGGATGGAGCAACAAAGGCAAGGAAGAGATATAGAGGAGCTCAGGTGTTCCATTTGATCCTCAAGAGGAAGAACTAGCCGCCATCACTAAGGTGGACCCGATCTTTGATTTCCTTGTTCTTATTTTTCTGTTTTTCGAATTTGATACTTTATGTGCTATCTATGTTTGTGTCTTCACTACATGATCATTAGTGTCTAGTGTCTATATCTTAAGGCTATGAATAATTCCATGAATCCTTCACCTCTCTTGAATGAAAAATGTGCCTAATTACAAAAGAACAAGAAGTACTTGGATTTCAAATTTTATCTTGAAATTAGTTTAATTATTTTGATGTGGTGGCAATACTTTTTGTTTTCTGAATGAATGCTTGAACAATGCATATTTTTTATAGTGAAGTTTATGAATGTTAAAATTGTTGGCTCTTGAAAGAATGATGAACAAAGAGAATTGTTATTGATAATCTGAAAAATCATGAAATTGATTCTTGAAGCAAGAAAAAGCAGTGAATAACAAGCTTGCAAAAAAATGGCAAAAAAAAAGAGAAAAAAAGAAAAAACAAGCTAAAAAAGCCAATAGCCCTTTAAACCAAAAGGCAAGGGTAAAAAGGATCTAATGCTTTGAGCATCAGTGGATAGTAGGGCCCAAAGGAAAAAAATCCTGGCCTAAGCGGCTAAATCAAGTTGTCCCTGACTATGTGCTTGTGGCATGAAGGTCCAAGTGAAAAGCTTGAGACTGAGTGGTTAAAGTCATGATCCAAAGCAAAAAGAGTGTGCTTAAGAACTCTGGACACCTCTAATTGGGGACTTTAGCAAAGCTGAGTCACAATCTGAAAAGGTTCACCCAATTATGTGTCTGTGGCATGAATGTATCCGGTGGTAATACTGGAAGACAGAGTAAGTGCTTAGGGCCACGGCCAAGAGTCATAAAGTAGTTGTGTTCAAGAATCAACGTACTGAACTAGGAGAATCAATAACACTATCTAAAATTCTAAGTTCCTATAGATGCCATTCATTCTGAATTTCAAAGGATAAAGTGAGATATTAAAACTGTTCAGAAGCAAAAAGATACTTACCCCGCTCATCTAATTGGGACTAAGTTTTATTGATATTGTGAGATTCATTGTATATTCTCTTCTTTTTATCCTATTTTGTTTTCAGTTGCTTGGAGACAAACAATAATTTAAGTTTGGTGTTGTGATGAGTGGATAATTTATACGCTTTTTGGCATTGTTTTTAGGTAGTTTTTAGTATGTTTTAATTAGTTTTTATTAGATTTTTAGTAGTTTTTAAGGAAAATTCACATTTTTGGACTTTATTATGAGTTTGTGTATTTTTCTGTAATTTCAGGTATTTTCTGGTTGAAATTGAGGGACCTGAGCGAAAATCTGATTCAGAGGCTGAAAAAGGACTGCAGATGTTGTTGGATTCTGACCTCCCTGTTTTTCTTGCTTCAAGAATCAATTTCATGATTCTTCATATTATCAATAACATTTCTCTTTGTTCATCATTCTTTCAAGAGCCAACAATTTTAACATTCATAAACTTCACTATAAAAAATATGCACTGTTCAAGCATTCATTTAGAAAACAAAAAGTATTGCCACCACATCAAAATAATTAAACTAATTTCAAGATAAAATTTGAAATCCAAGTACTTTTTGTTCTTTTGTAATTAAGCACATTTTTCATTCAAGAGAGGTGAAGGATTTATGGAATTCTTCATAGCTTTTAGACATAGACACTAGATACTAATGATCATGTAGTGAAGACACAGACATAGATAGCACATAAAGCATCAAATTCGAAAAACAGAAAAATAAGAACAAGGAAATTAAAGAACGGGTCCACCTTAGTGATGGCAGCTAGTTCTTCCTCTTGATGATCCAATGGAACGCCTGAGCTCCTCTATGTCTCTTTCTTGCCTTTGTTGCTCCATCCTTAGTGCTTTTGGTGCTCATATCCTTAGTTGCTCCCAATAGTTGTGTGGAGGAAAATGTATCCCTTGAGGTATCTCAAGGATTTTTTGAAGAGGGAATTCCTCATGCTCTTGTTGAGATCCATGAATGGGCTCTATTGTTTGCTCCATCATTTTTCTAGTGATGGGCTTTTGAGATGAATCTCTCCATCTTCCATGACTCGGAGGTGGAAGCTTTTGTCTTCCCTTTTCTCTTTCTAAAGGTTTCTCCGGCCTTAGGTGCCATAAATGGTTTATGAAAAAATAAAAAGCAATGCTTTTTCCACACTAAACTTAAAAGGTTTGATCGTCTTCGAGCAAAAGAAGAAAGAAAGAAGGGGAAGAAGAAGAAAATGGAGGAGATGGAAGGTGGTATGTGGTTCGGCCAAGGGGTAGAAGTAGTGTTGGTAATGTGTGAAAATGAAGCAGTGTGAAGGGGTTTATATAGGAGTGGGGGTAAAGGTAGGTTCGTGTATTTGGGTAGAGTGTTATAGAAATGTGTGAGGGGGAGAGAGAGAGGTGGGGTGATGGTGTTTTTGTGGAAAAACGAATTTCCAACACACAAATCCAACCGGCAAGTATACTGGGTCGCATCAAGTAGTAATAACTCACTTAGAGTGAGATCGATCCCACAGGGATTGATGGATCAAGCAACTTTAGTGGGTGATTAGTTTATTCAAGCTAACATGGAGGGAATTGTGTGAAATGTAGCCGACAGAAAGTAAATTGCAAAAATCTTAAAGATGCAGAAAGTAAAGTTGCAAGTAACTTAAATAACAAGAAAGTAAAATAGCTGAAACTTAAATTGCAAGAAAACTAAATTGCATCAAATGTAAAGGGGGCCAGGGTGCTGGAAATTAAAGAGAGCAGTAAAGCAAAGTGTAGAACAATTGCAGGGAGATTAAATTGCTTAAAAGTAAATTGGAAGCAATAGGAACAGAAAGGTAAAAATGTAGATGAAATAAAAGCAGTAGATGTAAACAGCAAGGCAAAATTTCTTAAAGAAGCAACACAGAATGTAACTCAACTCGATTGTGAAATTTAAAGAGACAAGATCTCAGGGAATCAATGAGACTAGAAAAAGAGTCTAGATCTCAATTCCTTCCTTGATCAAAGTAGAAAGCAGATTGAAGAAGAAAGAAAGATGAAAGCAGTAAGAGAGTTTTGATTCAAATCCTTAATTTCTTGAATTATGCAGAAGAACAAAGCAGAGATGTTGCAGATGGAGAATGAAAACAAAATTCCTTTCAATCTCAATCCAAAATTCAAACAGAAAGGAAAATTAAAAGAGAGAGCTCTCTACTACTACTCCTAATGCTCTCTAGTGGAGCTAGCCTTCCTATGAAAATGAGAATGATGCCTTTATATAGGCTTTTTACAAAATAAAATGAAATTTAAATGAAAAACAAATTAAATGAAAATCTTAATTCTAGCTTGTTCTTGTGTCTTTGAGTGATGATGTGGGTTTTTTGATTTGGTGAAGAAATGAATTAAGTTGGATTTTTTAGTGAAATTCAGCCCATCTTGTTCCCAGGAGGCTGCTCTGCTCTTGTGGAGAACAGAGCAGTGAAGCTTTGTGTGGGGATGCATGTTGCGTGCTGAGTATAGTGAGGCATCAGGATGCTGCCCTGCTCTTGGGGAGAGCGGGGCAGTGGTGTCAATTGCGCTCCTGCCCGTGCGTCTAAGCTGCGTCCTGGCCGTGTCAAGCGCGCCTCATTTGCGTGCCAAGGAGTAGCACTCTGCTCTCCTTGTGGGCAGCACAACATTGTCTCCAAGGGGGTCCTTGGTTCGAAACTTGGTGGGGGAAGCACGCTGCCTTTTTTTCTTGATTTCCTTGGCCCCAAAGTAGCGCCTAAGGCTTGGCTTCCTAGAGATCCTTGGTTCGAAACTTGGTAGAGGAAGTTGCTGCATTTTTTTCTTGAATTTTCATGAAGAGAAGCACGACAATGCTCTGCTCTCCAAGAGAGCATTATGCTCTCCTTGGGAGCGCTACTTCCTTGGCTTCCCTTGGTTTCCCTCTTCGAACCTTGGTGGTTGCACTTTGGTTTATTTTTACTTATTTTTGGTCCTCAAAGATGCCTTTCACTCGTTCCTTAATTTCATGCCAAATATGGATTGCTATATATCGTTAGAAAGCTCTGAATGTCAGCTTTCCAATGCAACTGGAAGCACATTAATTGGACGTCTGTAGCTCAAGTTATAGCCCTTTGAAGTAGGCATGATCATGCTGTGAGCGCCCAGGTTTTAACTTAGCAAAAATTTTCTTCCAACCTCACTTTGCATCACGATATTGCCCTGCTCTTGGCAAGAGCAGAGCAATGTGCATGCTGGTTGCTTTGTTCTTTGATTTGGTCATGGGCCACACTTTTAAAAGCGTGGCCTAAGGCTCCAAAGTGTGCTCCAACTTCAAAGTGTGACCCAAAGCTCTTTTTTCTCCTTTTTAGCTTATTTTGTGCTTCTTTGCTTCTTTTTCTTCTTGTTTCCTACAAGATTTATAAATTTAAAGATCAAGGAAATATTCTAATTAAGCACAAAAGAATGCAATATTTAAGCACTAATCATCAATTTCTTGTATGAAAAAGCATTGAAAAATAGGTATATGATGACTTGTCATCACAACACCAAACTTAAACCTTGCTTGTCCCCAAGCAAGAAAAGAATCATGCAATAAAGATTGACAATCCAAGGTAAGAAGAATAGCAACTCAATGTTCATGGTTAGTGATGGTGTTTTTGTGGAAAAAGGAATTTCCAAACACATAGATCTAACCGGCAAGTATACCAGGTCGCATCAAGTAGTAATAACTCACAAGAGTGAGGTCGATCCCACAGGGATTGATGGATCAAACAACTTTAGTGGGTGATTAGTTTAGTCAAGCTAACATTGAGTGATTGGATGAAATTGTAGCCAACAGAAAGTAAAATTGCAGTGAATTTAAAGTTGCAGAATGTAAATGGTAGGAAACTTAAAGAGCAAGAAAGTAAAAGAGCTGAAACTTAAATTGCAAGAAAAGTAAATTACAGAAAAAGTAAAGGGGGTTGGGTGCTGGAAATTAAAGAAAGCAATAGATTAAGCACCTAGAAATTTAAACTGCAGAAAATGTAAATGTGTAGGAAATTAAATCAAGCTCAATGTGAACAGAAATGTGAAAGTGTAGAATGCAGGAAAGGAAATTGCAGAAAAGTAAATGTAGCAGAAGAGGAAACCAGCAAGAAGACTTAGATCATGCATGAAATTCCAGAAGAAGAATCAACAATTTCAATGAAACAGTAAAAACAAAAGAGTAGCCAAGAGCTCAACTCAATTGCAAAATAAAATTGAAGATCTCAGGGAATCAAAGAGACTAGAAAACAAGTCTAGATCTCAATTCCTTCCTTGATCAAAGTAGAAAGCAGATTGAAGAAGAAAGAAAGATGAAAGCAGTAAAAGAGTTTTGATTCAAATCCTTAATTTCTTGAATTATGCAGAAGAACAAAGCAGAGATATTGCAGATGGAGAATGAAAACAGAATTCCTTTCAATCTCAATCCAAGGTTCAAATTCAAAGAAAGAAAAACTAGAAGAGAGAGAGCTCTCTAATCTTAATGCTCCCTAGTGGAGCCAGCCTTTTTTTATCCAGCTCCCCTCTGAAATGAGAATGATGCCTTTATATAGGTTTTTTACAAAATGAAATTGAAATCAAAAACAAATTCACAAAATGAAATTCCTAATTTAGCTTCTCTGTGTGCCTTTGAGTCATGTTGAGTGGGCTTTTTGATTTGGTGGAGAATTGAATTAAAATGAAATTTTAATTGAATTTTGGTTGATTTTGGCCCATATGTTGCTCCCAGGAGGCTGCTCTGTTCTTGTGGAGAGTGGGGCAGTGGTGTCTTGTGCGCGCCTTGCCTCTGCCTGTGCTGTGATGCGCACGTCCAAGCTCCCTTGTGTGCACCAACCATGCGTGCCATGCACCAAGGAATGTTGCTCTGCTCTCCTTGTGGGCAGCGCATTGGTGCTTCCAAGGGGAGGTCCCAAGTTCAAGCCTTGGTGAAAGCATTTGGGGAAACAATTTTCCTTGAATTTTTATGAAGAGTGCATGACATTGCCCTCCAAGAGAGCACTCTGCTCTCCTTGAGGGTAGACTTCCTTGGTTTCCTTGTGTCTCCCTCTTCGAGCCTTGGTGGAAGCACTTTGGTTTATTTTCACTTATTTTTGGCCCTTAAAGATGCCTTTCACTCATGCCCCAATTGTACGCTAAATATGGATTTCTATATATCGTTGGAAATCTCTGAATGTCAGCTTTCCAACGCAACTAAAAGCACATCAATTGGACGTCTGTAGCTCAAGTTATAGGCCTTTGAAGGAGGCATGGTCAGGCTGTGAGCGCCCAGATTTTAACTTAGCGAAAATTTGCTTCCAACCTCATTTTGTTTCATCATGATATTGCCCTGCCCTTGGCAAGGGCAGAGAAATGTGCGTGCTGGTTGCTTCCTTCTTTGATTTGGTCATGGGCCACGCTTTTAAAAGCGTGGCCTAAGGCTCCAAAGTGTGCTCCAACTTCAAAGTGTTCCCCAAAGCTCTTTTTTTTCTCCTTTTTAGCTTATTTTGTGCTTCTTTGCTTCTTTTTCTTCTTATTTCCTACAAGATTTATAAAATTAAAAGATCAAGAAAATATATCATTTAAGTACAAAAGCATTCAATATTTAAGCACACAATACCAAACTTAAACCTTGCTTGTCCCCAAGCAAGAAAAGAATCATGCAATAAAGATTGACAATCCAAGGTAAGAAGAATAGCAACTCAATGTTCATGGTTAGCTAGTTTTCTAAGCATGCTACAATCACAAAAGGGATGTAAATGATTGATGCTTCTATCTAGCTCAATTTATGAAATCTTTTTCTTATATTTCTTCCTTGAAACAAGCTTTTGTTTTTCTTATTAGCTTCTCCTTTTGGGTGCTTTGCCCCATGAGTTGATAACAAAGTTACGACTTCTAAATGTTTTATTTTCAAGTATTACCACTTGATACATAAGCACCACAAGCATTTAATTAGAGGACTTCATTAAGCTCATTTGTTTCTTTTATTGACTCTCTAAACATTGATGCTCAGAGCCTTGAGCTTTGAGGGAGTGCTTTTGCACTTGAGCCTAGCCTTGACTTCTAAGTGTTTTGTTTTCAAGCATTTGGCTTGATACATAAACACCACAAGTACTTAGCAAATAAATTGCCATTGGTACTCA
>NC_029777.3:22804216-22810874 GCF_000817695.3 Arachis duranensis
GATCATGAATGTCTTACACAATGAAATGTTTGCAATACATGTGTTTAAGCAAGCAAAATTAAAGATAACAATCAAGGCACAAGAGAAAGAGACATTTTGATTGCAAACATAAGAAGGTGAGAACAATACATTGCATAAAAGATAAGTGGTACACCAAACTTAGTGTGACACTTTCACTTGGAATTAATGCAAGTATCCAGTAAAGATTGGAAACAAATTTTTGTTGCATAGCAACACCAAACTTAGAATGCAATCCTATGTCCATTTTATTTGAAATAAGACTAAATGAAACTGTTGTATGTTAAATATAATCACCAAGCCAAGAATCTTGTCATGAATAAAGCTCTTTTGGTGGTGTATTAACAAACATAGTTAACAAAAGAAAACATAAAAAAAATAAAGAAGTGACTAAAACAAAGAGAATGCAAACAAAATGTCACAACAAACGAAAAATAACAATGCAAAGGCAATATGATTATGTAGACAATTGATGTTGCTGGATGAGTTGCATAGAAAAAGTGGCACACCAAACTTAGAATCTTAGTGTGACACTTTCATGTAGAATTGATGCAATCATCCAAAGGAATTGAAAATAAATTGTTGCAAGGCAACACCAAACTTAGAATGTAATCATACGCCAATTTATTGAAATTTAAACAAAGCAAGAAAGAGAAACGTTACCTACTGTTAGCATGTTGTTCTTCACTTTCTTCCTCTTTTTCCAGTTTATTATGAGGAATGACCTCAAGGGGGGAGAAGTTTCAGCTAGTGTCCCTTGTCTTGGCCTCTCTTCAGCAAGCTTCCTTTTGTATATGGCTTGATTGATCTTGCTTGCTGGACACGGGACATGATTGGTGCTCTTGTTAGTTGCCTTCACTTCTTTGGATTCAAGACTTGGTGGTTGTGTGATTGTTGGAGTGATTTCTTCATCAAGAGCTTTTTAAATTGATGGTTCAGTGAGCTCTTCCTTCATGTAATTCTCTGCTTCACTTGAGTGTGACTTCTCTTGAGTGTCTTCCTCACTTTTTTGCTCCTCCACTCCTTCCTTTGTACTCAACATTTGACTTAATAGCTCTTTCAGGGAGGATGTTTGTTGTTTTTCCCAAGATTTCTTCATCTCCTCTTCATATTTGTCGATCACAGATTCAAGGGAAGTTTGTGAAGGTTATGAATGTTCATGTTCCTTTGTCACCTCAGGTGTAGTTTCATTTTCAACAACCTCATTATTCATTGAAAGTTCACTTGATACAGAGGCTTCCTCATCTTTCCATTCCTCTTTCTTTGTTGCACTCACCAATTGAGCTAACATTACTTCCATGTTTGTGAGAGAATTTTTTCGTTCTTTCCAGGATCTCTGTGCTTCCCTTTCATAGCTTTCAAGCATGGTTTCAAGCCGTGAGAGGCTTTGGTTCATGGAAGTTTGTGTGGACTGTGAGTTTTGGAAGAGATTCTGTGTCATGGGATAGTCAATTGATGAAGAGTTTTCAAATGAAGAACTAGGAGGTGAGGTTGGACAGTTTTGCAGAAGTGAATTGAAGGCACGTTCAAGTGAAGATGGCTCTTGATAAGTAGAATATGGGCTCTCAAATGCTTTCTGGTTTTGCTCCTCCCAGGCACAACTTGAAGAATTGTTGAAATCATCATAGTATGGACAATCTTGTGCTCCTTGTGAGGAATCTTGCATGAATTTATTGAAAGCATAATTAAGGGATGATGTCTTTTGATGAATAGTATTTCGAGAATTAAAATTCCCTTCCCAGCCATAGTTTGTGCCAGTGTCATAACAGCATGGTTCACTTTGTGGCTCTGGGAGGAAATTCATTTTTCTTGATTGTTCACACTCTTGTTGATATACACAGAGACCATGAGGATAATGATATAAGTCATTTTGTGGTCCTGGATCATATCTCATGTGAATTGCTTCATCATCTATCATTTCTTGGTGATACTCCCATCCACTATTAGAATAGCAACTTGCATCATTTTGTGGTGGAGGAAAATATCCCATATGATTCTCTTGCTCATCTTGTGTCTCTGAAGCAAATCTCCATGGATTGGAGTGCTCAGAATTTGTATTTTCTTGGTGATATTCCCAACCATCATTTGAGATTGGTGATGGTGGGTAATATCCCATAAAATTTGTTTGATCATAAGATGAGTTGAACTCCATTTGAATTTTAGAAAACACAACACAAAGGAAAATTGAAGTTCATGTCTCAGAGAAGAACTTTTGAGTGAGGCAATAGCTCAAACACCTTGATTTCAATTTAGAACAGAGAATAAAAATAAAAAAATGCTTGATCTAGACTTCTCACCCACTTAATCATTGTTGATCTAATCAATCCCCGGCAACGGCGCCAAAAACTTGATGGTGTTTTTGTGGAAAAACGAATTTCCAACACACAAATCCAACCGGCAAGTATACTGGGTCGCATCAAGTAGTAATAACTCACTTAGAGTGAGGTCGATCCCACAGGGATTGATGGATCAAGCAACTTTAGTGGGTGATTAGTTTAGCCAAGCTAACATGGAGGGAATTGTGTGAAATGTAGCCGACAGAAAGTAAATTGCAGAAATCTTAAAGATGCAGAAAGTAAAGTTGCAAGTAACTTAAATAACAAGAAAGTAAAATAGCTAAAACTTAAATTGCAAGAAAAGTAAATTACATCAAATGTAAAGGGGGCCAGGGTGCTGGAAATTAAAGAGAGCAGTAAAGCAAAGTGTAGAACAATTGCAGGGAGATTAAATTGCTTAAAAGTAAATTGGAAGCAATAGGAACAGAAAGGTAAAAATGCAGATGAAATAAAAGCAGCAGATGTAAACAGCAAGGTAAAATTTCTTGAAGAAGCAACACAAAATGTAACTCAGCTCGATTGTGAAATTTAAAGAGACAAGATCTCAGGGAATCAATTAGACTAGAAAAAGAGTCTAGATCTCAATTCCTTCCTTGATCAAAGTAGAAAGCAGATTGAAGAAGAAAGAAAGATGAAAGTAGTAAGAGAGTTTTGATTCAAATCCTTAATTTCTTGAATTATGCAGAAGAACAAAGCGTGATGTTGCAGATGGAGAATAAAAACAGAATTACTTTCAATCTCAATCCAAAATTCAAACAGAAAGGAAAATTAAAAGAGAGAGCTCTCTACTACTACTCCTAATGCTCCCTAGTGGAGCTAGCCTTCCTATGAAAATGAGAATGATGCCTTTATATAGGCTTTTTACAAAATAAAATGAAATTGAAATGAAAAAAAAAATTAAATGAAAATCTTAATTCTAGCTTGTTCTTGTGCCTTTGAGTGATGATGTGGGCTTTTTATTTGGTGAAGAAATGAATTAAGTTGGATTTTTGAGTGTAATTCAGCCCATCTTGCTCCCAGGAGGCTGTTCTGCTCTTGTGGAGAGCAGAGCAGTGAAGCTTTGTGTGGGGATGCATGTTGTGTGCTGAGTATAATGAGGCATCAGGATGTTGCCCTGCTCTTGGGGAGAGCGGGGCAGTAGTGTCAATTGTTCTCCTGCCCGTGCGTCCAAGCTGCGTCCTGGCCGTGTCAAGTGCGCCTCATTTGCGTGCCAAGGAGTAGTGCTCTGCTCTCCTTGTGGGCAGCGCAACATTGTCTCCAAGGGGGTCCTTGGTTCGAAACTTGGTGGGGGAAGCACGCTGCCTTTTTTTCTTGATTTCCTTGGCACCAAAGTAGCGCCTAAGGCTTGGCTTCCTAGAGATCCTTGGTTCGAAACTTGGTGGAGGAAGTTGCTGCATTTTTTTTCTTGAATTTTCATGAAGAGAAGCACGACAATGCTTTGCTCTCCAAGAGAGCATTGTGCTCTCCTTGGGAGCGCTACTTCCTTGGCTTCCCTTGGTCTACCTCTTGGAACCATGGTGGTTGCACTTTGGTTTATTTTTGCTTATTTTTGGTCCTCAAAGATACCTTTCACTCATGCCTCAATTTTACGCCAAATATAGATTTCTATATATCGTTGGAAAGCTCTGAATGTCAGCTGTCCAACGCAACAGAAAGCACATCAATTGGACGTCTGTAGCTCAAGTTATAACCCTTTGAAGTAGGCATGATCATGTTGTGAGCGCCCAGGTTTTAACTTAGCAAAAATTTTCTTCCAACCTCACTTTGCATCACGATATTGCCCTGCTCTTGGCAAGAGTAGAGCAATGTGTGTGCTGGTTGCTTCCTTCTTTGATTTGGTCATGGGCCACGCTTTTAAAAGCGTGGCCTAAGGCTCCAAAGTGTGCTCCAACTTCAAAGTGTGCCCCAAAGCTCTTTTTTTCTCCTTTTTAGCTTATTTTGTGCTTCTTTGCTTCTTTTTCTTCTTATTTCCTACAAGATTTATAAATTTAAAGATCAAGGAAATATTCTAATTAAGCACAAAAGAATGCAATATTTAAGCACTAATCATCAATTTCTTGTATGAAAAAGCATTGAAAAATAGGTATATGATGACTTATCATCATGGGGTAGGTGGGGATCCTGTGGGATCCACAGATCCTGAGGGATCAAGGATTTATCATCCCTGCTCCTATTAGGCATGTAAACACCTTTACAGTGCAATCCTGGCATTTAACGCCAGACTACTGCTTGTTTCTGGCATTAAACGCCAGCTTTTATTCCTTTCCTGGCGTTAAACGCTAAGCTGCAAGTTTTTTCTGGAATTTAATGCCAGTTTGTTGCTTTTTTCTGGTGTTTAACGCCATTCTGGTGCTTCTTTCTGGCGTTTAACGCCCAGAATAGTGCTAGACTGGGTGTTAAACGCCCATTCTGCTACACTTACTGGCCTTTAAACGCCAGTAAGTTTCTCCTCCAGGGTGTGCTATTTTTAATGTTGTTTTTGATTTTTCTTGATTTTTTTGCAGTTGTTATTGTGACTCCACATGATCATCAATTTAAAAAAAAGGAAATAACATAGATAAATAAAATTGGGTTGCCTCCCAATAAGTGCTTCTTTAATGTCAATAGCTTGACAGTGGGCTCTCATGGAGCCTCACAAATATTCAAAGCATTGTTAGGACCTCCCAACACCAAACTTAGAGTTTGAATGTAGGGGTTCAACACCAAACTTAGAGTTTAGTTGTGGCCTCCCAACACCAAACTTAGAGTTTGACTGTGGGGTCTTTGTTTGACTCTGCATTGAGAGAATCTTTTCTTGCTTCCTCTCCATGGTTACAGAGAGAGATCCTTGAGTTTCAAACACAAGGTAGTCCTCATTCAATTGAAGGATCAACTCTCCTCTGTCCACATCAATCACAGCTTTTGCTGTGGCTAGGAAGGGTCTTCCAAGGATGATGGATTCATCCTCATCCTTCCCAGTGTCTAGGATTATGAAATCAGCAAGGATGTAAAGGCCTTTGACCTTTACTAGCACGTCCTCTACCTGTCCATAAGCCTTTTTCATGGATTTGTCTGCCATCTCTAATGAGAATTTAGCAGCATGTACCTCAAAGATTCTCAGTTTCTCCATTACAGAGAGTGGCATTAAGTTTATGCCTGACCCTAGGTCACACAGAGCCTTCTCAAAGGTCATGGTGCCTATGGTACAGGGAATTAAGAATTTACCAGGATCCTATTTCTTTTGAAGTAATGTCTGCCTAACCAAGTCATTCAGTTCATTGGTGAGCAAAGGGGGTTCATCCACCCAAGTCTCATTACCCAATAACTTGGCATTCAACTTCATGATTTCTCCAAGGTACTTAGCAACTTGCTCTTCAGTAATATCTTCATCCTCTTCAGAGGAGGAATACTCATCAGAGCTCATGAATGGCAGAAGTAGGTTCAATGGAATCTCTATGGTCTCTAGAAGAGCCTCAGATTCCTTAGGTTCCTCAAATGGGAACTCCTTTTTGTCAAGAGGACCTCCCATGAGGTCTTCCTCACTGGGATTCACGTCCTCCTCCTTCTCCTCTCTAGGTTCAGCCACACCAAGTAAGGTTATGGCCTTGCACTCTCTTTTTGGATTCTCTTCTGTATTGCTTGGGAGAGTACTAGGAAGGGTTTTAGTGACTCTTTTACTCAGCTGGACCACTTGTGCCTCCAAATTTCTAATGGAAGACTGTGTTTCATTTATGAAACTTAGAGTGGCCTTAGATAGATCAGAGACTATATTTGCTAAGCTAGAGGGGCTCTGCTCAGAATTCTCTATCTGTTGCTGAGAGGATGATGGAAAAGGCTTGCTATTGCTAAACCTGTTTCTTCCACCATTGTTAAAGCCTTGTTGAGGCTTTTGTTGATTGATGAGCGGATAATTTGTATACTTTTTGGCATTATTTTTAGTATGTTTTTGGTATGATATAGTTAGTTTTTAGTATATTTTTATTAGTTTTTAGTTAAAATTCACTTTTCTGGGCTTTACTATGAGTTTGTGTGTTTTTCTGTGATTTCAGGTATTTTTTGGCTGAAATTGAGGGACCTGAGCAAAAATCTGATTCAGAGACTAAAAAGGACTGCAGATGCTGTTGGATTCTGACCTCCCTGCACTCGAAGTGGATTTTCTGGAGCTACAGAAGCCCAATTGGCGCGCTCTCAACGGCGTTGGAAAGTAGACATCCTGGGCTTTCCCCCAAACTGGTATGAAAGCAGGCGTTTAACTCCAAGAAGAGTCTCTGCACGAAAAATGCTTCAATGCTCAGCCCAAGCACACACCAAGTGGGCCCGGAAGA
>NC_029777.3:22810974-22811234 GCF_000817695.3 Arachis duranensis
AATCTTGATGGTTCAAGAGTTCTATGCCAATGCATGGATCACCAAGAACCATGACCAAAGTGTGAACCCGAATCCAAGGAACTATCTCACTATGGTTCGGGGGAAATACTTGGATTTTAGTCCGGAGAGTGTGAGGGTGGCGTTCAACTTGCCTATGATGCAAGGAGATGAGCATCCTTACACAATGGAAGCAAGATTCAAGGGGAAAGCCGGTCCAATTGAGAAGGCATGACCTCAAGCCCGTGGCTAGAGGATGGTTA
>NC_029777.3:22819999-22898925 GCF_000817695.3 Arachis duranensis
CATTTTCCCGAGAGGATTGAAAGTAGCCACCGCTGATGGTGAACCTCTATACACAGCTTGCCATGGAAAGGAGTAAGAAGGATTGAGTTGAAGAAGTGGGAAAGCAGGCGTCCTTGAGCCATACAGTATCTCCATTCGCTTATCTGAAATTCCCACCAATGAATCTGCATAAGTATTCTATCCCTTTTATTATTTATTTTCTTATTTCTATTTTCGAAACCATAAATCAATTTAATCTGCCTAACTGAGATTTACAAGGTGACCATAGCTTGCTTCATACCAACAATCTCTGTGGGATCGACCCTTACTCACGTAAGGTTTATTACTTGGACGACCCAGTACACTTGCTGGTTAGTTGAACGGAGTTGTGTCCACTCGTGCCAATTTCAAATTCCATAATTTTACAATGAATACAACTTAAAGAATAGTGATCACAATTTCGTCCACCACAATGCTAGTTGGTCCAACGTTAGTGAAAAAAGTGAGTGTCACTAACGTTGGCTTTTGTTTTCCTCTTCCATGTTAGAGTTCACGTTAACTAAGTTAACGTGACTCTTAACGTGGATCATTGCCAAGTTTTCCAACGTTAGTGGTGTTCACTTTTACCACTAACGTTGGAGGAAAACATTATTGGTGTTCACGTTTTCTCTTAACGTTGGAGTTTCCTTTTTCTTCTCCGTTAACTACCACGTTAACTTAGTTAACGTGGCAAGTAACGTGAGCTTTGGATGGCTTCGCAGGCGTTATTGGTGATCACTTTTCTCATTAACGTTGCGAGCTTTTCACCATTCCATGTTAGTGTTCACGTTAACTAGGTTAACGTGAGTACTAACGTGGTTCTTCCTTGCTTCCTTTGCCCTGAAATCAAGCAATTAAAGTGCATCAAAGCTCTAGCCAAAGTCATGAGATTATGCATCATCAATTTATCATGAAATTCTAGCAAAATTCTCATGAAATTATGCAAAGTTCACAATAGTTGCTTGAATCAAGCTGTGAGTGTATTTTCATCCAAAACTTGCCTTATTCACTAAGAAAATGCATGAAACTACCCTAAAATAGTAAAGAAAAGGTCAGTGAAACTGGCCTAGATGCCCTGGCATCACTTTCTGGTTTTCCTTTTGACCTGATGTATGCTTCTTGGGTGTATTTTCCTGGTTTGGCTCTTTAGGGCTTCGTATGCTTACTGCTAATTTCTGAACTGTTGTTTTTTTAGGAAGGTTGCTCCTTTTGATGGCTTTTGTTCTGTTGACGGCTTTTCTTTGATGGAGATTGCTCCGTAAAAGAACTTTTTCTTTTGGTGGCTCGTTTGATCTTCTTCACATTTGTTTTTCTTTTTGCGATGTTGCTTTCTGGGAAAGGGTTTCTCTTTGTTCTTGCTGCGAGTTTTTGTTGGATCGTTAGTCTTGTAGATTTTCCTGAATCTTTGTTCCCTGATTGCCTCCAAAGGATGCCCCTGGGCCTTCTTGGTGTGGGTCCTAGGGTTTCTTTTTGCTGTTTGTGCCTTGTTTTGACTGTGTTGGCTGAGTTGTTTTGATTTCGTCCGAGATGTTTTTAGTAATCCATTATCCTTTTCTTGTTTGTAAGACTAGTTGGCTATGTCTTCTCGCAAAAATATTGTAGAGACATCTTCTAAGGTTCCTAAGGGTATGTCCGATTGGTTGGACTCCCTTGTTTTGATATGTGTTTCTGTGGTCAATGCTGAATTCTGTGTGGAGCTTAGGAAACATCACCGTCTCTGTAAGAGTAGGGATCAAGAGAAGAATTATGAGTTAGTGGCACCTGACTCCGAGGAGAGGGTTTGCTTCCCTGTCCTGACCCAGGGGAGCGCCTTTTCTTTTATGCTTATGACTATTTCTTCAGCCAGTTGGACATCACCTTTCCCTTTACCTCGTTTGAGACCGATTTGTTGTGGTCATGTAATGTAGCTCCGTCCCAGCTTCATCCAAACTCCTGGGGCTTTATTAAGATTTTTCAACTTCTTTGTCAAGAACTGAATGTTATCCCTTCTCAAACTCTTTTCCTTTATTTGTTTGTTTTAACTAACCCCGGAATTTCTTCAGAAAAGAAAGCCTCGTGAGTTTCTTTTAGATATGCACAAGGACATAAGGTTTTTACCATGTATGACGAGTCTTTTAGGGACTTCAAGAATTATTTTTTCAAGGTTCGATCTGTTGAGGGAGCTCGTCCCTTTTTTCTGGAAGCGAATAGGGAGCCATCCTTCCCTTTACATTGGCAGCAGAACGTAGTAGTATCCTGTTATATGTGGGAGATGCTTGATGAGGTCGAACAGGCTTTTGTGACGGTTTTGGAGGATCTTTGGGGGGAACCACCTCATTTAGGTACCAAAAAATGTTTGGGAGACCCCTCCGTCGTCCGAGATATATTGGGTATTACTTGATGTATAGTATTTCTTGTTTTTTGCTTTTCTCATTTCTTCCCAGTATGTAAAACTGTTATTTTTCATTTTTTAGAGATGGCCAAGAATAATGATGCAATGAAGGCCTTCAAAAAGGCGAGGAAAGTCACTGCAGCTCAAAAATACCTCGGCCCGGGTAGATGGGGAAGGGTCCTCTCAGGTCCCATTGAAGCCGTCTGTGCCGAGTTCTCCTGGCCCAAGGAGAATGATCCCTACTCCTCGGGTTTGTTTAGTGGATCTCCCACAATCATCTACTGCTGCCGTGGTTTTTTCTTCGGCCGTCCCTCCTCCTAAAAGACCTCGAACCATTGAACCTTTCAATCTGGATGCCCCAGATTTTGACCCCATTGGCTTTGTTGACCAACAGATCGCCCCTTATGGTGCCCTCTCTATGGATGATGTTTCTCTCCTTCATCACTTAGATTTTATAACTCGAAGCAGTGTTAAGATGGCTCATATAGGAGCTGCTCTGTATCGAACTGCTCAAGATCTTCCTCTACATGCTACCAAAGCCTTTATGGAGGAAGCTAAGCGAGAGTTCGATCGGATGAAGGGGCTAAAGGAGGAGCTCGAAGCGGAGGTGACTAAATTGAAGAAGGAGATGGAAGAGGAGAAGGCCAGCTCTCTTGCCTTGGCGGCCTCTGTGCGGTTGGCTGAGGATGTGGCATTGAAGCACAAAGACAGCTATGTCACGACTTACCGAGAAGTGATGTGTCTCATAGGGGAGTTAAAGTCGGTCCGGGTTGATTATTTTGAGCTCCAGGTTCACCTTGTGGGCAGCGTAACTGCTGCTTATAAGAACCTGAAGGAGCAGGTTCGGGTTATTGCCCCGGAGGCCGACCTTGCTTTATTTAGTTTGGATAATGTTGTGAAGGATGGTAAGATCGTACCCGATGATTTTGATGATGACGACGTTGAGCCTCCCTCTGAGCCTGTTGCCAAAGCTTCTGTTGTGTCAGCTTCTTCAGCTCCTGTTCGTCTCGAATTAGATTCTGATTGCCAGATTTTGAATCGGGACGACAGGACAGTAGACGCAGTGCCTCTCCAGACTCGCCCTCCTTCACCCTGTACTGATGCTACCGAGAAGCCTTCGGGTGTTTAATTGTTTTCTGTAATTACTTGTGCAGAAAGCCCGGTTTGTGGGCTTTTGAACTCTTTATTTTGTTGACTTTTGACACTTTTTTAGTTGCTGGTTTAGCAACTTTATTTTGATAAACAAAGTAGTTTCCAGGCTTTGTGGGCTGAACTTGGTGGCCTCTAAAGCTGGCTATTATTATAACTTCGTGTTTTTATATCATGTCTGTCTACACTTGTATTGGTATCTTCGTAGGCTTTGGGAGTGTTGAAACTCTGTTTGACATGATTGGCTTGATTCCTTTACCTGATGCTATTTTCAGCAATTTATTTTGTTTGGACTTTGTTCAGGTCTTCATTAGGAATTATAATGCTGAGGTTGCAGAAACATATAATAGTCCATACTTTGCTTTGGATTAGAAGGTCCAAAACTGGCATCCAATGTCAGCCTCCTGCCCTCTTTCAAGCGTCCAGTGCCCAAAGAGCTGAGCCCAGCGTCCAAACGCCCAGAGAGAATGCCCTAGAGACCTCATAGCACATGGATCTCATCAAAGCTCAGCTCAAACACTCACCAAGTGGGCCCCAGAAGTGGATTTTATCACTAAAAAGACTGTTTTACCTTTACTAGTCATTAGTTAAGTATTTCAGAGTTATTTTACATAATCATTCTAACACTACACACCATATTCGAATCCACCATTGTATTTTCCTTTCAGTATGAGTTTTTAAACCTCCTAGGTTGAGGTGAGGAGCCCTGCTGAGTCCTATAAATTAATAAAAGTATTATTGTTTCTCTTCTATCCGTGTTTGATTATTTCTAAGATGTATATTCGTTCTTCATCAATATGAATGTGTTGAACTGGCATAAGGTTATCACATTCTACATGGGTTCAGAGTGCGTCTTTCATCAGACAATGATGAACCACTAGCTTGACTATACGTCTCTTAGACGGCTAATCTATGACTTCGCTTCTCGTGACATCAGTTCAGCCGATTTACGGGGAGATTAGGGTCTCTGTGGTAGAGGCTAGAACCAAAGGCACAACATCCTCTGATTTGGAAGATTTGACCTTGTCTGTGGCATTTTGAGTAAGAGCTTCACCCTCAATCAGAATGGATCTGCACTAAACCTGGGTTCAGATCTGAAGGAGTATTGGCGGCTGCTCAAATCAACGTCAATCACATATAGCCTGCCATTGAAGAAATCATTCACAAGCAAAGGAAACAGTACTACCAGAGTTAATTCAGAAATACAAAGCAACTCCCATCCTCAACTATATTCCTATTACTGATCCCTTTCAAATTCACAATCTAACTGCATCTAAACATAACCTTCTGATTCACCTGACTAAGACCTACAAGATAACTATAGCTTGCTTCAAACCACAATCCTCTTGGAATCAACCCTGACTCGCACAGGTATTACTTGGACGACCCAGTGTACTTAGTGGTACAACTGTATGAAAGTGTGGGGATTCGTGCACCATACTCATATAATAATCCGTAAACTGCTAATCGGCAAATCTCTCATTGTTCTCCTTTAACATGTGATCATACTTGAAGACCTACGCTATAGTCGCCTCATGGTTCAACGACTTAGACTACACATATCGAAAGTAAAGGTTAAATCAGTTAACCATTAATTTAGGAATAAAAGATAAAATAAACTTAATATATTAAAAAAAGTTATATGCCATCTTGACCTTTGTCTTAATATAAGTTGATGAATTGCCATTAAACTTAGACGTCCTGGCCGATACCCTATTGGCCATGTTTGTGGCTCAGCGACGTTTGAACCTCTCATCATTCTTCCAATACTCGTAGAATGCCTTCCTAATGTCCAATCAAAGCCATTGAGTAAATTGGTCCCACCTTTCACGTACGTCTTTAAGCATCTGTTGAAGCCGCCTAGCCATGCAGTGGTTGAATATCATCTTGATCATGGCATTGTGAGTTTTTTCCCATATAAATTTCTCCCGCACAAGAAAATAATTGGCTTTAGTTAATCAAAATTAAATACATAAGCAAAACACAAGATAGAAACTAACAAAAGTTTGAATAATTGGAGATTTTACCGCTCAATTATGAATCCATCACTCTCTGGACTAAGTGGAAAACTTCTTGTAGCTCGGCCATGGGTGATCATACATCAACTTAATGATATTAGCACACTCTTGTATACATTTATTATTATCTGGTGCAACCTATCAAGGGAGAACTTAAGATTAGTAAAAACAAATATTATTTAATAATTTTAATATATATTGCATTTAAAACCAGTTAAAATAGTGCTCACGCAGTCAATTCATCAAGCCAAATTGTCATCCTAATGACCCATTGTGGTAGGAGATCTAGCTGAAATCCATGAGAGGATTCCAACACTACAGTGTCTATCATGGAAGGTGGCATCGATGTGGTGGGTTGTTGAGGGGGTCGAGGTGATGGAAGAGTCCACTCTGGTGAGTAGCAAGACGAACAAGAAGAGGAATAACATGAGCAACAACATGAACAACAGTAGGACTCACATAATTGTGGTTTGGTACCATAATGAAGGGTTGATCCTATATGACCTATGCCTGTGAGGTCCCAGGAATAGCTGAAGTAGAGAGCAATGACTGAAAAGTCCTATGGGTGGCAACCTCTCTCCCGCTACCCCAACCACGAGCCTGACTCCAAGCAGTTCTGCTGTCATCATGGCTATCTAAAACAAAAATGAAAACAGTTAAAAACACAATATAATTATATAATAATATAGTTAAAGTTTAATATTTAATAGAGAAATACATAAATAGAACTGAAGCTAATGTGTAAAATAATGCAAATGCAAACTATACTAAGGTTACCCTCATTCGGATTCATCATCTTCTTACTCTAGTTCATCCTCCTCTTCTAAAGTAATTTCTTAATCATCAAACTCGTCTTCTTCTTCTTCATCCCCATCCACTTCGTCTTCATCTTGATCATCCTCCTCCTCTGGCGGTAGTATGTCATCTTCTACGTCAATGATGTCATCATCTATAAGAGGTGACATAAGGGTAATCGAATAACCAATTTCAACCACCATATTTGAAGGAGTTGGATCATCAACTTGGCAAGATTTTTGACCCTTTGTCCCATCAGACTCGATGCGACCTCTTGGCTTAATCTTAACCACAACCACCCAACTAGACTTACATGATCATTGACAAATAGTATACTTGTCATATATTTTAAGGTAGAAAACACAGGCACCCCTCAAACAAAAGTTGTGCGGCAGATTTTAACAGATCATAAAATCTCTTTGCTTTCGGGTTAGGTTCTTCTTCATCGTTTTCCAAAACATTACACCAATTGCATTGACGATCATCTCATTGTATCTTTCCTAGTTACCCTCCTAATTCACCTTTTCTATGTTTACTTCTCTAGCCAAGTTAACCTTCCTTGATTGACCCTCAAACTTATTGGAATTCATTACAAATCAATTGAGTCCCTGATCATTAACTTCTCTGTGTTCGGTCCATACCTAGTATCCATCCTTGAACCCATTACGGTAAAGGTGAAAGGTTATATCTGAAAGTCCTAACCACTTAGTCTGCTGACACTTATAGCACAGACATTTGGATATCCCTTGAAACACAAATAGTTCCACGTTAAAGATATTTGCAACAAACTGATCAACTCTCCTCAAAGTACTCAGATTTTAACCTCCTTTGATCATTATCCCTATCAGACATCCATAAATAATCATTTGGAATCTTATGCCTCAAACAACCTACAATTCAACCAATAACACAACTTATTAAACTTTTTAAAAATTTCAATAGAATTTCGTCTATAATTAGAAACCTCTACCAAATGTAATTTTCAAATTTTCACAAATCAAACATATCTTTAAACAATTTTAATAAAAAAGATCAATAGTGTTTTTCCTTAATTCAAAGAACTTTACCAAAAGATTTTATTAGGTTTCATAGAAAAAACAATTGCAAACAAAAATTAAAACAACCAGACATCCAAGAAAATATCAAATCATAGCCGCTCTAGTGCGCATCTTCTTATTACTCTGTAACTTTCCAGCAAACAAGGGTTTCGAAAAGGCGCCACTAGACAACCATCTCCTACTTCCATCCTAAAATTTTATCATAGAAAAAGTAAGTCTGGCATAAGAATTAATTAATTTAATATGTCTAGATATAGAAAACTAACCTCGGTACTACACGAATAACCCATGCATATTTTCAGCATGAACAACCCATTATTCAAACTTGTCACGCTCTAAAAAAAAGTAAAATCCTAATAAAATAAAAAGTAAATTACATAAAATAAACTAAACTAATCAAAATTAACTAAACATAAACTAACAAAAACAAAACACCTTGGCTCAACCATAATGTACACAAAATTAACACAAATATTAATATTAATGAATCAACACAATTAAAAAATTGATAAATTAATTAACACAATTTAAAAATGAATTAAATACAAATGAACTAGTATTAATAAATCATCTAATCTAAAGTAAACAAAACTAATATTAGTAAATACATATTTTAAACTTAAATGAATCCTAAAGTTACAACTTAAACAACATTATAATCTAATTAAAAAAAACAAAAAAATTATTTTTAACATAACTAAATAAATAAAATTAATAAAATTCATATAAAAAAATAAATTCTAAAACTTGGACGATGGTGGCGGCGGTTGGTGGTAGAATTTGAGATTAGGGTTTATTTTCACAAAATTAAAAATAAATTATTATAGTGGATCACATTATGGTTAGGGTATAATTGGTGATTGAAAGTGGTGTAGTGGCAGGAGGTAGCATCGAGGTAACTTATCAGAAGGAGAGACAGCGAGAGAGAGAGAAAGAGTGAGTGAGTGTGTGTGTGTGTGTGTGCTAGGAATGACGATGGCAATGTGTACGCGACAACGAAGAAAGCAGCAGGAAGAATGGTGGCTTCATGGAGCGACGATGACAGTCCTTCTATGTGTGGCAGCAGAAGTGAAACCAAAGGGAGAGAGAGAGAGAGAAAGAGAGAGAGATTTCGCAGAATAAGGAAGGAAGCCATCACCTGTAGCTCTTAATTTACATTACCATCGGATTTTTCTGAGGGTAACGACTTGGTCATGAACAAAACGGTGCATTTCACTAAATTGGTTTACCATTGAAAAAAATTTGACAATAAATCCGATAGAAAAGGACGTGTCTTTTTTATTTGTTTTTCTGCCAAACGTTACCATCAGATTTAGAGGAGGTTTCGCAAATCTGACAATAATTCTTGTTAGATGTCGAAATTCACATCTAACCCGCTAGTAAATTAGCCAGTAAAACTACTAGAAAAATCAGACGGTAAATTCGATATTTTTTAGCGCATTTTTTGTTAATGAAAATAATGAAGAGAATAATATCTACAATGTAAATTTGAACATAATAACAAATTGATGGAAGACCTACCTTGTATTGAGTTCTTTTTTGTTGTTGAGAAGGTATGAAGAGATGTGACAATTGCTAGTAGCAATGGACAACGTTAGAGAAAAAAGGAGAGGCAACAACCATTAGAAGGATAGGACGACACTAGAGGAATGAAGAAAGGCAAGGAAGATTATCTTTGTAGAAGAGAAAAAATAGTGAAAATATGATAATGCATGCATAAAGAAGTAGCAAAAATCAAGAATGAAAAAGAGAAGAGCTCACTAGTTAATGGCGAAGACAAAGCGTAAAAAATAACGAAGAAGATGCAATTGAAAATAAAAATGGGTGATCAAGAGAGAAGGAGGGAAAATTTTTTTCCTGTGAGCGTGTGGGCATGTGTACGAGAGTGTGACTGGGATTTATTTGTTTTTGTTTTTGAGTGTTATAAAGTATATACATAGTTTTATACTAATTGTCGATTTTAGTGGCTAATTTTAGTGTATACATAGTATAGGTGTAGATAAGTCAAGCTTATGCACAGTAAAATATTTTATACATTTTTAATTTGAATTTCTTTGTAGAATCCATATTAACCCTCTTGTTATTAATCAATAACAAAAGTTTAGATATATAATAAAACTAGGGTAAAACACCCAAATAAACTAATGCCATCCCAAAATTATGCAATCACCCAAACGAAAAAACATTACATGCATGTTCCCATGCATGTTGTAAGAACCGGCTTATCGCTTTAGTAAAAACATTGATGCTTGGATTGGTGAGTGTTGAAGGAGTTGATAGATTGAGATATTAAATGTTGGATGTGGTATATTTGAATAATGATGGAATTTATAAGTTTTGATGTGAATATTAGGTTGAATTAGCGTTAGTTGAGGTGGGTATTAAATGGTTTGGATGATTGAATAGTTGATATGGTTGAGAAATTTTTGGTATGGATTCATGAGTGAATTTTGCATTGTATTGAGTAGGCTTTGATTTGATTTTAAATTGAGAGTTGTGGTAAGTTAAATTAAAGATGGCTTTGAGAGCTTTAAATTGATATAAAGTTTGTAGAGAATGGATTTTTGTAAGGGAAGTTATGATCATTCAAAGTTTAGGTGTTGAAATCTGAATTCTGTGAATGCTGCAGAATTTGTGATTTTTGTTTTGTGTGTGCACGCACACACAGGGGAAGGCTTGCTGATGAGAGCGTTAGCACACCCTGTGCGCACACACAACCAACAAAGTTTTGCAAGCTGTGCGTACGCACAGCCTTGTGCGTACGCACACGTTGGAAGGTGCACTCTGTTGAGGGCGTTCACATGCCTTGTGCGAATGAGCAGCGTTGGAAATTTTTACTCTTGTGCGTACGCACACTTCTTGAAAATCCTCCTGGGCATGCGTACGCACAACCCTATGCGTACGCACACTGCCCTGTTTTTCAATAAAAACCTTGTTTTTAACCGTTTTACCTTTCCGGCAAGCTTGCAAACTTCCGTAACACTTGTTTAAAACCTTTTCGCAAGTTTTATGATCTTGAATCAAGGGAAAGAATAGTAAAGGAATAAAAGGTATAATTTTGGTTATGAGTTTAGAAGATGGAGCTTTAGGATTCTGGAGTACTAAGGGTGGTTTAGTTGAGTGAAGTGGTAGAGTATTGTAAAGATGATTGGTATGATGAAATCGTGGAGTTGTGGATTGAATGATGAATTTGAGATATTAAGGATGAATGATTATGGACTATGAGATGAATAGAAATGGGCTTGTGCTATGAGCAGTGATATCTGAGATAGAGTACGTGACTGTATTATGCATTGTTCTCCATCATAGGGGCTGTGGCAGTCTCCCGTCTACGTTCGGATGTGAGGGTTGAAGCCGGCCTTCCCTCTCACGTTCGCTCTCATGGAGAAGATGCTAGGGCACTCATCCCTCGGAATATTTTCTCTTGAGAATGCGATTTCTCTCTAGTTGCAAGGTGGTAGGGCACTAACCCACAGAATCATGTGGCATCCAGAGGAAGGTGGTAGGGCACTCTCCCTTAGAACGTTTCCCTCTGAAAGGAGAAGGTGGTAGGGCACTCATCCCTCGGAATTATTCCTCCTTATGCGCAATAAAGAGACTAATTTGGGAGTTGCCGATCGGATTTTCTGTCAGATTTGGCACTATAACCAACAAGTGATATCACGAGCCAATAAGACAGGCATTCATCATATGCATCTCTTATGTGCTTGTTTGCTTTGATTACTTGAGTTTGCCTAATTGTGTAATATGCCTACTTTCTCCTTGATTTATTTGTTATATATGATTACTACCTGTGTTTTACATGCTTGTATTATCTGTGATTGTATGGTGCTGAGGAGGTTAGGTAAGTGGTGGTGATGGGATCACATGGAGGGTAGGTTGGTGAAGGTTGTGGGACAGCGATGACTAGTTTAGTTAGAAATCTCCTAATTCTAGATAACCATATTTATGGTTTAAGTTCTTTATTTATTTAATTCTAAGCTTGAATATCAGTATTCGATGTGAAGTTCTAGGATTGCCTTCGGCGTCCCGGAGCCTTACATCTTACATATTGGGCACTGTTACCATACTGAGAACCTCCGGTTCTCATTCCATACTTTGTTGTTGTTTTCAGATGCAGGTCGTAATTCACCTTGGTGAAATTATGGACATGATGGCAAAGCGGAGTATGGTTTCTTCCTGGGTTATTCTTGTTTTATTTTGTTGTAGTACTTTCTCTCACCCTTTTTGTTTTAGACTTTATGGCCTTAGAGGCTTTCTTGAAAGATAAGTTGTATAAGCTGTTTTAACTCCAAAACTCTATATTTTTCTGTTTGTAACTAGTCAGCTTAAACTCCGCAAGCTGCAGCTAGTTCCCTATGATTATTATACGCTTATATCTATATATATTCAATTCTCTTATATCTATACCTTGTGTCTTGTGCGTTAGCTTCGTGTGAACGTTTCGCGCTTTTGTAATTCTGTTTTTGAGCTTAATCCTTCATCGGGCTTCTAGAATATATATTATTTCCTTCTATATAAATATGTATAAGCCTTAGAATTGTCGTAACCTTTGATTAACCTTTGCTTTACGGCTAAAGGTAAGGCTTAGGGTAATTAGGGTGTTACATTTAGTGGTATTAGAGCGGTTTGTCCTTCTGAGCCTGAGAGATGGACCGATTGTGACACGTGGCATAACCATCCACGTCAGCATGCCACGTATCATTGATTGATATGTCATTATACCATTACACGTAGCTAAACCATGAGGTGACACGTGTCACCAAAGATCTACGACATCGAGCCACGTCAGCACGTCGTTAACGAAAAACGGGTCAAGGACTAATATAGTACAATTTTTCCAATCTCATGGACGTAATTGGTGCAATTGGAATCTCAGGGACGATTTTGGTGCACGACGTCAATCTCAGAGATCACTTTGGGGATTTAGTCGGTAATTTACATATATAAAAAATGTTTAATTATTTTGTTAGTTCATATAATTTTATCAAACTTTTAATTAGTTTTTTATATTTTTTATTTTAATTGAGTCTTTATACTACTTTTAATTTTGTAATTAAGTCCTTCCTGGTTTAAAAAATGTTAGAGTTAACTGAATATTTCTTTGCAAATTAAAAGTATTCATAATTAAAATCTAACTACGTCTTTAACCACATGTATTTTGAGAGAAATATTTTGTTAATTTTAACATTTTTATATAAACAGGACCTAATTAAAAACAGTGCAAGGACTCAATTGAAAAGAAAAAAAATATAGAAACCTAATTAAAAATTTGGTAAAATTATAGGGACCAACAAAGTAATTAAACCTAAAATAAACCTAACTCAAAATTACACCAATGTCCTAATTAAATTGGGTTACATGCATGTCTCATTTATAATTGAAATAAGTATGATTTTAGTCCCTAAGATTTAGACCAAAAATTGAATTTGTTCTTAATATTTTTTGCATTTAAATTCGTCCTTAAGGTCTATTTTGATTTTTAAATCATCCTTTAGACAGTTATACCCTCATTTTACCCTATCACCATCTCACTCCCCCTGACTTCACGCTCATTGATTATTGTTGTCTTTTAAATCTTTTGAAAAATCGACGGTTTAACCATCCAAAAAATTCAAAACCTTTTTAAAAGAAATTAGTTAACTATTCAAATCCAAAACCTTTCTTTTCGTATAAGAAAATATTAAAAAGTTTCCTAGACTGTATAAAGGACCAACCTGTTCCAAGCATAGGTTCATTAAGTTAATGCTAAGCCAACTTGGTTTTTCATACTTAATTAAACCTCACGCAGAAACCAATCACGGCATCATGCCCATTCACGTAATCAATCAGCACTTATCATCAATTCAGCACCAAAACTCAGTCTCATAAGTACCATCCCAGAACAAACACAGGAAAAACAAACAAGGAAAATGCAGGTATAGATAGCAATTATTGTAAGTAGCTCAGATAGCAATTACTATCAGTTATGCAAGGGCAAACCAAAACAAATTCAAACTCAAAACAAAGCATACAAATGCATATGATGCATGCCTGTCCTATGGTTGATGATATCATATATCAGTTATATAGCCAAACCCGACATGTCATAGTAACTAACATTGGACAGAAACACCCATTGCGGAGCAAGTAGGACTGAGCCATGTAACACCCTCACTATTAGAATGTCACACTTCCGGCTGCGCCACTCTGATAGCAAGAAGTATTACGATGATTTCATATACTTAATAGTAAAATAGGAGCCTTTGACTCAAAATTGTATTGCTGCTTTCTTGAAAAAAAAACTGGAAAGAAACACTTTATCTTGCAAACAAACAAGCATATACATATATACAACACTCTTTATATAAGTAGCTTATGAATATAATATACATACAAAATATACAATCCCTATCCCTCTTACAAACTACAAAATGGATGGCAAGGAAAAAATAAATAATAACTAAATTGAAACAACATCATCGAATAAGTGAAACACAATAAAACTCTTCGTAAGCTTCTTCATCTGTCTCTTGAAAAGATAAATCTGTAGGGGGTGAGAACCTAACTACACTGTCTCACCTCGGAGTTTCAGAATTGTAATAAGAAGACACTTAAAAAGAAAAATGTTTTCAATCAGGAACCAATCACGACCTCATGTCCATTCACGCAATCAATCAGCACTTATCATCAATTCAACACCAAAAATTAATCTCAAAAGTACCACACCAGGGCAAACACAGGCAATACAGACAAAGAAAACACAGGTATAGATAGCAGTTACAGCAAATAGCTCAGATAGCATTTAATAACGGTTAAACAATTAGGCAAATCAAAACAAATTCAAACTCAAACAAAGCATGCAAATACATATGATGCATGTCTGCACTATGGCTAATGAGCTCATTTGTCAGTTATATAGCCAAATCCGTCATGTCTGGTAGCTAACTCAGACACTGTCTCTCTATTGCGCATTAATATCATTAGAGCGAATACATGCCCTATCACCATTAGAGGGATTATGTGCCCTGTCACCATTAGAGGGAATAGGTGTCCTGTCACCCTTACAACCAGAGAGAAAATACAGATATACTTGCCATCAATCATCCTCAATCATATCTCATTTATCATATTCATTTAATTTCATAATCAAACCCAGTTTCCATCATTCTTCTTCCTTATCTTTCTCCCAGAACAAGTGGACAACGCCACTGCCTCTTACTCAGGGTCTCAACTCTTAATCAAATTCAATTTCATTTTCAAATCTATTTTTGAATATCATTCAATTCATACAAAAATCATACTTTTAAAATCAAATCTCATCGTCCTTTATTCAAATTCAATCATCATCATTCCTCTCATTCTGTTCATTAATAATTCAAACTCAACACATAATATTTTTCTTAATAACTCAAAAACAAGTCATATAATTGTTGAATATCAATCTTTCTAAATAACCACTTTAAACGAAGTCTCTAATTTTTATAAAAATTTGGGTTGCATCTCCTCTGAAAGTCGGACTATGCCACCCTTACGAGTCCCATCAAAACTACATTTTCCAATCCGTTCTCAACCAGTTTCAACATCAAACAATTATCAAATATCAAGTCCTTTCTAATTTTTTAAACCAATTTTGATATCAGATCGGGTTTGATGTCAAACCATTTCAAAATCAATTTATTTCTCTAATTCAAATTATTTCCAATAAATCAAACTCATTTCCAAATCTCAATCGTTTTCAAAATCAAACCAATTTCAATAACAAGTCTTTTTCAAAGTCAACCAGCTCCAATATTAATTCATTTATAAAATCAAACCAATTCAAAATCAAACCACTTCCAAAATCAAATCATTTTTAATGCCGCTTTATTTTTATTATCAAATTAATTCCAAAATCAAGAAAACCACTTTTCATAATATTTAACCAAGTAACTTTACAAATCAATTTCTTATCCACCACCGCACAACACTCAAGTAATTAGTAATTCAATGCAGCGAGCAACCACATCCATAAGACAAACATAATCACAGAGATACGTTTTTTACGTCCATATCTATATATAACAATTTTATAATATAAAATAGATTTTAAGAAAAATCCATACCTCAAAAAGTTGAACCAACACATTAAAGAAAACTTTTTACCCTCGGCTAAAAAATAATGGCATCAACTCTGACTATGTTCCGCAGTGGTAACAGCCACAAGGGCACCAGCTAACAATAGTTACTCAACCCTGACATAAAATTGTTATGCAAAACTCAATAATCTATAGCAGAACAGCGACAAAAAAGGGTTTTCAATGCAAAAGCAACTTGCTGCATAATAAGGAACCAAGAATAGTGTAGTCGCAACTCTGGCAGTCCTTTCCAACAAGGACAGAAATGGCATGAAACACAGAGCCACTTAAGACAGATCTGGTGCAATGGGTTTTAATATAGGAAAATTGTCAGTAAAGAATTTCTCAATGAAATTTCGTTGCAAGTATAGTTCTAAACCAACAATAAATCCTCACATCAAATTTAATATGGTTGTCACTAGTTCAACCCCAATAAAATAACCAAGAGTATTAATCTCGGGTTGTTCTCCCTAGGAATTACAATGAAGTGCTTTATTATTGGCTATGAAGGAATGTTTTGGGGTTTTTGTAATAAGGAACAAGAAATGTAAATAACAAAAGAAATAAGCTAATAACTAAGAAAGCTCTTGGCAAGGAATGAGAACTAGAAGTCCTATCCTTATTATCATCATCAATTGTGACAAGAATTGTCCATTGCTCCCACTTAGTTAACCTCTAACCATGAAGGAAAGTGAAGTGGATGGAATTGGCTCTTGTCCACAAGTCCTAGTCAAATCATAGTGAAAGACTAGCTTTAGTGGCATTCAATTCAACTAGCAACTTCCAATTGTCAATTAACAAAAGAATTTGATAACTCAAGAGTCTCCAATTACTCAACCCAAGCCAAAAGGAGAAAAATCTACTCTAAAATCCAACCAAGCATTTTATCAAACACTTGGAAGGCACAAAAGAAAAGAAATGTAAAATTGTAAGAAATGTAAAATCTACAACTACTAAAGTAAGAAATTAACAATAACAAGGCAATTTAACAATAAGAAACATAAAACATAAATTTCATTAAAGGAAATGAAAGGAAACAAGAGTGCTCATAAAAACAACAAAATAAAGGAAATAACAAATAAAACTAAGAAAGCAAGGATGTAGCAACAAGAAATTGAAAAGGGAAGTAAATGAAATCAACAATTAAAACCTAAATCTAAGAGAAATTAAACTAAATCCAACCTTAAAACACGATGAAAACTAAACTATGACTACTTGGTTCATCCCCCTTCAATCCTTGGGTTCAATAGCATTACAAATGAGTTGGATTGGACCCAAAATGAGCTAGAAATCACTGGCCACGAGTTACTTAAAATGGCCCACGCTGATCCTGCAATGCGTACGCATGGGTGACGCGTACGCATTGCCTAAACCCTAGGAAACTATGGAAAATTGTATATTATTTTGAAGCCCTGGATGTTAGCTTTCCAACGCAACTAAAACCGCCTCATTTGAACTTCTGTAGCTCAAGTTATGATCGATTAAGTACGAAGAGGTCAAGATTGACAGCTTTGCAATTCCTTCATTTCTTCATGAGTTCTCCATTTTTACATGCTTTTTCTTCATTCCCTCAATCCAATATTTGCCTTCTAAACCTAAAATCACTTAACAAACATATCAAGGCATCGAATGAAATCAAGGTGAATTAAAATAGCTATTTTAAGACCTAAAAAACATGTTTTCATACTTAAGCACAAATAAAGGAGAATTTACAAAACTATGCTATTTTAGTGAATAAATGTGGGAAAAGTTGATAAAATCCTCTAAATTCAACACAAGATAAACCCTAAAAATGGGGTTTATCAGGTTTCTACCAAATTAGAATGAAACTGCAGGAGAAGCTTACAGCGGCGGCGCACAACCCCAAAAGGCGGAGGCTATAGCTGCGGTGATGGATCTTCAGCGACGATGGAGGAACGGTGGTGACAGAGGCAGCTTCTCCTTCTCCTATCCGCGACCAAGTTTGACGACAGAGGATGCTAGCAGCGACTACGATGACGCAGCTGACAGCGATAGCTTTATGGATGACGACTAAGGACGCAGCAGCGACTCGACGTTCCTTGCGGAGACTTCCTCCCTCGCGCGTCTCTCTTTCTCTCACCTACAAGCTCGACAGCGGTAACCACGGAAGCTCCTCGAACGATAGTGATGAGTGGGTAGGCCGCAGTGACTTCCTTTCCTAGTCTTCTCCCTCATACTCTATCTCCCCTCTAATCTCCGTTTCCCCCTTTTGCTTTCTTTTTCCCACAGCCTCCTCTCCTCTCTTCCCTTTCTTTTCTTTCTTTCTTTCTTTTTCCTGTGTCCATTTGTGTTATGTGCGTGTCTATGTTGAAGAAAGGGAAAGGAGGAATGGCATATAGTTTAGGGAAATTAGGCTTACGGTTGTATTTTGGGGATTTAAGATTTTGATTTGGGAATTAGGGTTTAGAAAGAGTATTAATTAAAAATCAAATTTAATCTAATATTAATATCTATAAAAATACTATTTAATAATCAATTTAAAATTTATTTTCAAATAAATACTCCAATTCAATAATTAGAGATAATAAAAATTAATTTCCTTTATAATCATGAAATAAAGTTAAAACCCTAATTATTCAACTTAAAGCATATAAAATTTTCATTATTTTTCAATTACTAAAATTTTAAATCATAAATAAAAAATTACTTAATTTATATATGAATGTTTTTAAAATATAATCTTAATTAAATATAATAAATTATAAACAAATTTATTGTTTAATTTTGTAAAAATTCGGAGTCTTACAAGCCACAACTCCCTTGCTATTATCCACTTAACCTTGAGCAAGTGGAGTAACCACTACTGCTGCCACTATCCAAGCGGGAATTTACAAGCTCAATCTGGAACAAGTGAAATAATTCACTACTGCTGCCACTACCCAAGCATCATAATCACTGACCTGGAGCAAGCGGAACGAACCACAATCCTTGCTACTGCCTAGGTATCTAAATCAAATTAAATTTCATTTTCAAATCCATTTCTTAATAACATTCATTTTATTCAAAAATCATACTTCAAAATCAATCTCATTCTCACACTCATTCTCATCATACCCCTCATTACTTTCTTCAATAATTCATATTCAAAACATAATTCATTTCTTTCTAAATAAATCAAACAAAAAACATAACCTTTTTCTTAATAACTCCAAAAATCAAATTATAAAATCCTTAAAAATCTAAATCTTTTTAAATAACCACTTGAAACGAAACTTTCAATTTTTATAAAAATTTTGGCAGCATCTCCCCTAAAATTCGGACTTTGTCACCCTTCAAAGATCCCAACCAAACCATTTTCAAATCTCAATCATTTTCCAAAATCCAACTAATTCCAAATAATAAATCTTTTTCAAAATTAAACCAGCTCCAATATTAAATCATTTATAAAATCAAACCAATTCTAATATTTTCAAATCATCCTATCATAATTTAGAAACCAAATTCAAGAAACCAGTCTAACAACGACCAACTCAACAAACTAAAACAACAAATCAAAATAACTAACTTCCTCAATAATTCAATAAATCAATCAGATAAATAATCACATCCATCCAAACAGTTCAATTCAATTCATAAGACTCACATAATCATAAAAATATGTTTATCAACTTATAACAACTCTTGAAAGTAAACTGAATTTAAGAAAATGCCCCTACCTCGATCGCTACTCAACTACGCGACAAAACTCTGTTTCCTCTCGAGCTGCAATGGCGGCAGCCGCAGCCTCAGCTCCAAACCACTTTCGCAGCAAACACAGCAACTATATCGCAACATATAATAACTAAAACTCAATCTTATAGCAATTAACGCTGTAAAACCTCAGCATAAGATAACAAAACAGTGACTAAAGGGCTTTTCGGGACAAAAACACTTACCATAACTACAAAGAAACGACTGAGCCAAGTAGCGGCATCCCCGACAGTAATTTTGGTGGCTACAGAACTCCGACAACAATGACAGAAGCTCCAACGATAACACAACAGCAAGCATAGCAGCGCAGCAGTTCGGCCGTGACGGAGGCAGACAGCGACGAAACCAGCTCAGTGTTGGACCTCTCTCCCACTTCTTCGTGCGCTGTGTCTCTCACATCGGCTCCTCTTCATCGCTCTTCCTCTCCTCCTGTGCTCAGATCGGTGTTGACGCGGTGAAAGGAGCTTTGGTGACGGCGATCAGACGCATCAGCTCCATGGACAACGGCGGCGACGTAGGTGGCGGGTTCGACGGCGGCATCTCGATGACGTCTCAGACAGCAGCGACGGCACGTGACGGTTCCTCTCATCTTCTCTATCGCTCCTGACTCTCTCTTCTCCCCTCGCGTTCGTTCACTCTCTACTCCAATGGCGATGCGACAGCGACTTGGCAGCGGCGGTGGTGACAAGTTGGACGCGGTCTGGGCGGCGGTGGCATGGTGCAGAACGGTGCGACACCCCCACTCTTTTCGATCTCCCTTCTATCTCCTCTGCACTCTCCATTCTCTCTTTTCCTTTTCCCTCTTTTCTTTCTTTTCTTCCTTTTGTTTGCTGAAGTTACTATGTTGTGTGTATATGAAAAAGGGGATGGCAATAGATGAGTAGTGACGGTGAAGCGGTGACAATTTTAGGATTTTGTGTGTGTATGTGTGTTTTAAATTGGGGGTAGGGTTAGGGTTAGATAAAATTAGGTAATTTTAATAAAATTTAGGGTTAATAGTGTAAATTAAAAATTAATTTTAATCCAACACTAATATTTATAAAAATAGTATTTAATTATTAATTTACAATTTTATTTTCAAATAAATACTAATTTAATAAAAATTAGAGATAATTAAATTAATTTTTTTTATTTATAAAATAAGGTTCAAAAGCTTAATATTAAAATTAGGGCACATAAAAGTCTCATTATTTTTTCCAATTATTAAAGCTCTAAATTATAAATAAGAATTTTTCTGATTTTTATATATAAAAATCTCTAAAATATAATTTTTAATAAATATAATAAATCATAAATAACTTATTAATTAATTTTTAAAATTCGGAGTCTTACAGCAGAGGCGGTAGTGGACCGAGGACAACTACTTTCTCTCTATTCTTTTTCTTTTTCTGTAATTTAATAATAATTTTTTAGGGATAATTTAGTCCAGAAATTTAAGATTTAAGTAAAAAATAATTTTAAAATAAAATAAGTTAGGGACGATTTTAAATAAAAAAAATTTAAGGACGATTTTAATTTTCGAGTTAAACCTTAAAAACCAAAATCGTACTTATCCCTTTACAATTCTATGTAAATAAAATCTAATTGATTCTACTTAGCCTATTTACATGTAAATCGAATTAATTCGATTTATTCATCGAATCAACTTGATTCGATTTACTACTGTGCAACACATACACAGTAAATTGAATCAACTTGATTTGATTTACTACCTGCATAGATCATTGACATTATTATTCATTAATTTTAAAACATAAAAATTAATAAAAAAATACTCCCTATTTGAATTCAAATAAAATATAAAAAAATCAAAAGGAATAAGCCTAGAAATCTAAATTTTGTATTTTAGTTCAAATTCTAAAAAATCTACATTTTTACAAACTTATAAATTTAAAACAGAATAATAAACAATTTTTAAAATTTTATGAAAAATTATTCTTTAACTCTTTAGCATATAAAGAATCAGTATCAGAACTTTTGATGTTAAAAAAGTTATTATAAAGTACAGCTCTCCAAAATAATATAAAATTTAAAATTTAAAATTTTTTAGAATTAAAAATAACAGATAATTATACAATATATATTTTGTATTCTAATATATACTTTATACATGTAGAATAATTCAAATATATACTCTCAACAAAATTTGAATTCTAATATTTGTATTCGAATATATAATTTGTATTCTAATGACTGGTTTTTATTACCATATGTGTATTTTAATATATAATTTGTATTAATGATTGGTTTTGTTAGAAATTTCTATTCTAATATTAAATTTATATATTAAAATGCAAAATATTAAAATACAATATATTAGAATATATAATTTTAATGATTGATTTTAATATACACGTAATATTTTTAAAATTTTATTTCTTCATGTAATTTCAAAATTTTCAAGTAGATTGGTTAAAATAGTTGAATTCTGGAAATAGGATTTGAATGTTAAATTCAAAACCAAAAGAATATAGTTACATATTTAATGTATTTCAAAAATTATATAAAAATATTAAAATTAAATAATTATCATATTGCGTGAAGAGAGATAAGGTTTGATATTATTAGAATCGGATCGAATCGGCCGGTTCACAAAAAATAAAAAATCATAGCAATTCGATTTATCCGAACCCTATAATAAAATTGGTCAGAATCGGTCAACAATAAAAAAAATTGTTAAAAATAACGGTTTGATTTGTCTATCGAACCGGATAATAAAACCGGTCAATGACCAAAACACCGTTAAAAATTGGACTGTTTGTGTCGAATCGGACGCAAAAACCAGAGACGGCCCACGGTGGGCCCACAGCTTTGCTAAGGCGCGTAGCATTTCCTCTTTATCATGCAGGCAAAACATTTGCTCCAAAGTAGGTAATGTAAAATAATGATTATTGTAAAAGACGGGAATTGAACCTAAGTCTTCTACAAGAAGAGGGAACTATCAACCACCATATTACCTTGCACATGTAATTCTTGTTTTGTTTTTATATCATTATAATTTCTATTAATTCCGTTTTAAGTAAGATAACATTAGCAAGTAATATTATATAAAATTCTATTTTTTCTCCTTTTTCATATAACAAATTCCCTTTTTAAGTTTTTCATTTTGTATCAAATTAAGATACTATAATAATATTATTAACTAATTTTATGTCTATCTTTATATTAGTTATTTTTAAAATTTAAGACTTAATTATTCTTAAAATCTTAGTCAAGATATGTATTTCAAATTTTAATTTTAATTTTTTTGACCATTTTATATTTTTTATTTACATAAGAACGGTTTTATCGGTTTAACTAATAACTTACCAGTTGAATCAATAAATTAATTAACAAAATAACTTGACCAATTTAATTACCGGTTCAGTTCTCACAACTATGGTTTGATATGAAAATTTTGGTTGTGGGAATTGATAAGATCTTATTAGCAGGAGTGTTTGTAGTGTGATTTAGTTCAGTTATTTAAGAAAATATCATTCGATCCGATGTTATATTAATTCTGCGGTTCGGTTTGGTTCGATTTTTTACTAAACCAATTGAACCAAACTAAACTAATTAAAATTGATTTATTTTGGTTCGATTTTTTCGGTTTCTCAATTCGAAAAAAAATTATTCTTTTCTAGCAAAGCATGAGAAGCATGAGAAGTTCAACAACAAAAGAAATTATAATATAATAATTGAAAAGCATGAGAAGTTCAATAGAACAAAAAAAAGTTGTTTCCATTAATTTTTCCAGTAAAGCAGCCACATCTTAATGTTCTCTAGCAAGACAACAAAATATTATTTAGCAAATAAAGAACCTGAAATCAAAAACTGAGTTATAATACAAACAATTGATACCAAACAATAAAACTAAGTTATATTGATTTAAGTTAAAATCTAACATACACTAAAGATATAAAACACAATTCACAAAATTATAAAAACATGATTAAAAAACAGAATCATAAACACAAAAGCATAAAAACAGCAAAAGTAGAAAAATAATCAATCAATAATCAATAGGTCTGAACAATAATCAATAGAAAAATAATCAATTAATAATCGACAGTAAGGAACTGAAGATATAGAACAATAATCAACAACAATAAAAAAATCAATAGGTTAAACAAAAAAAATCAAGAAGCAATAGAACCAATCTGACTCAGAGGCTCTATTGTTGAGGGGTTGATGATGCAAATAGAGTGGCTGAGCTGAATGTAGGGAGGTCTTACTATGCGTTGAGAAAAATGGCGTCTAGTGTGTGCTGCTACTGTGCATGGAGGAGTGAAGGATGACAGCGTGCTGTTGGAGAGGCGGTGATGTGTGGAGGCAGTAGAGCTGTGGAGGACAACAGAGAGAGAGAGGGAAGCAATACAGAGAGAGGGAGAAGAAAGGGCCACGCCGTTGCAATTGTGCTATCCGGCAGCATCGATGGTGGAAAGGAGTGAAGATTGGAGAAGGGAGAGGGGTTTTGGGTGCTGTTGAGAGGATTGCTATTAGGGTTCGGCACTTACTTAGGTTGTTTGGGGATGTGGTGGGTTTTGGAGGTGTTTAAGAAATCGGTTTGGTTTGGTTAGTGTTTTTCCTATCAGAATCAAAAATTGAACTGAAATACAAAAAAAATTACAAAATATCATTTTTTCGGTTTGTTCGATTTTCGGTATATTTGGTTTTCAATTTTTCGATTTGATTGGTCGATTTTGTTCAGATTTGATCGATTTTGAACACCCCTAATTAGCAACACAAAAAGAAAAAGGAGTGGGTCCTACCTTATTTGCAAATTTATTCTTTTGTTCTCTACTCTCTTTGTTTTTGCAGGTCAACCCTAAAAAAAATGTAAATTGAATTCTTTTCATTCGAGTGAATTATCATGTGATACAAAATCAAGTAAATCAAATGAATTTATTTCGATTTATTAAAAAAGTTTCATCTCTTTCAGTAAATCAAATTTAATTATTTTGATTTATGTGTATTGGTGTAATTCAACTTAATCAGATTCGATTTACATAAAATTATTTAAAATAGGAGTGTAATCAATTTAAATTTACGATATCTGTATAATTTTGATCTTCAATCAATTTATTCAAGTGAATTTACCCAAGATTTTAATAACTTCGATAAGTACTTATACGGTAGCAATAATTGCTTTCTTTGTGATGCCAATAATAGTAATAATAAATTAAAAATAATAATAATTCAAAAAAATAAAAAAGTAAAATTCAAAGGCAGTGTAATTGTCAAGAATTTTGTGGATTATGATGATTGAGTTTCACTGAACCTTGGATTATGCTGTGAAATTTAAAGAAAAACTTTAAAGTATTGTGGAATGGAAGCCCACCATCTCTTACTGAATCTTTCAAATGGTATCTATTATTTATAAATAGTTTGGTGCCACAAGAAGAGAATAACAAATGTAATCAACAGAAGCATCTATCACACTAAATTAGGGATCTCTAGCAACAATTTTTTTTTATTATAGATAAAGTTGTATTATTAATAAGAATTTGAATATGAAAATAAAGTAAGGATTTAGATCTTCTAAATTTTGAATATTTTAGAAGGTAAATTGTGATCTCTCACTATTTTTTTATAGGTGGGACTGAGAAAAAATATAAGAGAAAAAATCATTTAAGGATGAGAAATTACACTTTATTCTCTAAAATAAAAATTTAAAATAGAGAAGATTCAAATTCAGTAATTAAAGAAAAATATATGTTTTTAAGAAAGAAATAAATGAGAGAATAATCTAAGAATATAATTGTTTCTATAAAAAAAAAGATTTGGTGTTTTTCCCCAAATATTATAGAAATTAATCCTTCTTAATAATTTTAATACTAAAAAACTTTATTAATAATTAAATCTCCCTAACAGTTCTTTATAATAAGTTTCTCTGTATACTTTTATGTATTCGTTTCCAACATCTTTATAATAAGATTTTTTAACACAAATAAACTTGTATTTCTTCTTATTTTTGCCACACATATTGATGAGTGAACATTCTAATTGATATATCTTAGTTATTATGTCTAGATTTGATAAATTTTTTTGAATGTGTGTTTAAAGTTTGATGATTGAGAGTGTGTTTAATTTAGCGTTTGGAGTTAATTTTTTTAAAAGTTTCATACTATTGTTTGGCTATTTTTTTTATTTTAGACATACACAAACCTGATTTTATAATCTAACCCACATTTATGTGATGCTAAAAATTTTAGTTTTTGTGCTATTTTTTTATTGGAGCATTAATTTTAAAATTTTATTTTCTATCTATTAATCCTGCTCTTTATTGTTCATATAACAATTTTGTTACTTTTTATTTTATAACGACTTTTTATTTAATGTTCTCTCATGCATATTATTTTTGGCTAATTTTTTTTAGTAATAGAGACCTAGTATGTGTTATGCATAGTTATGGAGCCATGGCGTGCTTCTTATAGATATCGAGATGATTTTTAAATTAGAATTTAGAAATTGAAGACTTAGTTTTGTCTGGATACAAAATTTAGGGTCCAATTTGTGGCATGGTGAAAATGATGAACAAATTGGAAGTTCAATTTTATCTAAGATACAAAATTTAGGGTCTAATTTGTATATTTAAGATTTTTTTAATCTAAAATACAAATTGGAAGATCAGATTTGTATGTTTAAAAAAATTAAAATAAAAAAACACAAATCTGGCCCTCAAATTTGCATGTTTAAAAAAAAGTTTAAGTCATAAATTTTATAACATTTTCACTACCAGACTGTCATGCTTCCACCTGCGCCACTCTAATATTGAGGATATTACGACCATTCAATTATATATAAGTAGGAACTTTTACCTGAAATTTTTAGTGACTTTTTTTCATGAACAATCGGCATGTATATTTTTTTATACACTTTATTTCCTCCTAAAAACAAACCATACAAATATACATATCACATCACAATTCATGACCACACTTTTTATTTGCAATAACAATTTGTACAAATAATATATAAACATATATAATTACAACTCCTATATCTTTTTATAAAAATTAAATAACAATAACAAAGGCGAGGGAACATCTAATAAAACAAATAAAGCACGTCCAATGCTTGCCGTCATCGCCTGTTTTTCTGAAAAATATTTGATATAGGAGGGTGAGAACCAAACTACACTGTTCTCCGCATAAAAAGAAAATGCCATAAAATTTATAGAAACAAGTACACTTGACCCACTCATATCTCAGAAAGTTTATTTTTATAAAAATTTGTGGTCTTTAGTTTCTTTATTTTTAAATTATTTTTACTTATATGTATAACTTTATATTTAGAGGTTCCTTAGTCATATGTGATTCGAAAAAAATACAATAAGTCTTTAAGTCTTTTTTTTTAGGGGTCAAAGACACACCTAAGAGTTTTCTACCTAATAAACTACCATCTCTCTTTCTTATACATTAAACACATAAACTAGTCTAAGAACAATCTGAAGTCAATCCGCCTCAAACTCCATCACCTCCGTACACGATCAAATATAATCAAATCAAACAATTCAATCACACAAAAAGCAAACACATATAAAGCACATAACAAATAGCACATGATCAAATAAGTCACATAAGCACAACACAACAACAAAATATACATCAAAACAATTCAAACAAATGCATATGGTGCATGCCTGTCATACTGGCTGTGAGCTCACATGTCGATTATCCTGTCAGATGCGACACATCCAATTGCTAATCTGAACATCATCTCTCTATTGCGCATCCCCAAGAGGAACATCCCAAGCTTATCACAAGTTAGTTTCAGAGGGAGAGTGCCATGTTCCCTTCTCTTGGGATATCACCAGGGAGAATAAATCGAGGGAGAGTGTCCTACCACCTTCTCCTATGAGACCGTGCCATATAAAATGAAAAAAAGTGTCTTTCCACCTTATAATCAGAGAGAATGTGGACGAGACAAAATTACCATCTCCACATCCACACTGCAGCACTGAGCAAGTGGGACAAAATCACATTCCTTACCAGGTGCAGGTGTCTCATCAACGACACAAGTGGGACAAAACCCACGTCCTTGCTAATCAATGGTTATATTTCAATCATAATCACACAAGCGGGACAAAACCTTCGTTCTTGATATTCAATTATCCACCATAATCAAATTCATCATTTTTACTAATCATATCATCAATGACATAATCAACCATCATCAATCATAATCTCATTTCTCATCATAAATATCATATCAAATCTCATTTTTATCGTAAGCCTTGAATCAAACCTAATTTTTCATCATCGCTGTCATAATAAACATAATTCTCATCATGATCATTAATAACATGTCTTTATCTTCAATCACAATTCTCACCGTGAGCCTCATATTAATCTCACTCCTCATTGTGGACCTCTAATCAAATCTCATTTTTCATGATTAATCTCATAGCCAACATCACAACTCTATTTCCTACTCTACAAATTTTAATATCCGTTGGATTAGACTTAGGCCATTATATACGGTTTGCAACTATGAGACATCTACTAAGATACCATAAACTCAAGTTCAAAGTTACAACTAACTCATGTACAACATAATCATTTATAACAATTCTAATCTCACTCAAACACATCATCATATTATTCTTTAATTATTTACTTTATGGACTAACAATTCAAGCTTCCATAATCCTTAAGTTCAACTTAGGATTTAGCTAAAGTACTTGATACTTACTTAATCATTCTTTAAAATCACAACATTCTTTAAACAACTCTCTTTTTCTCAAGTTTTGTATTTAATTTCATTAAAAGCTCATATTCACACTTTCTATTCCCAAACCCTTTAGTTCATAATTAATTAACTTTTTAAATTTTTAATTAATTAAATCTCTTTTCAAGTTAACTTTAATTACTTATTTTTTTCCTTTCGTTGTTAATCAAGTAACTTAACTCATTTTATTTAACCAAGTTTCCAAACTAATTTCAACTTCATTTTAAATTTAAAATTTTTTTCAAAAAGACTCAAAAATTATTATTTTTCAATCATAATCTTAATTGAACAATAATTATTTATGCTTAAACAATTACTTTAAATTTGGTAAAACGTTCTAATAACATAATTTTTTAATTAGGATTAATCAAATTAAACTCTACGACAAAATCTCAAATCTTTATGAAAAAGACAACAATTCTTATCATTTTTATTATTCAATTTCATTCAAGTCTTATAAAAAATTTTGCCAGAACCTCTCCTAAAATCGAAAATTTTTCACCCTTCAAGGGTTCTATCCAAAACAAACATCTCTCAAACTCTTCTCAACCTTTCCAATATCAAATCGTTTATCAACATATACCAATATGAATGTATTTATTTTATTATTTTAATTTATTTTTGAGTTATTATATTTTTACACATTAGGACAACAAATAATTTATTCAAATCCTAATCCACCCACCAAGAGGATTCAAGCATTGTTACTAATTAATTTTATTATTTGAGTATTTAATCTCTTTTTAATCCGTTATCAATTTCAATTAATTACGAAAAATAATTTTAAATTATCAAAGCTTAATTAATCAAGCTTTGATAAAGATAAGAATCCTTAAAACGCTCGTCAACTCAAATACACATATTTTTTAAACTTTCGAAACATTCCAAATTTGTGAAACAAATATTTCTTACCACAATGTGACTCAACTATGCAACTGGACCAGCGGCAATGACATTCACATTAGCCAGAGATACATGGCAACCACAGTAGCAACTCTCAGCAACAACAGTAGCTCCGGACAAAGGTGGCAAATCGATAGAGACAGAATGGGAAAAGAGTGGTACTGTTGACGAGTTTTCACGGCTCCGACGGCATTTTTTCAGTAAGTAGAATGAAAATAAAAGCTAACGATGGCTCTAGCCTCTTCCGGCGACCAGAAGCATGGTGCGGCTTGCAGCAGCGGCAAACCACTCCAGTTCTGATGGCCTCCTTTTCACAGCAATGGCAGCAGCAGCAGCTCAAGGGTGGTTATGGCAGTGGTTGAGGATCCCTTCTTTCTCTCCTCTGCATGTATTTTGCGTCGGTGGTTATGCTGACTTTGGTTGGCATCAACGACGGCGACGATCTCGACTGCGACAGTTGCAGCAACGTTGCAGAGATAGGAACTCTCCTCCTTTCTTTACTGCATCGTGTCTTCTCTCTCTCTCTCTCTCTCCGACTGCGATGGCGGTGGTGGCACCAAGCCCGCTGGCACCGTCCCTCTTCTTCTTCATTCCCTTTCTTCCTCTTTCTCTTTTCCTTCTTTCTTCCTCCGTGTGGTGTTAGGGTTAGGGTGGTGGCAGTTGAGTGAGGGATTGTATGTGTTGTAATAGGATTAAGGTTTGTGTGGATTTATTTTGGGAATTAGGGTTAGAGTTAAAAGGAATAGGGATAGTAGGAATTTTGATATGATTAGAGGGTAGAGTAATAATGTAAAACCAAATTTAACCCAATAAAATTATTTCAAGAATATTATTTATTTGTCAACTTACAACTTATTTTTAAATAAATACTCTAATTTAAAATTTAAGATAACATAATTAATTTTCTTTTATTCATAAAATTAAACTAAAAATCTCAATTATTCAAATTAAATAATAATTTTCACTAATTTTAATTATCCAAATCTAAATTTTCATTAGGCAAAATATCTAACTAAATAGAATATGATTCTTAATAAATTTAAACTTATTCTCATAAAAATTAATTTAAATACCTTGAATAAAATAATTTCTATAATAAAAAATTTAATTTAATAAAATAAAACATAACTTATTCATAATTAAATTTTTCAAAAATAAGGGGTGTTACAACTCTGATCTTCAGTTTTGTGCTTTCCACATAAAAAATATTAAGTTTACACATTGTTAGAAAATACCATTGAAAGTCCAACACCAAAATTAAAAAGCGATTATTTTTAAATGGAATTCTTATTATTTCTTGTTTATATGAATTTTTTTTCACCGTTCTTGTTATTTATTTATTTATTTTTTGTATGGAGCTTATTTTGTTTTATTTTATTTGCTTTGTACTGTGGTTCTATTAATTCTATTATAAAGATTAAATTAAATAAAAAACTAACATAAAAGTAATATTAGAATCATAAATAGTAAAAAATATAGCAAAAAGCATTTGAAAGAGTATTGAGAATACTAAAAAAAGAGTATTAGAGTTTATTTAAAAATCTAAAATAAAATCATAAGATAATAAAATATAATAATTTAAATTCATGTCATTTTTAATAATTTTCATCTAAAAGTAATTTTGAATAATATAATCTAAACAACATTTAATTTACTACAACTCATTTTAATATAAAAGTTATCCAACATAAACTACCTGCTTTAACACCAACTCACTTTTAATCAAAATCGAATTTGTAAAATCAATTATATAAATTTTTTGCAAACTTCCTTTTACAAATTTCGATCTAAACACACAAAAAAAGATACATAACAATTCATTGTCTTTCAAACACACTTATAATGTGATCATGGAACAAATATACTATATTATTGATATATCAATCCAACTTTTGACATGTCTGGACAACTGCCAATCGTCAGGTATTATCATTCAGTTGACCTATGGAATTCTAGATTCTGTATTTAGTTATATAATATTAAGCATGTCGCACTCATCGTATTCGAATTTATGTATCATTTAACGTTAGCGTGAGTTAGTAAGACAGATAAAATTATAGTAATCATAAGCACAAAAATAAACAGATTACAACACATAATATTGCTAAAGCTTCATGTAAACATATAAATGGTAAAATCAGTCATACATACCATACGACACGTCAACCAAGTCATAGACTCTATTAGTATATCATGTATATTTATTATACAGACACTTATGACAAATAAGACATCCTATGTTTAGGCCCATTCAGAAAGCCCTCAGTATAAAACCTGGTGTTACTAAAAATTAGTAAAATCTTATCCCTCAAAAAATGTTAACAAGTATAGGGAAAATACTATATTTTTCATAACTTTACTTGCATAGTAATGGGTGTTTTCCAAAATGCTAACCTACTCCAGAGTATGGATTATAGTGAACAGCAACCTCAACGCTCAATGAACATCATCATCGGCTCCACTTGTAGGAAGAGTGAAAGAACCGGAGTGAGAATCTACGGTTTTCAGCAAGATACTAACAAAAAGAATGAACCGTATATCGGTCTTAGGGCACAGCTCTAGTAGTTTATATTGTCATGTGTTTCGTCGTGTTAATCCTAGGTTTAGGTCTTAGTCTCTGTTTATCTATCCTAGTCTTTGTTTCTCATTAACTAAACCCCAATTTATCATAATAAACAAGTAGCAATAATACTAAACATGCACAAATTAATTATAAAGAACAAAGAATATAATAACAGAGAATATGTATAGAGTATAAATACAAAAAAAATATATTAACCAAAATTATGCATGTCTGTGTTAAGTAGATCATGAACTCATGCGTCGGTTGACTACATGTATAAAATTTTGGATTTTTAAAAAATAAATGCAGAGTGATTTACTATTTATTATATTTGTTAATAATTACAAGGGAACCGGGAAATAGCGGCGGTTTCTGAAGTGATTTGCGGCGGTTTTAAACCGCCGCCAAACGAGATTCCAGCGGTTTGTTAAGCGTCGCCTATTAGGGGGTGGTTATATAATTTTGCGGCGGTTCTCAAGAACCGCTGGCACAACCGCCGCAAAACCCAGGATTAGTGTCGCAATGTTTAGCGGCGGTTTGAAACCGCCGCAATATAGAAATCTGTGATCCACACGAAATGTTCGGCGGTTTGAAACCGCCGCTATTTAATGGCCACGATTTAAAGACTAATGCGTTTACCGGCGGTTTGAAAACATCGCGGTTTAACGGCCAATGTTTTTTGAAATGTAACTGGCGGCGGTTTAAAACCGCCGCTATCTCCTAACCTTAATTTTCAAATTTCTAACGGCTAGTTCGCAACCGCCACTATTTTCCGGCTAAATGGCCGCAAAAATACTGTTTTATACAATGGCAATCCACGCTGTTTTTTATTTCAATGTACATTTTTTTCATTTTTTTAATCGTTCTTAATATTAGTATGTTAAATTATTTAAAATCCCAAAAAATAAATTGCAGGGTAAACGACAATAGCAAAACCAATAATTTAATTAATATAATTATCCGAATATCAATAAAGTGTACTCCTTACTAAGAGTTACATAATCAACTAAATAAAAGTGTATATCTGAAAGAAGAAAAGGTTCCACAATCCTAAGATCTACTTTCTATTCTGTCCCTCCAACGCACTCATCTATGTGGCGACGTCTGATGGTAGCTTCCTACCTTGCCCTTGAAGTAGACATATCAAAGCACTCTCCATTGCCTGCATCCTGACCTTCCCAGCTGCTACTTCATCCTCCACTGCCTGTCTTTTGGTTTTCTCGGCTGCTACTTCATCCTCCACTGCCTGTCTTTTGGTCTTCTCGACTGCTACTTCATCCTCCACTGCCTTCCTTTTCAATTTCTTTACTGCCAACTCTGCTTGTAGTTCAAGCAGCACCCTTTGGGTCTCCTCCCTTTCAAAACCATTGCTCGGCTGATGGGAATTCATACCGAAGACTTGACTAGAAGTCGGCCCCAACCCCATTCCACGCACCCTACCCGGGCGCTCTTTTCCGAGAGCTTGAGCAAGCGAATCATTCTGGGATAACAGTCTAGAAGATTCATCGCCTTGCTCAATAGCCTCAATTCTTTCCTACACACATAGATAAGCAATTAAGAGCATTTATTAGTTAGTCGCTAACCGCACAGACTTCCAATAAAATTTTAAAAATTAAAACATAGGAGAAACTATAGGAGAACACATTACTTACTCCAATAGCGTGAGCTGCATCATGGATATAGGAGCCATTAGTTTTTTTGTGCGTTAAGAGATACAACTCTCCTCTACTAACTATCCTCCCTTGTCATTCCGACTGTACCAATAATGATGACAAATGTTATAGGGTAGAGGAACAGATAGTTAAAAAAAATTCCCAAAATTAGATTACCTCTTCTTGTCCGAGCCTTGCCAAGCTTTTCGATCCACCGGTGTGGGTGTAAAGCTGCTTTGATCGATTCTCGGCATTTTTCTTACACTTATCCTATCATGCAATCAAATTAAGAGTTACTAGACACTAGTTCTGACGAACTAAATGTGACATAAATGGACTTTGTCTGTTATGAAACAAAACTATATTACCTGTGTCTCTTCGCTGTTGCGATAATCGAGAAACCTTTTCCAATGGTCCGCAGTAATTCCATCTGGGCGGTTTTCAATATTTGCTGCAAGTGAAAGTTCTGGGTCATAGCAGTAATGGTATAATCTATTCCTCGTTTCCTTCCAAGCCCTTCCTAGCATTTTGAATATTATACCTTTTATAATTCCTCTACTATCTTCTTCAAAATGGAACATTTCCTGTAACATTAAAATTAAGCTGTGAGTATTGTTCAAAGTATGAGTTTGGAATGGTACGAAGAAATAAAAATAACATTTTACCTTTACTATTTCATTATAGACCTTGTCCCTGGTGCAAACCTTTCTCCAGTTCCTCTCGCAGATTGGGAATTTGGTGTAGTCAGATCCTAGCAGTCCCATAACACCGCTCAATAGACCTGCTTCATCCCCAACTGGTTGCAGTGCATTGTTAAACCTGAGTACGACCTTTCTTCTGTTAGGTGGCTTCATAGCTTCCTTCACACTCAATTTGACCTGTTTAATTGTGCCATCGGATTCTGTAAAACATATTAATTCTTAGTTAGCTACCATTGGAGTCAAGCTACGAATACACTTAGAAAAATAGGGCAATGAAAAGTAGAATTAAATAAGTTCTCTTATACCAATTGTTTTAACATCCCAAAATTCTGTGGTCTTACGTCCCTTGCGCTTTTGAGCATCCTGTGCAGCCAAAAGGGTATCAACATGTTGGTCAAAAGAATCTACCTCATCTGGGTCTACCTCTTCGGCGTCCGGCTCCAAGTTTTGAACATCATTCATGGAAGCCCGTGGAGCAGGCAGTGGTTCGGTTCTGGGCGGGCGAAAGGGGCGTAAAGATGAGGACGTGGGGTCACTACTACCACTGGACGGCGGAATTGGGCAGTCCGCCCTCTGCGAAGTTGAAGCCGCATGACCTCCCACTTGAGGCTGCGTGTCTACATGGGTTTTCTTCGTGAAACGACCTACCCGAGGCATCTTTTTCAACTGCATTCGGATTAGAACGAAGTAATAACAACTAATATGTATATAATAATATAAATTAACTAGCAAAAAGGACACCGGCATACCCCAGTTACATGAGTACATGAGTAATGCCCAGTTACATGAGTACATGAGTAGTACATGAGTACATGACTACATGAGTTGAGAGACCATGTTAACAAAGAAATCAAATATGTGGGGCATAAAAAAAACATTGATGTATTTACAATTTATCTATAATGCCTAGAATAAAATTATTAATTTATGTTAAATGTAATTATTCATGTTAAATATAATTATTCAATTATTTATGTTAAATATAATTATTCATGTATCATTTTTATTAACCCAAATATAGCTTAGATAAAAAAAATAGTAAGGCGGAAATAGCTAAGTAATAACAATTAATATGTACATCATAATATAAATTATCATCTTTTCCAATTGCATTCAAAAAATGCGAGAGTACATAAATACATCAGTTAAGAGAGTATATTAACAAGGAAATCAAATATGTTAGGCACAAAAAAATATGGACGTACTCACAATTTCTCTATAATGCCTAGTACCAATTTCTATGAACAATCAATTTAATCAAAGGCTTGATAAGATTGCTAAGGGTTCCATTCAGTCTAATGAATTTCTAGGTCCCTTATATACTTTTCGTTAATAGCATTGCCTAAGTTGAATGCTGTGAATATTGAAGGGAGGAACCATGATTAATCGTGTGAATATTGAAGGGAGGAATTATGATTAATCGTGTTTACCTGCAGTGGGATGACTGGAGTGAGGGTGAGAGAGGAACCACCGGGGATCGGGCAGTGAGAGAAGGGGCTCCAGGACGTTGGCAAATCGGAGAGACGGACGTGGAGGAAATAAACCTGGACGAAGCAAGCTACAATAAGGATTATTGGTATTAGGGGAAAAATAAAGATTTAAGGGGCAGTGGCTTATCTAATTTAAAATTTAAGTTTGTGTTTTTTGGTTTTTTGTAATTTTTTTTAAAAGTATTAGTAGGTATTAAAAGAAAAATTTTTTGTAAAGTATATATTAGTTTTTAAGAAGTATTTGAAACTATTTTGGTTTTTTATTTTATTCAAAATTAATTTATCTAACATTTTAAAAAGAGAATAATTTGTAAAAAAAGATTTTATTCAAGACTAATTTATACATATAAATATTGTTAGATACCAATTTAAATATTATTCTATTTAAAGTTATTAATTATTAATATAAGTGGAATTAGTTTGAAATATAACTTGAACAAAACTCGAAAGAAAAAAAAAAGAATAGAATTGTAGAACTCAATCTCTTGGTTCCTAGCTATAGGATACACTTGTCGTAATAAAGCTACATGCATAACTCAATCATTTCACTATAAAATTCTTCACATATACATTCACGAGGATAGAAAATTTACACTAAAATAAACTGCAAATCACTATCTTAACTTTAAAAAAAAATATAAAATTTACATACATTATTTGCCACACTCTGTGCTCTTTTAATAATTTAATTTCATCTACTTCATATATTATTATTATTTCATTTTTTTTATTCAGTGAGTTAAAAGGAGGCAGACATACCGTTGTTTATATTGATTCAATCAAAACGTTTATCAAAGTTAAAAAATATAATGTTAACGATATATTTATTCTGTTGTCTTTTTTTACAAGTTTAGAATTTTGGAAAGAATAATTTTATGACATGATATTAAAATTCTATATCTAAGAGGTCTAGAATTTGATCACTGGTAAATTAAAAAGTGAAAAAAATAGATAAAAAATAAAATAAGATAAAAAATAAAGTAAAAAATAAACTTATGCACGCAAAACTTAAGTAAATCTAATGTTAGATATATAGTAATTTGAGATTAATCTCTTCCAAATTCATTACTACATTAAATTCAACACGCAAAGGAAAAATCACAAATAGTCACTTTGTTCAATTGAGTCCTAATATTTTGTGAGATAAGGCAGACTAATAATAAAGAGTTGAGTCAATAGATATCATTCTCCTCTGGAGATTTATTGAAGTCAAAGGTTATGATGGAAGGTTGGTGTCCTTTAGAGACAACCTCATCAGAACTATCTGGTGCAACGTCTTCTTCGAGCATTGAATCTTGAACTACCTCGCCAGTCTCTTCCGAAACGTCTTGAGTCTTTTCCTGAGACAAACCTGACGGATACACCATAAACCAACAAGTTATTAGAAGTCACAAATTTTACAAAAAAACAAAGAACGAAATAGCGCCATGTTATAAACTGCTGGTTTGGCTTACGTTCCCATAGTTTTGTAAGACCTCTTTCTATAAGAGTGAATTCCTCCCGAGACGCCGTTTCAAGTTCAACTTGCAAACTATTCTGATATCGTGCCTGCACAAGTTTAGAGAGGTTGCAGCTGATAAGGTGCAGTAGTTGGTAGCTAAAAGTCATCAACAACACTAACCAAAGGCAATTGCTATATACTTCAACAACATTTAATGCTTCACATCTCAAATTAAGAACATGCCAAAATCAGCCAGACCAAACAGAAATATAAATCAGTAATGAACATGCTTGACAAATTTGAATGGACATCGTGGTATAGATCAGAAATATAGGTCAGTAATATAGACTAAGTTAAGAACATGCTTCACAAATTTAGCCATTACAAATGGATCTTCATTCAATAAAACAGAAAAAAAGGAAGAGCAAATTACGAGGCTGCCAGCAAGTACATACAGTCAACAAGAGCTAGAATCCAACCCGTTACAAAGGGATCTTTTTTTTTTCTCACCTTTGATTATTTCCTTAAAGTTGCTGTAGTTAACTCAAACTTTAAGAAGAAAGACTCTAAAAAGAACATAATTAACTCTAATAGTTAATTATTGAATCTTGTAAAATCAAGAAACTCGCATTAATTCTGAGATACTACTAGTGCTATATATGCTAATATAAAAAAATTAATAAGAAGTAAATTATTTAACAATTGTTTCATATATAATTATTCGTATTTTTTATTTTTTCTATTAATTAAATTTGTTATAATAAGTAGTTTTATAATATGGTATCAAAATTTATAAAATATCTTATAAATTTTAGGACTTGTTAAAATTCAAAAAGTTAAAAAGAAAGTAATGAAATGCAAATATGAAATATGTTCCTCCATTTCTTTCTTTCTTTCTTTAAATAATATCACTGAAACTTAGGAGCATCCAAGGACAATGCATGGTATAATTTCAGAGTGGTGATTTCTTAGTCGTCACATCAAATCAAAATGATGAACTAATTAATTAGTCCTTTGAAACTAACTAACAATTTCTAAAATACAAGAGAAGCTCAATCTGTGAGGTCAAATTAGATTAACTAAAAACACCAAACAAACAAAAGTTTCTTAACGCGAATAAACAATCACAAAATAATTGTACATAATAAATAACAAACATGTTTAGTAAGCAATCATAAAGTCGTCACAATCAAATGGGAAAATGATGGGAGGGAAGATGGTAAACACCTCCCCCTCATAAGTAACGTACTGCCTCCTCCAATCTTTAATTAGAAGAAGAAACAACAAACAAAAACCGAAACCTGAAAACAAGCCACACCCATAATCACGTAGACAGCATGTTCAAAAGTTTGAGAATTTTTTTCTTATAGGAAAATAAATATACTTATCAACAGACCAAAATACCTAACTCATCGAACAAAATTATTATAATCCCACTCACACTCTTTGCTTTTCTCTTCATTCACTTACTCCCTTATTATTATTTTTATTTATTTTCCTTAAATCATACAATCACTAGTTAAAAAGATTAAAAACGGTACCTGCACCTCCTCCAGTATTTGTTGCGAACGGTGCAGGTTCGTGCTAGTGACGAACCCGAAGCCAAATTTTTTGCGGTACTTTGTTGCGAATTGAAGCAATCCCTACAATGTCCATTTTTTCAAATATGTTAGCCCCTTCAGTAAGTGCCTTTTAATTAAAGACAATAAAACATCTGAGTTTGCTATGGCAAGTTGAAATAAAGCCAAGCAGCGGTTATACGAGCAGACACATGACAACTTACCGTCCTAATATCCCCACGCGCAATAGTAATAGCATCACATAAGTGCATGTGTGCTGAGAATGTGTCCAGCCATGACTGAATGGGCAACTTGTTGAACCACAGGTCTCTTGCGAATGACCTTGCGTGCTCCAGTGAGGAGAACAGGGAGGCCTCAATCATCGCCTTGCAAAACAAGACGCTAGAGGCACAAAGGAAGAGGTCCCTCTCTTCCAATTTCCCTGGCAAAAAAGATCATGTCAGTCAATATATAGGGTCAATTACAATCTAGTAACATCTTAATTGATTAAATAAATTCTGCAATACATATGTTTAAAAAATCACATTCTCCAGGTAAATTAATTGTAAATAAATAGGAAAATACATCAAGTGTATCCAATTTCTAAGATTCTATTATATGCTAGTTGCTAATTAATATTTATGCAATCTTATAACCCTCAACAGTGATATACACTATAAAAATAGCGCACATGTCCATAATTAGTATCCGAATACATCTATATATAGGCAGCCTCGTCGCAATTATCGATGGCATCAGTGGTTGGTTCCTCCAAATTGTCGTCCCGTCTCAATGACAAACCTTCGATGTCAAACTCAGCCAACCCAGTCAGGATCGGTTGGGGAGAAAATTCGAAGTTACACTGTCCTATATCTTCACCCATTTCAAACATGTCCCTTGGGTTCACATGGATTACCACACTCCATTCTTTATCAGCGTCATCTTCGACATAGTATACTAGGTGAGCCTCGGATGCAAGAATGTACGGTTCATCATCTTCTCGATCACCGGCATGAATTGGATGAGAGAAGTTAACCACCGTGTGTCCCAAAGAGTCTTGTTTTATACTTCTACCAGTTGTGGTGTTTGCCCAGATACATCTAAACAAGATGACTGTGAATTGACCACTGTAATTTAACTCAATGATGTCCACTAGTTTTCCGTAATACGAGACGCTACCAACGGCAACATTACTATCGCGCTTGCTTGCGTAACTCCTAGTGTCAAAAGTGACATACACCCCACTATTTTGGGTTTTCAATAGGGTTCTGAACTTAAATCCATTTACGTTGTAGGATGTATAGCGGCTAACTTGAACATTGGGCCCACATGCAAGCCACTGCAATTCGTTTGGGTGCATGCTGCTTCCCAATGTAACCTGGAAGTGAACAAATTGAATATTCACTATCTTGGGATACGAATAATATGACACCATTATTAATATGTACGTGTATAAATGAAAACACGTTTCACCTTATGCTTGAACCAATCGGAAAATTCTCTGTGCACAACACTGTCTATCTTAGAATCTGACCTTGTCCTACTTCGTAACTTTTTCTTTGTGATCGCCCTAAACTCACTACAAACGTCACAAAAATGTCACGTCAGGTTCTCCAACCACAGAAAATCAATACGAAGTAGATACTTTCAAATGCACTTACTCAAGATATTTTTCCACGGCCAGGCAATTGACCAATACGTGACGGTGAGCTTGTAATTTTTCAACTGGTGTGAGGGTGTAAAAAGAAGTAGCCCCGACCGCCTTTCCAACCTCTGGGAACATGGTTGCACTTTCATCGGGCATGACTTCACGCGGTCGATCGTCAACACGGGATGGTCGATTAATCCTACTCTCAACATTATCTAAGTACCTTGAACAGAATACGAGAATCTCCTCGGATAAGTATCCCTCTACAATTGAGCCCTCTGGTTGTGATCTGTTACGCACGTACTGCTTGAGACAGCATAGGTACCTTTGGGAATATAACACGTGTCATAAGCACTAATTAAATTGCAAAATTGATAATTCTGTTTGATAATTACCGTTCAATTGGGTACATCCACCGATAATGCACTGGGCCACCGAGACGCACCTCCTCGACCAGATGAACTGTCAAGTGAACCATCACTGTGAAGAAAGAAGGAGGGAAAATCGTCTCCATGCGACACAGAGTATGAACCACGTGATTCTGAAGGAGAGGAAGTTGTTGAGGGTCTATGGATTTGCTGCATAATCGACGAAAAAATGATGACAAATCCGCCAGGACAGAAGACACTTGGAGAGGCAATGCATTCCTTAACGCGATTGGAAGTAGATATTCCATTAAAATGTGACAGTCGTGGCTTTTCAGTCCCGACAACTTGCGCTGTCGTAAATCCACACAGCGGGAAATGTTGCTAGCGTATCCATCTGGAAAGATTACGTTCTTGATAGTCCTTAGAAAGAGCTCTTTCTGTGGATTTGTCATAGTAAAGATGGCAAATGGGTATTTTCCATCTTCCCGTGGCCACAAATCATGCTTGATTCCCATCGACTGGAGGTCTCTTCTAGCTTTAATGTGGTCTTTAGACTTACCTTTCTCGTTCATTATGGTGAATACTATGTTGTCGCACACATTCTTCTCTATGTGCATGACATCAAGGTTGTGACGCAATTCATTGTTCTCCCAATATGGCAGCTCAAAGAATATACTCCTCTTCTTCCAAGGAGTCTCGTCTTGCATGGGAGTTTGCTGTCCGCGTGTCCTTTTCCCCGTAACCGATTGCACCTTGCCAAATTGGACATGCACACCCTCTAACTGCCGGATAATGTCTCTACCAGAGACTCTAATAGGTGGACCTCTATCCTCTATCTTTCCATCAAAGGAGTACCGGTCTTTTCTGTATTTGTGGTCATGATTCAGAAAGCGACGATGACCCATGAAACACCATTTTTGGCTGTGTGTAAGGCGGTTAGTTTCAGCATCCAAATTGCACGCAGGACAGGCTCTCCCACCGTACGTGTTCCACCTAGATAAGTTCCCCAAGCCTGGAAAATCACTGATTGTCCACATCAACGCAGCATGCATCTTGAAGGTTTTTTTCTCGACTGCATCATAAGTTTCAACACCCCTCCATAATTGCTTCAACTCATTGATCAACGGCTCTAGGTACACATCTATGTCATTTCCAGGCATTTTAGGACCAGCAATAATCATAGAGAGGATACACAAAGTGGGTTTCATGCAAATCCAGGGCGGCATGTTATACGGGATAAGAACCACTGGCCAAATTGAGTACTTCGAGCTCATGTTCCCAAAAGGGTTAAAGCCATCGCTAGCTAATGCTAGGCGAACACTACGCGGATCACGAGAGAAGTCGGGATATCGTACGTCAAATGACTTCCATGCCTTTGCGTTCCTTGGATGCCTATACATACCATCAAAGTTAGGACCTCTCTTATGCCACAGCATGTCAACGGCTGTCTTACTAGACATATATAACCTCTGCAATCGTGGAATAAGGGGGAAGTAACGAAGAATCTTCGCAGCTTGTGGTTTGCCGTTCTTCTTGACAACCATCTTGATCCTCACCCTAGAGTTCTTCTTAGTCTTATGCTTCCATCTCGATGTCCCACACTGCTTGCATTTTGTCAGCTCTTGGTCGTTGCCCTTGTATAGCATGCAGTCATTTGGACATGCATCTATCTTCTTGTACTCGAGTCCGAGTCTTCTTATGACTTTTTTGGCATCATGCACAGTGGATGGAATCCGGGCATGCTCAAACGCGTCCGCGAGCAACTCCAATATCATTCCAAAGGCCTTATCGCTCACTCCGCACATGGACTTAATGTGATAGAGCCTCACCAAGAAAGACAACTTAGAGAACTTTGAACATCCTGGGTATAACTCATGCTTCCCGTCTTCGAGTAAGTCGTGAAAGTTGCGGGTCTCTCGACTAGGTTCATTGTATAAGTTAGGCAACTCATCCATAGCGTCGCCATCCGGTTCATTCTCCGAGTCTTCTTCGGGACCGGGAAGTCCTGGGAAGTTGAATGCATCGTGGACCATATCAAGCATCGGGGCGTTGAAATGTTGTTCAGATTGATCTTCTTGTCCGTCAGAAGAAGGCTCGACCTCGCGTCTCTCACCGTGATGGATCCAAAATGTGTAAGTAGACAGGAAAGGGTTGATCACCAAGTGATCGAACGCATCCTCTCTATTTTGTAAGAGGCGGAAACCACACTTCGGACATGGACAACGTATCATCCCATCAGATGATGCATTGGCAAATGCAAAATCTAGGAATCTAGTCAAACCGTCCCTATATTCTGCACCAACCCGTGACTTTGAAATCCAGCTCTTATCGATATCTAGTTTGATGAAAAAATTGGAACGACGACAAATCGTAAAATAAAGTCCAACCACGAGAAAAAAGTAAGTAATTAACACTTGATATAGAATGGGCGATTGACTATTAAACCAAATAATAAAACACGCATTTAATAGCATATAGGATAATACACAAGCACGAGAAATGTAGGAGAAATTTGCTTACTCATTGAAAAATGCTGCACTTACAAAAAAAATTACTGGAAAAAAGAAACTCTGGGTCCGATGGCAAATATTTGAAATGGAAAATAAAATTCCTTCCTTAAAAATAGAAAAAGAAAAAGAGGAATATTATATTAATATGAGAAATAAAAATATATAAGTAACTTGTAATAAATTAATCTTTGACCTACTGGAGGAGATTATAATATAAAAAAAAGGCTAGTTATTTTTCGAACCCACTATATATTTATGTGTCAATAAGCTAACATGGGCAGGAAAACTTTTTTTTTAACGTGTAATTTCATTAATCAAGCACCAAAGTACACACCAAAATGCATAGTTTTATTATCAAATATACTACTATACTACTATTGTATATATCTACTAGTATACTTGCATTTTTAACCTATTTCTGACACAAATGGATAATGATATTTGGACAAGCTTTTAGGTTTTTCAACTAAACATACCTACTTCCCATGATATTATACTGATGGAGTCTACTTGGCAACATTTGAATAATACTGCAGAAATAAAAATTACAAATTTTCCCTAACTGATGCATCTTATTATGTTAGCTTAGACTATTAATTGTTTAATAGTTCACCCACAGATATACGTTATATATTTTTCACTACAAGTTATAAAAGAATGAGAAATTAGTATACTATTAAAATATAATGTATGAGTTGGCGAAGTCACTATTATAGAAATGGAAAGGGGTAAATCAAAATGGTAAAAGTGATGACATGGAGGATAGTTTTATGCTTGACAAATTGGTTCTACTCTATTGATAATACCTGTCACAGCTGCAAGTACAGGAATACACCCCAAGTAAATTATTCCAGAGCTCTGATACACCCGCTCGTCAGAGAACCTGATTCAATGCAAACAAATTAAGTTCAGAGAAAGTCTGAATTTAACTCCGAGAATTAGAGAAAACATTGAACAATGGTAACCAAGATATTGATAAGCTGATGAGAGATCTTGAGATTAAAACCATGGAAAATAAACATTCATAACAGATTCTGGAAAAGATGTTACTAAGCTGGTAAATGATCTAGTAAAGAAACAGATTCTTGAAAAAATATCCCCTGGTTGGTCAGTTTATCATCCAATAAAGCTTGTTAGAGAGCGAGTAAGGCCATTGCCTTGTGGTGGAGAGCTTTCACTTGGAGAGTTGTTGCAGTACAAATCACAAGATGGTCTTAGAGTTGTTATGCTCATTTGGGATGACAGAACTTCACATGACAAGTTCCTTATCAAAACTGTAATTGCTCTTTCATTCATTCATTCATTTCTGTTCAAGTGCAAGATGGGTTCTAAAGCTGATATTGTTCATTTGCAGGATGGAATGATGCAAACTCATGATGAGGAAACCAAACAGTTCTTTAAAAACTCAGCTGTTCATTGCGTGCTATCTCTGCGTTATGCAAGCAATAAGCTCAGTATTTTCAAGCAACAGGCATGGATTTCCTGCACTTGATATCTTCTTTCACATTCACATTCACATTATGACATTAGTCCTAGTTTGATTGATTGAGTCTCTTGGTTCAAGTTCTGTGAACCCTCTTTACTCATCATCAAAAGTGTGTGCTTGTTGACTCACAAGGTGCAGGGAATAATAGGAAAATATCTTTGGAACCATGGTTGTTATTCAATCAAACTATTTCATAATCCTACATTTCAAGTTAGTGCTCACTTTGCTTCTTTGGAACCCTGGTTTTTATTCAATCAAACTATTTCATAAAACATTTCAACTCTCGAAAATGGTTTTATCTTTAATGTATTAATAAGGTTCTTAAATGTGAAACAGACTCAGAAATTATTTTAAAAGAATTCATAACCTCTCCAATTTGTTCAAATTTTACAAATATATATATACAAATCCATGAAAAATTCTGCCTCGCTTTTTCTTATCCTTATACCAAACACAGCCTTGACTTTCACTTTGAGAAGATAACAATGCAATCATGAAGTGACAAAACAAGAAATGAATTTAAAATACTTAGTACATACATATATAAACCTGCTCCAAACCAAATATAAAAGTTTGATTATGCAGAAAAGGAAAAAAAAGGTGATGCATCTCCGCGAAATTAACCTTATTTAAGAATTAAGAGCTCTTAGTTCCTGAAGTTATAATACATTACCCTAGCATTGGGCTCTATAAATATGAACATCAAACAGATCTTTTTCATTGATGAGCTCAAAAACACAAACATCTCCAACTTCAAAACATGAAGACTATTCAGAGTCTTATTAATCAACACTATAAAATATAATTCCATTAATACTATGTCAGTTGTTCTACTTTGATTTTAAAAGATAACGTTGTATTGTAATTAGCTCAAATTAAAACTCATACAAAAATTTCGAAAAAAAAGGACTTGACCCAATCCCCATGTTATTCCAAAATTATCGCCGATTGATAACGTGAACAGAACACAAAACCAGAAACATACATAGTGAAACCCACACAAGCAAACAGAAGGGAAAGTGCAACAACCCATGTACTCAACACGACCTTAGTTGCAAAACCTAATCGAAGCAGCTATTGAACTGCCACACCGAACAACAAATGCAAAAAGAGCAATGAACTCACCAGAAGCCCTCGCCACACAAATTCAACTTCGACCCAGAAAAGATTGAGAAATATAAATGGAAGAAATTAAAGGATTGCAAAATAAATTCAGATAGACAGTGCATGGGTCTTGATATGAAAGAAAGCAATCACAGGTTCTACGCAAAGCAAGCAGGTTTTTCAGCATTTAACAAGTAAATCAACTAACTCCTAAAAACACATCAAGACTCAGGGGTTCAGATATTGGGGAAAAATTCAATCTGAGTGTTAAATTGAAGAAAAAATTGGCTAGAATTAATCAAAATACGTTGTTCAGACCAAAATTAATAAAGCATAAAGATTAAATTGATGCTCGAATAGTTTTCTCAAGAGCTCCGAAACTTAAATTGGGACGAGAGAGAGGAACTAACCACTTAGAGGGGAGTCTATTGCAATTGGCAACGCGAAGCACCGCCAAAGGGGAGAAGGCTGCCAAGGATGACACAGGAACGGATGGATTGGGATAACGCCGACGACGACACACACATGCACAGCAGAAGGAGAAGACTCCGACGACCCCTTCTTCTTGACCTTCGTGTACGGGAGCTACACGGCTGAGGGAGGAGCCTGGTGACCGGAACAACGATGGAGCGGACTCGGTTGGATCTGACAGAGGGAAGGGTAAGGACGGCGGGGAAGGAGCCTTGTTGATTGCTATACCTTGGCTCTAACGAAGGGTTCTCGCGCTAAATACTTGAAGGTTATGGCGCGAAATCAATTTGCTCTGGGTATTTTAGCGAGGCAAAATCCCATTCCTCCCAATGTCATCTGCTGCGGGAGAACGGCCGGCAATTTGGGCCGACAATAAGATTATTAGATGCGGACCTTCAAACCGCATGAAGAACGGCAGCAGATCCCTCGAACAGCAGCGCTCTGGAAAAGAGGCTGGTGTTTTAACGCAGCTAACACTCGGTTCTCTTGTAGTAATTTATTTCAAGAAAATTATTTTTTTAAAATTAATTAAATTAAATTTTATAATATTTTGAGTTTAAAATTTATTAATTTTTTAAATTATTTTTATTATAATGAGATATTTAAAAAAAATAAAAAAAATTGTTATTATTATTATTATTATTAGTAGTAGTAGTAGTCATCGTCCATTATATATATATATATATATATAGAGGAAAAGAAACATGGCTTAGCTTAATACATATGTATATATGAATAACGATGACACATGTTCTCTTTCATTTTTTTAAAACATGACACCTAATTAGCTTTCATTAAATTAATCATCATCGTCATCAATGTTTCATAATATCTCTTTAGCGTTACAAGAAGAAAGAAAAGAGAGAGAAATGGACCGTGAGTGAGAAAGAAAATTCATGGCACCTCCGACTTCGATTTTTTGCGATATATACTTTCAACAAAAAATTTGATTTAATAAAAATGTTCGTATTATTTTTTTTATACGTTAGCATTATTTTCGTCTAGTAGAAATTGATAGTGACGAGCTCCTCTTTTCTTTGAGTTTGGCTAATTAAAGTTTTAGGAGGCATAGACGATTTCTGACGTTTTTTTTTTCAGTAGCTCGGTCATAAAACTTTTTCGAAGCTCCTATTGGTTCCATTTCGTACGAAAGTAGGTTTGGTAATTTTATAATAATTAAATATAAATTTGATAAGTGAATGTTGATTTGGTTGATAATTGTTTGAGTTTAAATGAGTTTATGTTGAATTATTGTTATTGCTTGTGATTTGTTGGTTTGGCTTTGAAAAATAGTTCAGCTATGGTTGTTTTAATGATTTTGGGACTGTTGTGATATGATATTTTTGAGAAAATTGATGAGATTTGGTAGTTAAAAGATTAAATTAAAAACTAAAAAAAATTGGTAAAAATAAAGCTTAAAAAATAGACTTAAAACTTGAAGAATTTTGGAAATGAGATTTAGTTCTTTGATAAAGTTATAATCAGAGAATTAAGATTTATATTTGAGAATGAAATAGTAATTTTATAAAAATTGAAGTTAGTTTTGTAATTATATACGTTTTTTGAGTATTTTAGGTAATAAGTAAAGTTTAATGTAACACCCTAACTACCAAAGTTCACGCTTCCGGCTGCGTCACTCTGATAGTTTGGACATTACGACGACACTTATACTATTTAATACTAAAATATGAGTCTGTTTAAAACTTTTTACCGCAATATCGCTTCCAAGATACTTTCGTTCGATAACGTACATCCATAGATACCATACAACTTACAAAGAACTCATAAAGAGTATATCCATATATACATATATATAATATTACAAGCATTAATCAATATAATTCCTACCACTCTTACAGAATAAATCAAGATAAAGGCGAGGGTACAATAAACCATAACTAAGACAATACAGAGCATCACAACAATAACTAAATAAACTCTTCGTGACTTTTGCGCCCATATCCTGAAAGGGAAAAATGTAGGAGGTGAGAACATCATCCTCGAAAGGGTTCTCAGTAGAGGGTTTTTGGGAATTACTGTAATAGGATACGTGAAGATAAAATGCACCAGTGATTAATAACCATCTTATGCCTCTTTTCAAAAACAATGATTTTTAATAAAAGTAAAGTCGGAAATCTTTTCTGAAAGAGAAACCATTCAATTCTTAAAAACATCAAAAGCCTTTCAAAATGTTTATCTATGCTGGACCAATTTAGCCTTTCATACTTTTGCAAACCAGAAACACAAAACCGAAACCAACCATCGGTCCATCTCAATTCAACAATGGCCCTAGGCCCAAACAATCTAATAGAGTCCCAGTCACAAACACAAGTAGGAAGGTTCAAGAATAAACAACAGTTACAACAAGTAGAACAATTAACAGTTAATCTCAAGTAATCACACAGGCAAACCAAGTACAATATGCCCACCCAAACAATGTCACATAGATGCATATGATGCATGCCTGTTTCTAGTGGCTGATGATATCATCTGTCGATTATAGAGTCAACCTGACAAGTCCTGTTAGCTAACCATTGGACTGTCCCTCTGTCATGCATCCCCAACTCGAGTTATACTCATCATAAACTTGATCATAATCATGATCCATATCCACCATCCTCACTGGTGAATATTTACGGGGGTGAGCTTATCTGGGGCTTTCACAGTGCCTGGCCACACTTACGACATAGGGTCAGCAGAGTCTCGAGTCTCCATCTAGAACACGTGGTGGCTAGCCACTGCTTTCTTCCAGGGAACTCGTGTCTCTGATAGTGGAAGTGCAAATCACAATTATCAATAAACAGCATATATGCATTCATTCTCAGCCATGGATCAACATCCATCTCAACCATCCGGCTCATAGTTCAATCCAGAACCAGCCAATATTAATATCATACACAGCCATTTTGGCTCACGGTTCAATCCAGAACCAGCCAATATTCATAATCATACACAGCCATTCCGGCCCATAACAAAACAGCACTTCCACCATTCAACATCATCAAAGTCATAAAATCGGCATTTAAGCCATAAATCACTTTTTCTCAATTCATTTCACTTTGAAATCAAGTTTTAACTCTTTTCAGCCTTGGCTTTAAAGATCTTATTTCTCAAATCATCTCAGGCTCATAAGCCACTTTTTCTCAAGGTAAATTCCCCTTTGAAAACAATGCTACTCTCGGCATCCTCTTTCTAAAACTTCCATAACCATGGCAAGTTAAAGATTTATTTTGAAATATTCAAAATCATCCATCCAACAATGGAATTTTATAATAAAAGTTTCTCGGCAGAGTCTCAAGTTTTTAGGGAAGAATAACATAACTCAATTCGCCAAATTCATTTAAAATCATTAAAACCTTGGCTTTTCGATTTGAGTAATAAAAATAGGATCTAAGCCAAACCGAGTCACGTAATCAATTACTCTTTTCAAAGCCATTTCCTTTACTTAAACAAAAACCAGCTTCAACCCCATGGGAAAATTCTAAAGTGTTTCAACTGCTCAAAGATTGTTTTAGTCTTGCAAAAACTCAAAACTCAAAGAGTACTTAAAACCTTTCCCAAAACATTTCAAAATGAAACTTGTCAATAGACATTCAGGTTCTTTTAAAGTCATTAAAACTCCTCTAATTGAAACCCTCAAGTCAAATTCAAAGGCATTACCCTTGTCACATTTAAAGCAGCTTTAAAACATGAGTTTCATCTAAATAACTTTCTCCTGAAAGTGATACAATGCCTTTCTTAAGAAGAAAGACTAAATCACAATTTCCTCTTTAACAATTCATTTCAAAAGCATGAATCATCCTTTTCTTGATAATTCAAATAAAATAGTAGAAGTCTTTAACTCATCATTCTTTCAAACAACATTTCAATAAAGACTCGGATTTTTATAGAAATTTTGGCAGCACCTCCCCTAAAACTTGGACTTTGCCACCCAATTTGGGTCCCAACAAAACCATTCTACAATCCTTTTCAACAGCTCAAAATCCAAAATCAGTTCAAAGGCAAGCCGAAATCCAATAGTCATCTCAATTCCATATTTCAAGAAAACCGTTTCAAAAATCAAATTATTATCATCCGAATAAACTCATTTCTAAAGTTTCAAAGAAATGGCTCAGTAATAACCATTTATCAAAAACCAGATCATTTAAAGCAAGACAGGTTGAATTCAAGAGTGTATTCTATTTTTCACCTTCTTAAGAAAATCCTACAACTCAAATCAATTTTCAACGGATTAAACTCGATCTCAAAGCTTTAAGGGAATCAACTTCAAAAGCGTTTTGTTCCACAAAGCCGCACAACAACCCATTCATCAAAACCAAATAATAATCCATTCAAACATATAATTACATTCATCCAGGATAATCAACATCACATAAGGCTTATACAATCACCAAATACATTGTCTCACATCAGTATCCATATGTAATAATTCCAATATATAAAAATATAGTTTTTGGAAAGCGCCCCTACCTCAAAACGTTAAAACCACATCCCAAACTCGTTAACTAACTCCTTTTCGCTCACCTATGAACACGTGATTGACAACCACTTCCGTTCTACTTTAGACCGAACGAATATCTCTTGGATTCCTTAATCAAAATATTCGTGGTATAAGCTAGAATTATTCGTGGCCATTCTTGAGAATCCGGAAAGTCTAAACCTTGTCTGTGGTATTCCGAGTAGGATTCAGGGATTGAATGACTGTGACGAGCTTCAAACTCGCGATTGTTGGGCGTGGTGACAGACGCAAAAGAATTAATAGATTCTATTTTGACGTGATCGAGAATCGACTAATGATTAGCCGTGCTGTGACAAGAGCATTTGGACCATTTTCACTGAGAGGATGGGATGTAGCCATTGACAATGGTGATGCCTTACATACAGCTTGCCATGGAAAGGAGTATGAAGGATTGAAGGAAGGCAGTAGGAAAACAGAGATTCAACAGGGACAAAGCATCTCCATACACTTGTCTGAAATTCCTACCAATGAATTACATAAGTTTCTCTATCTTTATTTTATGCTTTATTTATTATTAATTTCGAAAACTCCATAACCATTTATTAATCCGCCTAACTAAGATTTACAAGATGACTGTAACTTGCTTCATACCAACAATCTCTGTGGGATCGACCCTTACTCACGTAAGGTTTATTACTTAGACGACCCAGTGCACTTGCTGGTTAGTTGTGGGAAGTTGTGAAGAATGTGAGTGAACCATAGTAGTGTGCACCAAGTTTTTGGAGCCATTATCAAGAATTGTTCAAGTTATGAAAAGTGTAAATCACAATTTTTCCTATCAGCCACTTAATTTCTTGAGAAGAGAAGTTGCGCTCTTGAAAATAAAAGAGAAAATTATGTGAGTAGTGTGAGTGTTTATTCTCTCTTTTCTTTCTTTCAAAGCTTGTGCACTCTCTCTTTTTCTTTTTATTTATTTTTTCCCTCTCACTCTTAGTAATTTGGTGTTATTTTGTGGTGCAGAGTTAAAAACAACTTGGTAAAAGAAGTATGCTTTCAAAGTTGGAGAGAAAAAGAAAGATAAGGTTAAAATTAAGGTAATGCCCAATTTGGTCCCTGAAATTCCCAACTCGCTTCAGATTAGTCCTCCACTTTTTAAAATGACCAAATAAGTCCTCCACTCTCAGAATCGTGAATCCCCGTTGGTCAAAAAGTTAAGAGACGTTTTAACGGTGCTGAGGTGTTCAGTTAACTAAACGATATTGTTTAGTGTACCCCCATAATCTTTTCTTCCCAATTAAAAAGCTCCCAAATGGTCCCCCTCTTTACCTTCCCAAAAAAAATAGTAATACGTTCTTATCACCTTCATCACCTCTTCATCTTCCTCAAGTCAGCGTTGTCGTGGCTCACCAGCAGTTGTCCGTTGTTCCCTCATTTGATTAGCATAATTCTTCATCTCTGTCAACATCATCCGCCTCAAACATTTTCTACGGTGAACAGTAAGAATTTAGGTTTTCTTATTTTATTTTTTTCACTTTGTTGATATTAGTTGGGTGATTAACATGATATGTTGTGATTCTGTTACTTGCATTTAACTTTTTTGAATGTACTTTATGTTATTTATTTTTTGGTGGTTGTGTTCTAGGGTTTAGGGTTTCTATTTTAGCCATAGTGATAATTTTTTGTGGTGATATTCTATCTTGCAAAGTTAAATATATGTAATAGTGTGTAGTTAACAGTTTGTTAGTTAATGGTTTGTTAGCATGTGATTGTTTAACATTTTTTGAAAATTAGAAATTGATGTAATGGTGAATTCTGGTATATGTTGCTGTATTTTTTCAGATAAGTGATCGGCTGAGGCTTATTTTCCACCATGGAGGGAGGTTCGAGACCTAAGTTTCTGATGGCAGATTTGTATACACATCAAGTCGCACTGATGAATGGCTTAGAGCTGATGCAGATTACCTGGATGTTTTTAACATAACTGGTTACTACAAGGAGTTGGGCTATGATAAAGTTAATGCTTGCTGGTACTTGGACCCAAAAGATGGTTTAGAGTACGATTTGAGGAAGCTGAATCTGGACCAGGATTTAAGGGATATGGTTAGTCTCTGCCGCCAACATGGTAATGTCATCCATATCTATTTTGAACATGGTCCCTCTATCCCTGAGTTTATAGATTATATGGAACTGTCTGATGATGATGGATGTGTTGGTGGAGGAGGTGACAAGAATGACATAGAGTAACATAATTGTGTTAAGAAAACTAACATAATTCTAAGTCAATTGTGTGCCCCTACTGAGCAAGAGACTCCAACACTCCAACCCACACCACAGCCCACATCACAGCCCATACCACAGCCCACACCCAATCCCATACCGTAACCCACACTGCAACCCACACCCAAGTCCACACCACAGCCCACACCACAACCCACTATTAGCATGCCCTTGTCACAGCCAAATCCCATTGCTTCTGAAAAAAAATTCATCAGCACTAAACCATTGTCTCAACCAAATCCGATTACACCCATTCTCTCAACACAGAGAAAAAACAAATATAAAAACTACACAAACTATTCAAAAAATTCTACCACCAAACCAACAAAAAAATTTGGTGGCTTCAAATTTAACACTTCAACAAAGTCACCTAAAAAACCTGTGACAAGATCTACTAGCAAGAAGACACCTCAAACGCTAATCATTGGGGCTGATGGTGAATCATCCGATTCATATGAATCTGCAGAAGATAACCTTTACATGCCACATCTGCCAACCTAAATTTTCAAAATCTAGCACTGAATCTGAAATAGAAACATCTAATAAAAGGAAGAAGCAAGCTGCCAGTACTTTAAACAAGAAAAAAGAAAAAGTTGTACAAGAAGAAGAGTTAATCCCCATGATGACTCGAACTTTGAGAAGGATGGAGGATATGAATCGGATAAACAGAGTCTTGGTAATTTATTTAGTTGTACTTTATATTATTTTAGTAAATCATATTTACTTATATTTATTTTTTGTATTTTATTTAGTTTAGTTTAATACAATCTATGGTTTGCTAAAGCATATTTATTTGGAATCATTTTATTTATTTAGTTTATTGTACTCCATGTTTTTTTGCTAAATCATATTTTTTTGGACTTATTTATTGTATTTATTTAGTTTAGTTTAGTGTAATCTTGGGTGTTTAAAGCATATTTATTTAGAGTCATTTTATTTATTTAGTTTAGTGTATTCTATGTTTTTTTGATAAATCATATTTTTTTGGACTTATTTACTGTATTTATGTAGTTTAGTTTAATATAATCTTTGGTTGATTAAAGCATATTTGTTTGGAGTCATTTTATTGATTTAGCTTAATGTACTCTATGTTCTTTTGCTAAATCATATTTTTTGGACTTATTTATTGTATTTATTTATTTTAGTTTAATGTAATCTTTGGTTGTTTAAAGCATATTTGTTTAGAGTCATTTTATTTTTTTAGTTTAGTGAACTCCATGTTCTTTTGCTAAATTATATTTGTTTAGATTTATTTATTGTATTTATGTAGTTTAGTTTAATGTAATCTTTGATTTGTTAAAACATATTTGTTTGGAGTCATTTTATTTTTTTAGTGTAGTGTACTCTATGTTCTTTTGCTAAATCATATTTGTTTGGACTTATTTATTGTATTTATGTAGTTTAGTTTAATGTAATCTATGGTTTGCTAAAGCCTATTTGTTTAGAGTTATTTATTTAGTTTAGTGTAATTTGATAAGCAGGTTCATTTTTGGATGACTCTTGGAAGTCAGATGAGTTAAGGACTCCACCAAATTCTGATGACGAGGCAGACCTGGTTGTAAATCTAATTTTCAATGATGCTGCCAAGTTTGGCCATGTCAGATTAGAATTAGGGATGAAATTTACAACTAGGAAAGCTTTTAAGAAGGCTGTTACAAACTATACTTTACAAGAGGGAAGAGGAGTAAGATATTCAAAGAATGACACTACTAGAGCTAGAGTTGTTTGTAAAAATGAAGAGTGTCCTTGGTTAGTCTATTGTTCTTATAACAAAAGGCATGTATGCTGGCAGATTAAGACATTTAATGATGACCATACTTGTAAGAGAAAAACAAAAATAGGTGTGCAACTAGGAAGTGGGTTACTGAAATCCTAATAAAAAAAGTAAGAAAGTAACCTACTTTTAGGCATTGTGAGGTATTTGACTATTTCAAGAGAAAAATTGGAGTTCAATTGTCTAGAACGAACATTACAAGATCTTTAGGAGATGCTAGGAAAATTATGAGAGGTGATGAAGCAGCCCAGTATGCCAAGCTTAGGGATTAGGCAGAAGAGTTGTTGAGGTCAAATCTAGGATCTACTGTGAAACTAGGTGTAAATGCACAACCTGAGGGAGTCCCTATCTTTCAGAATTTCTATGTATGTCTTCAGGATTATAAGCAAGGGTTTGTGCATGGATGTAGACCTTTGATTGGTTTGGATGCAGCGTTTTTAAAGACTTTTTATGGAGGATGGCTGATGTGTGCTGTGGGACAAGATGCAAACAATCACATCTACCCCATAGTATGGGCTATTGTTCCTGTTGAGAACACAACAACTTGGAAGTGGTTCTTGGAACTTTTGCATGAAGACATTGGTTCCTATCAGGAGCATAATTGGTGTTTCATGAGTGACATGCAAAAGGTACGTATAATGTACTATATATGATATATTGGTCTGTTTAGATTTAATGATGGTTCTGTTAGGGACTATTTGGATTTAATGAATGTATAGTCAGGATATATTTTAAGCATTAGACACTTGTGAATTCTGAACTGGTACCATTCTCATGGCCATTCTGAACTGTTACTATTGCCACTTGTGAATTGCAGAGACTCATACTGGCACTACAAGAGGTTATGCCCAATGTGCATCATAGATTTTGTGCATGGCACTTGTGACATAACTTCCAAAAGCGATGGAAGGACAAGCACCTGAAATCATTATTGCGGACATGTGTTAGAGCACAGATAGTTCTTGAGTTTAATAAAAACATGCAAACCCTTAAGACTATTAATGTGAAGGTATGGAAGTATCTGGACAATATTCTTAGACAATCTTGGACCAGAGCAAACTAGAAAGACACCCCAAAGAATGACAATGTATGCAACAACATGTGTGAAGTCTTCAACTCAGCCACCAAGCTATATAGATCAAAGCCAATACTTACACTACTGGAGGAAGTTAGGAGGATTGCCATGACAAGCATGGCCAGAAACAAACTCAAGCTAGCCAGTCATATTGGACATTTACCTCCTATACAACAAAGTAGGCTTGCAAAGGAGAGATATTTCAGTAAATACCAAACACCTATATAGTCTAAGAGTCATGTTTAAAGTTCATGGTGAGCCTCACAACGTGGTTGTTGATTTGGGAAATCACACATGCAGTTGCAGGTCTTGGCAGCTATCAGGTAATAGACATGTAGATTTTTTGAATTTATTTTTCTAAATACTGCAACATATTCACTTAATTATCTTTCTTTTAGGATTACCTTGTCGTCATGCCATCGCAGCTATTGCATGTATGAATGGTTGGCCTGAGAACTTTATTCATGATTGACAATGGGATCTTACAATAATACATATGAGTTTCAGATCAACCCAGTAAGAGGAGAAGAGATGTGGGACAAGTCTGAGTACTCTCACTGCTTACCCCCGGCAAGACCAAAACCATGTGGGAGACCAAAGCTCTATGCAAGAAAGAAGGATGCACATGAGGCCTGATAAACCACTATTTTATGATTTATATTGTGCTAAATTGAGTGATTTTTCATCCATTATTTTCACGCTTATTCATAGAAATCGCATGTTTTGCATTTTTCTTCCTGATTTTGTGCTATGATTGAAAACATGTTTCTTTAACCTTAATTTTATTAATTTTAATCCTTTCTTCATACCATTCAATGCCGTGATATGTGTGTTAAGTGATTTCAGAGATTACAGGGCAGGAATAGCTTAGAGGATGGAAAAGAAGTATGCAAAAGTGGAAGGAATACAAGAAACTGAAGGAACTGCTAAAGCTGTCCAGCCTGACCTCTTGGTACTAAATCGACTATAACTTGAGCTACAGAGGTCGAAATGATGCAGTTTTAGTTGCGTTGGAAAGCTAACATCCGGGGCTTCACAACGATATATAATTTCCCATAGCTGTCTTGAAGCCAGGTGACTCGAATGCGTAGATCACGCGGACGCGTGACCTGGCAAAAATCCAATCCGCGCGAATGCGTGGATGACGCTTCTGTGTGACTTTACAGCGACCTGTACGTACCAGAAAATGTTGAGGGCGATTTCTAGGCTATTTGTGACCCATTTTTTGGCCCAGAAAACACATATTAGAGGCTATAAAGTGGGGGAATGCATCCATTCATGATACAACAAGGATACAACATTCATTATTCACAATTTTTAGGTTTAGATGTAGTTTTTAGAGAGAGATGCTCTCTCCTCTCTCTTAGGTTTTAGGATTTAGGATTTCTTTTAGGATTAGAATTTCTACTTCTCAATTTCCAGGTTCAATGTTCCTTTTATTTTTCCCAATTTAATTTATGAACTTTTCCATGTTAGATTTGATTTCTTTTATTAATGCAATTTGAGATATTTCAGATATATGATTTTTATTTAGCTTTCTATATTCTTGGCTTTGGTTGAGTAACTAAACACTCTTGAGTTATCAAACTCTTTTGTTGGTTGATAATTGGAAGTTGCTAATTGACTTGAATTCCACTAACTCTAGTCTTTCTTTGGGAATTGACTAGGACTTGAGGATTCATATTGATTTATCCACTTGACTTACCTTCATAGTTAGAGGTTGACTAAGTGGGAGCAGCGAGCAATTCTCATCACAATTGATAAGGATAACTAGGATAGGACTTCTAATTTTCATATCTTGCCAAGAGTTTTTTTAATTATTAATTTATTTTTCTTGTCACTTAAATTACTTGTTCCTTATTTCAAAAAACCCCAAATAAAATATATCTTTTTTCATAACCAATAATAAATCATACTTCCCTGCAATTCCTTGAGAAGACGACTCGAGGTTTGAATACTTCGGTTATTTATTTTTATTGGGTTTGCTTAAATAACAAACAAAACTTTTGTACGAAAGGATTCTCTGTTGGTTTAGGAACTATACTTACAACGCTATTATATTTGTGAATTTCTTTACCGATAGAAACCCGTTCGTCAAAATGGCGCCGTTACCGGGGAATTGCAAACGTGTGCCTTATTATTGGTTATTGTAAATATTTTTCTTGTTTGTTTTCTTATTATTGGTTATTGTAAATATTTTTCTTAGTTTATTTTCATTAATTTTTATTAGTTTTTATTTCCTTTAGCTACCATGAACTCTCACAACTTTGGCTATGAGTCTGGTTACAATTATGTTGTAGGGAGAGGAGATTACAATGAGAACATGCATCAAGGATGGGACAACCAAAGATGGAAGGAGCCACAAGGATTTGATCAACCCTCTTGGCAACAACCCCCACCAACATACTATGGTCAAGAGCCATTCCGAGGTGTATACCAAGATGACGGCTATGGTGAGCACTCTTTTGATTATCAACAACCATCACCATACGCCTATGAACCCCCTCCTCAGCATAGGTTTGAACCACCATACTCACAAGCCCCCTACAACCAACCACCTCCATATGATCCTAACCCATATCCACCATACCAACCACCCTATGAACCGTATGAACCATACATAAAGCCACTCCAATTCCAACCCAATTACTCTCAAGAACCACCACCTCAATATACACCATGTCCATATCCATCAACCCAAGAATCAAGGGAGCGTCTCAAAGAAACGGTGGAAAAACCTCATGCAACCCTTTGCCAACTGGATCAAGCGATAAATCAATTACCTTCCCGACGTTCGGATACTCAAAGAACCACCATGGCTTCATGTGGGCAATCTAACAAAGAACGTAGCATGAATGAGATACTAGAAACTCCGATGGATAGTAAGAAGCATGACTTTGTACTGGAACAATTGGAGGAAGCCAAAATTATCCAAGAAGAAGTCGAATTAGTTGAAGACTTAGGAGATGCTGAACCTCCATGGGAAAGTCAAGTTATAGAGCCTCCTTCAAAGACGTTTGAAATTGATGTTGAGGAGGGTGTACAACCTCCAAGGCATATCATAGTTGAAGACTTTGAAGGGGATGATCAAGAGATGGATTCAATCATTGATGAATTCTTATTTACAATTGAATCATCCCCCCATTGGACTTGACATGGAGATTAAAGAAAAAGAAGCACAACCTCCTATGCTCTTGGTGAACAATGAAGAAGAGATCAAATTGGAAGAAATCTACCAAAAAGAAAAGGTTGATATTGAAGAAGCTTGCAAAGAGGTGGAAGTTGTCAAAAAATAGCACAAGGGAGTGGAGCTTGTAAGATCATTAGAAACACCTCTCCCAAAGCCGTCACCGTCCATTCCTTCATTCAAGTGGGTAAATCTCTCATCTCTAAGCTTAATTAGCTCACTTGAATATGCTTTACTTGAGATAGATGGTCAGCTTAGAGCTCTTTGTGGTATTAAGAGTAAAAGGAAGATGGTTAGTGGTTGGAGTTGTCAAGCAAGGTTCAACATGGTTGTATGCTCCAAGTTGAAATGTAAGGTTTGGTGTAAAACTCAATTGAATGGGTCTAGCAAGTTGTTTGGATGTCTCTGTGAGAATTCAAATTGCGAGCCACCCGGAAGGCACAATGGTGACCCACAAGAAGACGGGTGCAAAATCAAGATTTGGGATCCCGACATACAAGAGGATCAACTTTGGGAGCTCGAAGCTTGTGAAGGACCTCATCAAGGTTTGGTGAATTCACTTGGAGATGTTAGAGCTTATTGGAAGTCCAAGCATTGGTGGAAGTTTCAAGACAAGTTCAAGCACAAGCCACCATGACAAGGAGCTCACCAAATGTCCAACTTAAGGACTTTAACTAAAAGTGCTAGGTGGGAGACAACCCACCGTGGTATATTCTTTCCTTTTTATTCTTAGTTTTATTCTATTTTATTTTCATTTTTATTAGTGGTCATTCATAAATTTCTGCATAGTCATATGCATTTTGCATTTTGCATTTTGCATACTGCATAATAAAAAAAAGGGGAAGCACGCAACGCGCCAGCGTCGCTGACGCGTCCGCGTCAAAGGAGAATTAGTGATAAAAGGGAATTGAACAGAAAGTCACGCGGGAGCATGGCTGGAGGCGTGCCCTAGGCACTAACACGCCCACACGAACGCGTCCCTGACGCGTCCGCGTCGTTTGCGAATCTAGCCATCCACGCATGTGCGTCACCCACGCGCATGCGTGACCCCACGAAATCGACGAAAATGGGTGTATGGCAACAAGTTGTGATGGAGTGGGGCTGGAACCATGCTAGAAGCACAAGCCCTACCACACGAATGCGTGCTCCATGCGTCCGCATCATTTTCAAAATATGTTCATTCATGCGATCGCGTCACCCACGCGACTGCGTCTCCCAGATTTTTGGCAAAATAAGTTTGAAATAGAGAGTTACGCAAATGCGAGGCTGCACTCACGCCAATCGCACAAATCAGGCCACGCGATCGCGTGACCCACGCGTCTGCGTCACCTGACCTTATTGCACACCACGCAACCGCGTCACTCACGCGTCCGCGTCGCCTGCGCCGCACAACTTATCCAGATCAGCACCACTTATCTTTTCTTTTCTTTTCTAATCCTAATTTCTTCTATCTTTTCTTCTTTCTTCTTTCTTTCTTACTTTATCTCTTTAACTTCTCATCCCTCTTCACTTCAATTCTATTTTACTTAATTTATTTGTATATTTTATTCATTGTATTTTAATTTTGTGCATATTTTTATTTTCTTTTCTAAATTTATTATTTTTCCATTGGTGTTAAAATTCTCTTATTCAACTGTTGCATCTTTTCCTGAATTATTCTGGTATTTCATGACTTGGTTTACACTGTTGGGTAATATTATTTAAGTCAATGCTAATCCCTTATAATACTTGTAATCCTTTTGTATTGACATGCACCTATATTGTCTTTCATTACCCACACTCTCTCCCCCATTATTGCACTTTTTGCACTATTGATATGCCCTTTGCTTCTACTATTTTTCCACTTGCATGTTGTAGCTACCATGTGTTTGAGACCCTCATTATTCGGCATAAACCCACCCATATTTTATTTGTTTTTATCTTTGCTTCTGGGTTACTTTTCCTCCTTTTCCTCTTCTTTCAGGCTGGCCACCGAGAAGGGAAAGGAAAAGCTTTTCAATGGGACAACAAACAAGTCCATCTGCACATTCTTTAGAGAAAGAGCAGCAGTTGTAACTCACAACCCTTCCACTTGCACATCTTAGCATGCACCGAGAACGGTGCAATCTTTAAGTGTGGGGAGGTCGATACCGATCTCCGTGGGTTAGTCACTTTCTTATCAACACCAATTTTTATTTTTTCTTTATTAGTTCATTGTTGCATTTGCATGTTTGATTGCATGTTTGCTTGATTTTGTGCATATTTTACCACTTGGTTGAAGTAATATTTTCTTTTTCAATAAACTTTTTATAGCATTCCACTAATTTGAATTAAAATTTTTATTGAACTTGTTTGAAGAAATATTATTTTGGAACATGGTTTAGAGCTCGAACACACAAAACCTGTGAGATTTTGAGCCTATTTGATTGGTTGTATTTTATCAACCAATATTTTATTTTTGGTGTGTGTTGTTCTCTCTAAAATTATGATCTTTGTCTTGCTTAATTCTATATTTCCATTGTTTGATGTATGCATGCACTTATATGATTGAGGCCTTTGTTTCACTAAACTTACATACCCATATGGCCTTACCCTTTCATTATCTCTTGCAAATCAATTTTGAGCCTATTATACCCCCTTTGTTCTTTACTTTAACTCATCACTAACTCTAAGCGAAAAACAATAATGTCCTTAATTTGAATCCTTGGTTAGCTTAGACTAGTGAGAGTGCTCATGAATTAAGTGTGGGGAAAAGTGGGTTTAGAAACGTTTAGTTAAAGAATTGGGTGTTATATATCTTTATGAAAATGTGAAAGAAATATTTAGGACATATTCATGCATTCAATAATTTAACATATGCATTGAGAAAATTAGAAAAAAAATAAATAAATACAAAAAGAGGAAGAAAAAGATAAAAAGAAAAGAAAAAAGAGCAAATAATAAAAAGGGGACAAAATGGCCCAAAGTAAATGGTGATAGCAATGCATATGTACTGTACTCAAATCAGGATGCATGAATATGTGGAAAATATGGTTAATGGATAGTTAGGTTTTGTATTGTGATTACATGGATTGTCTTAAGCTAGGTGGAAAGTTTAGATTAATTGAGGATTCAGATTTTAGTCCACTTGACCAAATACAATCCTACATTGACCCTAACCCCATTACAACCCTTAAAAGACCTCTTGATATGTGTATTTGTGCATCAAATTTGTGTTGATTGGTAGAAAAAAAGCAAGACTTAGAAAGCAAGGTTAGTTGAGAATTGAGCGAGTCGAACCTCAAACACTTGAGTAATTAGAGTGTATACACTTCCAGTGAGGGTTCGATGCTCAATTCTTTGTTCCCGGCTTTCATGAGCTATTTTCTTCTGCAAGTTTACTTATACTTTATTTTGTGATTTGAATTAGTGAAATCCAGTTCATATTTGTTCTTGAAAGATTTATTTACTTTTCACCAAGTAGGTATAATCATTTTTGCATGCAGTTGCATTCATATAGATAGGTTGCATTTCATACATTCTACCATTTCCCTTCACTCTTTTAGTTCTCTTGAGTTTAGCATGAGGACATGCTAATGTTTAAGTGTGGGGAGGTTGATAAACCACTATTTTATGGTTTATATTGTGCTAAATTGAGTGATTTTTCATCCATTATTCTCACGCTTATTCATAGAAATCGCATGTTTTGCATTTTCCTTCCTGATTTTGTGCTATGATTGAAAACATATTTCTTTGACCTTAATTTTATTAATTGTAATCCTTCCTTTATACCATTCGATGCTGTGATATGTGTGTTAAGTGATTTCAGAGATTACAGGGCAGGAATGGCTTAGATGATGGAAAAGAAGCATGCAAAAGTGGAAGGAATACAAGAAACTGAAGGAACTGCTAAAGCTGTCCAACCTGACCTCTTGGTACTAAATCGACCATAACTTGAGCTACAAAGGTTCAAATGATGCGGTTCTAGTTGCGTTGGAAAGCTAACATCCGGGGCTTCGTAATGATATATAATTTGCCATAGCTGCCTCGAAGCCAGGCAATGCGAACGCGTGGATCACGCGGACGCGTGATCTGGCAAAAACCCAATCCACACAAACGCGTGGACGACACTTCCGCGTGACTTTGCAGCGACCTGTACGTACCAGAAAACGCTGGGGGCGATTTCTGGGCTATTTTGACCCAATTTTCGGCCCAGAAAACACAGATTAGATGCTATAAAGTGGGGGAATGCATCCATTCATGATACAACAAGGACACAACATTCATTATTCATAATTTTTAGGTTTAGATGTAGTTTTTAGAGAGAGAGGCTCTCTCCTCTCTCTTAGGTTTTAGGATTTAGGATTTCTTTTAGGATTAGGATTTCTATTTCTCAATTTTCAGGTTCAATGTTCCTTTTATTTATTTTTCCAATTTAATTTATGAACTTTTCCATGTTATATTTGATTTCTTTTATTAATTCAATTTGAGGTATTTCAGATATATGATTTTTATTTATCTTTCTATATTCTTGCCTTTGGTTGAGTAACTAGAGACTCTTGAGTTATCAAACTCTTTTGTTGATTGATAATTGAAAGTTGCTAATTGACTTGAATTCCACTAACTCTAGTCTTTCTTTGGGAATTGACTAGGACTTGAGGATTCATATTGATTTATCCACTTGACTTACCTTCATAGTTAGAGGTTGACTAAGTGAGAGCAACGAGCAATTCTCATCACAATTGATAATGATAACTAGGATAGGACTTCTAATTTTCATACCTTGCCAAGAATTTTCTTAATTATTAATTTATTTTTCTTGTCATTTAAATTACTTGTTTCTTATTTCAAAAAACCCAAAATAAAATATATCTTTTTTCATAACCAATAATAAATCATACTTTCCTGCAATTCCTTGAGAAGACGACCCGATGTTTGAATACTTTGGTTATTTATTTTTATTGGGTTTGCTTAAGTGACAAACAAAACTTTTGTACGAAAAAAATTCTCTGTTGGTTTAGGAACTATACTTACAACGTGATTATATTTGTGAATTTCTTTACCGATAGAAACATGTTTGTCAAGGCCCCTGTTGGAGGCAGTTAAGAGAGAAAGTCCACAAAATTAAAGAGGCAATATGGCAAGTTCATTTGTTAAACTTGTGGCGATGTTGGTCACACTACAAGGAGGTGCAAAGTTGCAAAAAAGCTAAAGGCAAAGGAGGCAGCAACAGCTGCAGAACAAGCTAATGATGAAGCTGGTGAAGAAACTCCACAAAATGCTCAAGTTGATAATCAAGTTGGTGATGAAGCTAGTGCCCAACAAGGTACTGTTGTAGAAGATGTTGCTGCTGCTCAAGATATTGTTGTTCAAGGTGTTGTTACTTAAGGTGTTGCTAAGGTAATTTATGTTACTAAAATTATTTACAAGCCATAATTTGAACAATTTTATTGAGTAATACTATTAATGTTGTAAATATTAGCATTGTAGTTGATTCCTGTTGTTATGATCGACAGTTGCCCAAGCGAAAGATAACTAGGCGAACAAACTTTCAATTGTCAGGCCATCTGTTGATGCAGCCAGTTCTCCAAAATCAAATGTTGGTGTTGCTGATGTGGTTTTAAGGGAGACAATGGAAGGAGCAAGTGCAGGAACATCTAAAAAGATGGAAGCTTTGTTGAAGTTTGTTCCAACACCTGGATTTAAGGCACCAAGAAAAAAAGCTTAATGATGTCATGAAGACTTTAGTTATTACTTTATGATAGTTAGAACAATTTGGTATTGTTGCTTTTAATTTGCGTTGTGATGGATTAAGTATGAACTTGTATTTTGTTAGTGTTTGTTCATGGTGGTATGACCCTAACTATAAATTTTTGGCCTAATTTATATTTTATATTTTGGACTATGCTGTTGCATAATTGACACTATTATGTGATTTTGTTAAGACAACACCATTGTCATGGTTATTATAATTATAATGATATACTACAAGTTGATTTAGTTAAATATGTGTATTTATTAGTTTTATTTTGTCATTATATTATCCTTCATTCAGGTTAATATCCAGGTTAATGAGATACAAAGTTGAGAGAAACTTAACTTCATTCATTTATAATCATAAATCATTACAAATTGATCATGAACACACTCACACTATACTATTTTTTAATTAAAAACCAAAATAACCAAATACCAAAATCAATCCCAGTAGTTATTACAATACACAACAGCAGCAACATCAGCATCTTTAATGTGCTAACACTACTCTTTAAAGATTCTATTCTCCAATTGAGTTCATTAAAAATTTTTTATGCAACCAGAACCACACCTTGTTCTTCAATCTTCATATCCATCAGCCCAACAAAAGAAATTACAGTGAACTCCAAACTACAATAATCCAAAAAGAAACATTAAACTAACAATCACCAAATAATCTCTTTAAACCCGTATCAACTTAACAATTCTATTAAATAGAGAATTTTACCTCATAGTTGGGGCACCTATGAAAAGATCTTCTTGAATTTTCTGGTGTCGCTGAGTACTTAATCACCGTACGCAACCCACAATTGCAGAATACACCGTTTTTACCCCTGGTTCGAATTTCCTGATTACTGTAGTTTCTCCCACTGAAATTGTTCTTGCTTGAACTTCTTTGATTTCTATCACCGCCGCCCATCATGCCTCACCCAAAAGAGCGACTTTTCAGAGTTTCACAAGATAAACAACAACAAGGAAGAGAAGAGTGGAGACGAAGAACAAAAATGAACAACAACGAGGAGGAGAGGAGTAGAGACGAATAACAAAGATGAACATTTAGGGGGTTAGAATTTTATAAGTGTGAATGGATCAATTTGGGTGTTTTAATCAAATTTGGGACACCAATTTGGGTTGAACTCATCGTATGTTCACATCAGCGTACAGTTAAGTGCCAACTTGGCACTTAACTGTACACCTCAGCGCCGTTAAAACGTCTTTTAATTTTTGGACCAACGGAGATTCACGATTCTGAGAGTGGAGGACTTATTTGGTCATTTTAAAAAGTGGAGGACTAATCTGAAATGAGTTGAAAATTTCAGGGACCAAATTGGGTATTACCTCGATTAAAATTTAATTTCTTTTTTTCTTTTCTTTTCTTAATCTTTTCTTCTATGGTAACTAAGATAACTGATTTCAACATGTGATTGTTTTAAAAGAGTGAGAGAGGGTAGAAGTTGAGAAGAGAAGAGTGAAAAATTTGTATTTCATGATGTAATCTTGATAACATAGATTTAGTTTGATAAAATTTTTATTTTTTAAAAATAGGTTATTTTTAAAAATAGGTTATAAAAGCTAACTTTTAAAAGTTGTAGCATCTGTATTTAATAAATTAAATTAAAAATGGCTTTTGATAGGCATAAGCAACAACAAGTGTATTTAGTAAAATAGCTATTAAAATTTAAAAATACTATAATAGACATTAATGTAAAAATTAAATTTGAATATTAATTAATGTATAAGTTATATTTGATTTTTTAATTTTGATAAGTACAAACCAACTTTAAAAAGTTCTTCCTTATGTGCTTTTAAAAGCACTCCTAACTTGTGAAAGCTATTAAATAAACACATGGTGAATTAACTCCTGGTAAATAATGAATGAAAAAAGAGAGATGAATATATGAGTGGTTATGTGGTTAGGATTGATTTTTGGAGGATAATTATCAAAAGTGGTAATTATTTTATCACTTATTTTTACTATATAAGATAAAATAGATAATTATATCAATATGAATGATATTGATATCATATATTATCTCAACTCTAAAATATCTTTAAAATATTTTAATGAAACTAAAATAATAAAGAAATACCAGTAAAAATTTCTTATCAAATAAATTTAGACCTGATAATTAAATGTCATTCTTAAAAAATACTATTTTGTCTTATATAAAAAATAATATTTTATTAAAGAATTTTTTTTATACTTTATCTGGGTCCACCTTGTTAATATGAAGTGAACTGTAATTTTCGATGAATTCTAGCCGCAAAAAATTTGAAAAATTATTTTATGCAAAGTCAAGTTCTTCCAATTGACATGATAGTTTTATACTCTTCCTTCAAACGGGTAGTTGTATGTAATATGTTTTTTTGTTTAAAAAAATGATTTTACACATATTTTGTCCTTATTAAGGACAACATAATTATAATTATGCATATATTTTGTCTTTGTTATAGACTAGATACATTTAAAAATGATTGTAGTGTCTTATTTTGTGGTAAACTAGATACATGTTTATTTTTCTTTATTTATCCTATCCTTAAGGATGGGATATGTTTATATTCAGAGCAAGATAAGTAATAAGGTTTAAAAACATAAAATTTTTTAACATATCTCTATAAATTCGTATATGTAATTTTAGTATTTATTTTACTTATTAAAAAAAATCTTAAATAACCCTCATTGCTATATTATGCATGATGGGATAATAAAACAAGACAAATAAAGTTGACCCAAAAATATACGCTACAGCCCTTTTCTTTCTACCCTGATCCAGTGATCTTACATTTTTTTGTACTGTACACTGTAAATCTCGAGGTCATTCATTGCGTACACTGCATGCACAGATTGGCTAAGAATTATTTACCGATATCGTTTAGATAGCATCGTACATTGTTTTTTTTTTAATATTAAAAATAAAGAGTTTCGAATTGACGATTTTTTTAGATGAGTATAAAAAGATTATATTATTTAAATTATAATTTATTAATAACAACGTACATTGTTGTTAGTTAATTTTTTCTTAAATTTTTTTTAATATTTATTCATCACTTGTTTTATTGGTTATAATTGTCGATTGACAAAAAGATAATTTCTGCAAAAATCATATTTGAATTTATACACTTTAAATTAGCTAGCCAGATTCATCCTATATATGTGGCACATTAGAAAGGAGATAGAAAACTGGTGGACACATCGTATTGTATAATATTTATCTATATATGCCATATATAGTGGGAGAATTCTACTTTCTTCTTTTTCAATTTAATACTTATTTTCTCAAAAATCTTACAAATAGTAGTAATATATAATTGACTTTCACTTTGTTTTTTGCTTTTATTTTTTTGAACTTTTTTTTTTGAGAATTTCAACTACAAAATATTAGAAATAAAAACAAACATAAATTTAAAAATGTTGTTTAATTTTAAATTTAGATGTCAAATATGAGGTTTATGTAATATTACTCGTTATCAATTATATTATATGTAGACAAAATTAATTATTTGTATATAAATATATTAAAATATAAAATATACATTAAAAATGTATAAAGTAATCTATGACATATACATAGTGATTAATTTTGTGATTGATTTTTAATATATACATAATATTTTTTACTTTTCATTATTCAAAAGTATTCTATGTACAATACACTAAATAATAATTAGGGCAATTTACGTTTTTAAATTGTTTGAACTCCAATTTTACGTAAATATATTGTTTCAAAAACGGATACGTAAATACATTGTTTCACTATTTTATATAAACTGCTACTGCTAGTAGCGGTTTACAATTGCACAGAAACCGCTAGTATCAGTCGCGGATTATGTGTATTTTTGATTGGTCATAAACCGCTGCTGCCAGCAGCGGTTTATGTAGGTTGGTGTGCGTGTATAAACCGCTGGTGCCTATAGCGGTTTACGTCTAGTATGTGTCAATGGGCTCCCTATATAAACCATGGAGGGGCCAAATGTAGAAAGGTAGGGTTTTATTCACAAATGGATGGGGAGAATAGTATTAAAAAAATACAATACTCAAAGTATTAAATTATATAAATCAAGACTATTTTTTTATTCTCATCTCTTTTACAATTTATAAATAATAAAATAGTTTATTTTTAGCCAAAAGTTCACTAAATCATATATTTTTCTCTTTAACAATCACTTCATTCTCTTTTATTTATATCAACCATACAAGAGATACTAGGAGAGTTTGAAACATGGGTTGTGTTCTTTGCTGCTGATTTACATTTGAGGTTCTAGCTAAACGAATTTTTTTTATTTGTGCAACTTTATTGTTTTATCCCAAAAAATAAAAATTATTTGTATTTTATAGTTGATTGATTGGATAAATAATAGTGATAACATCATAATTTTGATGAATAAAATAAAAAATATAAATATGCATGTAATAATTTTTTATTTGTATTTATTATTAAAATGAAACTAAATAGCAAATCAAAGAGGGAGTATTCACAGAGTACTAAAATATATAAACTAAGACTAATTTTTTTTTATCTTCATCCCTTCTAAAACTCATGAATGATAAAATAATTTTTTTTAGTAAAAAATAGTGAATTTTTTTATTTGATTTGCTATTTTTAGTGAAGAAATTTACTATTTTTTACTAAAAATAAATTATTTTATCATTCATGAGTTTTAGAAGGGATGAATATAAAAAAATTAGTCTTAGTTTATATATTTTAGTACTCTGTCAATACTCACTCTTTGATTTGCTATTTAGTCTCATATTAATAATAAATACAAATAAAAAATTATTACATGCATATTTATATTTTTTATTTTATTCATCAAAATTATGATGTTATCACTATTATTTATCCAATCAATCAACTATAAAATACAAATAATTTTTATTTTTTGGCATAAACAATAAAGTTGCACAAATAAAAAAAATTCGTTTAGCTAGAACCTCAAATGTAAATCAGCAGCAAAGAACACAACCCATGTTTCAAACTCTCCTAGTATCTCTTGTATGGTTGATATAAATAAAAGAGAATGAAGTGATTGTTAAAGAGAAAAATATATGATTTAGTGAATTTTTGGCTAAAAATAAACTATTTTATTATTTATAAATTGTAAAAGAGATGAGAATAAAAAATAGTCTTAATTTATATAATTTAATACTTTGAGTATTGTATTTTTTTAATACTATTCTCCCCATCCATTTGTGAATAAAACCTACCTTTCTACATTTGGCCCCTCCATGGTTTATATAGGGAGCCCATTGACACATACTAAATGTAAACCGCTATAGGCACCAGCGGTTTACGCACGCACACCAACCCAGCAGCGGTTTATGACCAACCAAAAATACACATAATCTGCGACTTACACTAGCGGTTTCTGTGCAATTGTAAACCGCTACTGGCAGTAGCGGTTTATATAAAATAGTGAAACAATGTATTTACGTATCCATTTTTGAAACAATGTATTTACGTAAAATTGGGGTTGAAACAATTTAAAAATGTAAATTGCCCTAATAATTACTATGTATTTATGTGTATATAAAATTTTTGATATTTCGATATGTTATTTCTCATAGTTTTTAAATATATATTTTTTAGTTTATCCTATAGTGGTCTCTGTATGTGATCCTAAATTGCATTGCAATATTTTAGTAGAACAAGCAAAGTAGCTTTTAGGTAAAAAATATAAAGAAAAACAAGGTGTGTAAGGAGGAGAGCAGCTAGGTAATGGTGTTGTTACATAGATGAAGTGAATGAACGAACAAATAGAGGGTTCAGAGATGAGTGAAGAGATAGTGCACTCATTGCATGTAATAGAAGAGAGGCATAGAGCCCAACAAAGGTGAAAACAAAACCAAAGAGAAGTAGCGAACCCCAAGTCACAGTATGAGATTAGCCCATTCATTGGCAGCCTTGAAGTTTGGACTTTATTTGGAGAGAGAGAGAAAGACTCACTCCACTGCTAACATTAAAAGTGACAGAGATATGTATATATAGGGTCAGTCCAGTAGTAACTTAGTACGGATTTGATAGGTCTGTGTCTCTCTTGTGATCTGCTTTATGAGAGAGTGGAAAAGAGGGTAACTGGTGGCCCCTGCCAGAATAATCAACTTTTTACTATTCACATATAGAAACTAGAAAGTACAGTGCAGTGGTGAGAGGGGTCAGGCTTTTTGATGCTGGCTCATAATACATGACAGCTGAACATGATGCTCTCTCTCTCTCACTCTCTCAGTCTTCCCTCTTCACGTTTGGGGTTTGCAGGTGTACCAGTTGGGTCACACTCCTAATCCTAAGCCACTGCCAAAAGCCGATGAATCCGGAAATTACTTTAAACCAAGGAAAGGGACGAGACCTACCCAGTACCCATCTTCCCCCAATTCTACACGTGCCCTCCTATTATGCATTGCTTTAGCATTACTCATACGACTACACCAATCTTCTTCCTCATTTCTCTTTTTTTTTTTATTTCTCGTACTTGTTACTGTTAACCTTTTTATAAGGGTACCTTTTACGTTTCTCGCTCGTTTCTTCCCCCTAGTTATGTTGACGACAGCATTTTAAAAATTTTCTACGCAAACAATTGTTTTCCCGTTTGGTCGTTGTATTAGACACTGTATATGAAACATGCATTTGCCAAGACCAGAAACAAACTGGGCGAAACAAAAATTGGAAAAGGTGTTGGTTCGGTTTGCTTTGACAAAAATATGAAAACAAACATGCTTGGATTTGGGGCGAAAGTTAAAGGCAAGGCTTCCTTCCATTATCTACTCGCACAGTGGTCTTTGAACTCTGATGACTGTGCTGAACAGTGGAAAAATAAAATATATCCTACCATAGAATCTTGTTTTGTGAGGCAAACGAAGAACATGCGAAAGAAAGTTAAGGAATATAAATACATTGGACATAGGAATAATATCATAATATAAAGTGATATGGACGTCCTACCATACGCACAAGACAAATGTTGGCTTAGGGTAGACCGGTATCATTAGGAAAAATCTATCTACCATTAATGTGCCTCTTAAATATAAAAGTAACCATGTGATGTGATACAAGGCAATAAATTAAGAATAGTACTATGTCGGCAAAAACATGCAACAGATGATGCATCAAACAAGAATTATTAGTTTTCGTAAAAATCTTAAATTTCTAAAAGCATACGAGCAAATGGCCCACATCATCGTTTGGAATTTCATAGGAAGTGAATGCTGCACTGCATATCAAAGAAAATGCTTGCCCATTGCAATAGTGGTCAACCAGATCAAATTAAAGAAGAAGGCAGTTACAATGGTGATTCAGTTAAACCTACCATGCCTTGTAGCCATATAGCAATTACAGTTAAGAAAATTAGCTTGAAAGGACAATCGGTGAAAGGTCTTGAATCAATTGTTACATCTTAGTAACATACTACTTTATCAACTATCCAAGACAAGAAAAAAGGATTTGGAAATGTTGCATTGCTCTACCTGGGTTGAGGTTTCAGCTTCTTTAGTAGAAGGGCGATATGGTGCCGGAATTGGCAATCGATGGAGGGAAGTTAGGGTAGAGGAATGTCTTGTTTGGAAAATGAATTTGATTATCCGCAGCTGATGGCATTAATGTTGAAGGGAATCCTGATGATGCTGCAGCAGAGACAGGTGGAATTGGAGTTGCCCCGCCACAATGACCTTGGACTTGCCATGCCCAATTTTGCAAGGGATTGGCTTCCATCATATTCTCTATTGCTCTTTCCTGTATATGGAAATCAAAATTGAAATGACAGATCATAACTCTTAACACATAAGAAACTAATGTAATCAACATGGTGATGGTGGTTCATCATTGTATGAGAGGATTACCTTGTAGATGGGAAAGAAATCAGTACCGCCCCAAGCAGAAGGATGCTGAGATGGTATGGAGAATCCATGAGGTGGCTGAGTATTCAGTGATCTTGATGCAGAGTGCTCAAACTATCAAGCAAATATGATAATATGCAATGGAAGCCAAGTTAAAATCAAAACAAACGTGAGGAGGACTGTGCAACAATTATTGACCTTACCATAAATCTCCTATCAATAGGGATGTCATCCCAGCTAGGCTGATATTGGAAACCAATCCCATTGTTGTGAATGTTATTGACTTGTTCTTCAGAGAAAGAAGGGGGAGCTATGCCCAAATTAAGATCAAGACTTTGCCTGTTATCTAAACCATGTGTCACAAGTCAACCAATACCTTGTTAATGCATTTTGACTTCATAATTTAATCAAAAAGGAAAAAGAAAACAAGCATCATGAATGAACAAGTAGTACCTTCATTCTCATCATGAGAATTTACCTTTCCTTCATATGAGCTGGGCTCAAAGTTAGTAACTGCTTCCCTTCCATTGCACTTTATAGCAGCCCTATCATATGCCCTGGATTCATCAAACACAGTATCAAACAAATATACTAAGACAGAAGGAATCCAAAATTTTTTTAAGGCAATTAGTGTAAGGAATTTCGATATACGATTGGTAAAACCTTGCAGCCTCTAGTTCGCTATCGAATAGGCCAAGATAGATATATCTGCAGGCAAGCCAAAAACCCAGCCAGTGAAAAAACAAATGAATTATAACTAACTTATCACAGAACATACCAAAACTGCTAACACTGAAGTGCATCGAACAATTATGCTTCACTTTGTAGAGTTAATTATAAATATTAAAACCTCAATAGTCTCAAAGTGTGTGAGATCACTAAGGTTCTACTATAATTGCTATATCAGAATTCAAATGTTTCTCACTTTTTTCCGAGAAACTGCCCCATGCGTGCTTCCCATCTACCACATTTGTGCAGGGTAACTCCCCTGTATTTGGATCTTCACTCTTTGTACTAACATCTAAGATTAAATTAGTTTAAGATCTTATGTGTTTTTTGCGGAGTGTCGCTCCGCTATTTCCTTGAATAATAATTCTTCTATTTTCAAAAAAAAAAAAAAAAAAAAAAACAATCAAAGATGATATGACTACAACTTCCATCAAAGCTTTTTCAATTTTTCTTTACAAAGAAAAACCCTCAAACTTGCTCAAAACTATGATGAAATCAAACTATTAAGTATTAGAACCTGCTTTATATCTTCATCATAATCGCTGACATTGAAATTGATATCTGCATCAACGCCACGGAAAAGTTTAAAGCATACCTTATCAAACACAAGCTTATTAAATCATACTTGATCGCAGCTTGATCATATGCCCTAAAAATTAAATCAAACTTACACACTAAAATTCAAATCCATGAAATATTTTTCATTAGCCAAAAAGAAAAAAAAAAGAACCGATAACAAAATTACCTAGCTGCAGCATGTGCTGTGTCAAATCCACCTATTAAAATATATAAATAAATAAATTCATAAAAAAAGAAAAGCACTATACATCATTTAAAAAGAGAAAAATTGTTTGAATTCAACTACAATCATAGCTGCGTTTTCTCACCCAAGTACACTTGTTTCCCACAGTCCCTGCACAGAGCACCAAAACACATGCAGGGAATTCAGGAAATAAAAAAAGATAAAATAGAATAAAATAAAATAAAAACAGCATCAAAGATAAAACGATCAGAATAGAGAAATGCAAAATAAAAACTAAACAAGAAAGATATAACGGAATCATTGATTGCTAACCAAATATGCGATTCCCATCGTCCGGTCCTTCGATAAAACGTGACGCCGCGATACTGCGAGCTTCGCGACCTCGGTCCACGCCGACTCTTCTTCACCTGCTGCGCCCTCTGAGGAACCATTCTCTGCTCCGCCGCCGTCGCACTACCACCGCCGCGATCCTCCTTCGTCTCAAATTCCAACACTGATGACGAGCCACATAACTGCTCAGCTGCAACACCATCGCCGGCTCCGACCATCGGAAAAAGCTGGATTGTCCGTACACATCCGTCGTCTCCGGCAGCTCCAGCGTCTCCGTCCCCGCCGACGGCGTTCTTGAGTATGGCGAAGTTGTATGCTACGGCGTCAGCCCCGCCGTAGGAGCATGAGTCCTCGGTGTCGGCATTGGCGAGGGAGGAATTGAAGCTTCCAGAACTTTCCATTTGGATGCCGGAGGCGGAATCGGCGTTGAGATTAAGATCCAACATGGGTTCGGTGAAATGATTGAATTATCGACGTCAAGAGCAAAAAGAGAAAAAGGTTAATTAATTAATTAGTTATTACTTATTAAAATGGAAGCTAAGGGATCCACGGAAGATAGATCGCGTTGAACTGGAAGAAGAAAAAGAGAAAGAAAAAGAAGCATTAGAATCACATCATGCATATGGATGAAGAAGGAATGCGTACAGCCATGACTGAACAAATATATAGAGAGAGAAAGTTTGAGGAAGGAGTTTTCATGCAGCTAACAGCTACTACTGAGTGAGTGAGTGAGTGATCAGTGAAATGTGAAAAAGGAGAGACCGTAGGTTTTATTTGTTTATTTTATTTTTATTTATATTATATTTTGGTTGGTTTGGCTTTTAGTGTGTTTAGGGAGTGTGATAGTGGTGAACTGGTGATTGGTGAATGGAGATGAAGCAAATGCAAAATGAAATAAATAAAGCATGAGAACCCTAACAAAGGGAAGAAAATGGTGGCCCCCCTTCTTTATTTTTTGCTTGCCTTGTTTATGTTTAAATGTTTTTTATTTTTCTCTTTTGAACCTTTTGAGGTCTATATTTGGAAAACTTAATATTTTCCAGATATTTGTAGAGTTTCTAATAATTCAACACAAAAGAGGTGTGAAATATTATTATTTTATTTTTGTAGGTACATAATAATAATAAGTGGGTGAATGAGAGGGTGGCCTGGCCTCCTTTCGCCAATGGTTATTATTATTATTATTATTATTATTATTATTATTATTATTATTATTATAAATAAATTGTTGATAACTAAAAACAGAGTTTACTTCTCATGCATGCAAACCACCCCGTTTACGATGCATTAACATGTATTAGCGAATTACAATATGGTTCGGAATGTATCATCGGGCATTCATTAAGCTCCGTTTTGAAGTTTCTTGCTCGATTACCTAATTTTTCCCGAGAATGTAGAGTAATATGACAACAAGTTAGTGGCTTTAATAGAGAAAAGTTAAAGGACAAGTAAAATTTATTGATTTTGAGTAGTATTAATAATAGAGGAGTGCTACACATACAAGTCTTTTTGACTTACAAGTCTTACAAGTTGCTACACATACGGGTCTTTTAATGCGTTATTCAACCGCTTCTTATTTTCAAAGCGCTACACTCAAGTTGCTACACATATGGGCCTTTTAATGTGTTATTCAACCGCTTCCTATTTTCAAAGCGCTACACTCAGAACGATTCTTCTTCTTCTTTCTCTTCCTCTTCCTCTTCCTCTTCTTCTTCTTCTTCTTCATTTTTTTTTCGATTTTCCTGTTTTCAAAGCGCTACACTCAGAACGGTCTTCTTCTTCTTCTTCTTCATTTTTTTTCTTTCGATTTTCATGGTTTCTGAAATTAAGCTTTGAAATCGTTTTGAAGAAGAAGAAGCAGCAGAAGATGAGGAGAAAAAGAAAGAGTTCTGAATTATGCAACGAATTTTGGGTGTATTTCTTAAATCTTTTGGGTGTATTTTTGTAATCCTTTGGGTGTATTTCTATAATCCTTTTGAAGATAATGGAACTTCAGAAATACACCCAAACGATTACAGAAATACACCCAAATGATTACAGAAATACACCCAAACGGTTGCAGGAATTCACCAAAAACGATTATAGGAATACATCCAAAGGATTACAGAAATACACCCAAAAGATTACAAAACTACACCCAAAGGATTTAAGAAATACACCCAAAATTCGTTGAAGTACATCTTATGCATAATTCAAAACTGTTTCTCTTTCTGCTCCTCATCTTCTGCTGCTTCTTCTTCAAAAACGATTTCACCATGAAAAATCGAAAAAAAAAAGAGAAAACAGAGAGAAAAGAACGTAAATGAAGAAGAAGAAGAAGAGGAAGAAGAACGTGCAGAAACGAAAGAAATGAAGAAGAAGAAGAAGAGTAAGAGGAAGAAAAACGTGTAGCAAGAAGAAGAAGAAGGAGAAAGAGAAGGCAAAAAACGAAAAAAAAGAAGAAGGAGAAGACGAAGAGGAAGAAGAATGGTTCGAAACGCGTTTTGAGTTAGTTTTAATTGAACTTGTAAGATTTACAAGCTTTAATCGCTTGTATGCGAAGAATAACTCTTAATAATAATCGACTTAATTTTTTTGACTAATAATTTAATATAATATATTTTTAGTTTATATTTTTAAATATTATTTATTAATTATTAGTTAAAATTAATAGATTCTAGTGTAGTAATTTTTGAGTTAATATATGACATAAATATGAAAAAATTCATAAACAATTTTTAATAATTATTTTGAAAGACAACAAGATTTTTAAAAAAAATCTCTTTTTTTTGGCTTTGATCTTTATTTTTTTGAGATTAATTAGTTTTTCTGTCAATATTTTTTTTTGTATTAATGGAATAAATCTTTATGACATGTTAAACTGTTGATTTATGTGTTAAGAGTTAATTAGGATTGACAGATTCTTTTTTGTTGGGAGTCTCGTTGTCTTTTGAGAATAATTGTCAAGACTATTTAACTTTTTTTATTTTTTTTAAAATATATTAATTAAATTTATTGTGTAAAATTGAAAAATATTAGTGATTTTTAAATTATTTTTACTTATTAAAATTAAATCGAAAATATATTAGTGATTAATGTGTCAAATAAACATATTCTGAAGAGAAATTATTAAAAGAGAGACTAATTAATCAAATTTTTTATTAGAGACCTCCTAAATTATGATCTTTCAAAGAAATTATGAGAGTTTTTTTTATTAAAAATAAAAAAATTCGAATTCATAATTTTTTAGATAAGTACAAATAAATTATGTCAGAAGTTGAAATAGGTATTTATTCTATATACATAAAATATCTAAAATTTTAGTGTATTATTATTATTGTTGTTGTTAGACAAGAAAAAATCTTGGAAAAAATCGAGTGAGCGTGTTCATTAGAGGGGGAATAGCTAGAGTAGTTTGTTGAATAACAATAATAACGGTATGTGAATGTAGATGCAATTTTAACATTCAGAGATCCAGAACACAAAACAGAAGAGGAAAATGTCTTTTGTAACGTGTATATAGTTATTTTATACATTTTTTATGGTATGAAAAATAACTTTTATTTTCTCTTACTTTTAATGCAATATATAGAGCAACTCACCTAAATTAAATGAGATTTAATTTTATATGAATATTCTAAAATAAAAAATATTATTTGTGGGAGTTTTAATATTATGTAAATCGAATTTAATAATGCTGATTTAAGGGTTTGTATGTAAATCGAATTTAATGTATTCGATTTTTGTGATTACATAATAAATCAAATTGATAACATTTGATTTAGGACATTCATAAGTAAATTGATCATGTTAGCTTCGATTTACATGGGAGATTGAGTGGACAATAGTAAATTAAATAGATTGAATTCGATTTACTCATTAACATCTTTACTAGGTAAATTTATTATACAAAATTTGATTTACCATTTGCAATCACTTATTAATTCGATTTAGTGTACGTGTACTATAAAAAATGTTAAATACCATCAAATTTACTATCGGAATTAGCGTCAGACGTTAGCGACGGCTTTATCGGCAGATTTACAGGCGGATATGACAATAAATTCGTCGGGTAAAAACGTTACTGTCGGATTAGATTTTCCGACGGTAAATCCACCGGTAATATTTGGAGGGATAAAAGGAAAATTTGGTGTGAGAATTACCGGCGAATTTATCCGCCTGTAAAGCTCAATTAATAAAACGTTGTGTTTTGGTCATACGCAATGCATTACCGTCGAATTTATCCGCCAACAGTAAACCTGATCTAAATTCAAAATGTGCGGCCCTCTCGCCTCACTTTCGAGAACACTTTTCTCTCTCCTACATTCCTCTCTCTTCTCTCTCCCCTGCAACTACCTCTAGCAACCCTTTCGGCCACCCTCCGCCAGCGCTGTCCACCTCAATTCTCCTCCAAAGTCTGCGTCAAGTCACCTGTATCGTATTTTATTGGCTCAAACGGAGTTGCTCCCTCTGTCTTCACCCACGTTGGAAGAGCTGCCGGTGCCACTCCCTTTGTCGCCGGACTTGTGTCTTGTAAAACCCGGTTAATTAACGGATAATTAACCCATAAATGAGAATTTATTCTAGAAAGCCAAAAATGTTATTTTTATGGCTAAATGTGATAGAGGAGATTGAGACGAGAATTTCGGTACCAATTTTATAGAAATCGGACCAAGATTGGACCGAACGGGCCAAACCGGGCCAACCGGACCCAAAGCGGGCCCTTGGCCCAACATAACTAAACCAAAACCCTAGTTTTCAGCACTCTCTCTCCTCATTAGCCACACACACACGCTGAAAAAGAGAGGAAATGGGGGAAGAACACTCTCTCAACCTTCTATCTCTCACTTGATCTTCAAACCACCATAACTTTTGATCTAGAGCTCCGATTGCCGCTCCGTTTGCGGCCACGAGTTCACCGCGAAGAGCTCTACAAAACCCATACAATCAATCTTGAGGTAAGTCACGTGTTTCTGTTCGAAATTT
>NC_029777.3:22899060-22900451 GCF_000817695.3 Arachis duranensis
GGTTGATATATATGATGTGGTCATATATGTGATGATGATTAATGATGCCTTGATGGTATGATGTATGAGAAATATGCATGTTGTAATATATGCTTGTTGATTGGTTATGGTTGAATTGTGGGTTGAAACATGTTGATGGTGAGTACGATATTAATTATGTACAATGATGATTTATTGGAATTGGTGTTGTTGAGAATTGGCATGAGGAAGAGTATATAATATGTCAATGTGTTTGGGTTTGAGCCACTTGGGTGAAGTGTGTTAAAATGATGAGATAGTGATTTTGGTAATTTGTGGTAAAGTGTCAATGTGTGAGTTGAGGAGGCTTGATGTTGAATTTGATATATTTTGATTGATTTCAAACATGTTTTGATTGATTTTGAAATGAGTTGGAAATGGCTTGTTTTAAAAATGGCACTTTGTGGTTTTGTATGAAAAATATGATTTTTGGGCATACTTTGACGGGACATAACTTGGACTACGGATCTCTGTTTTGTGTCAAATTTATTTAGAAATAAAATTGGATCCGGGATGTCCATGCCGTTCGAAGAACGGGTGAAAAACGATTTAAAATGAGGAAGTTATGTCCGTTGGAAGATTGGGGTTTAAATCTATGAATTCTGCAGCTTTTAACTTAAAAAAAAAATTTAGCAGAATGACCCCTTGCGCGTGGGTGCACTTGGCGCGTACGCGCCGTTCTTCCAGAAAGCGCCATCCACGCGTGCGCGTGATGTGCGAAGGCGCACCGATTGTGCTGCACCCAATGCCCAGCCATTTTCCAGAGAGTTATGCCAGAACTGTGCCGGTGTTGTGCCTGGGGCACGAGAACACCCACGCGTACGCATGGTTGACGCGTGTGCGTCGATTGGCAAATTTTTAGTCCACGCGTTAGCGTGCATGACGCTTGCGCGTCGATGAGTTTTCGAGGCCATCCACGCGTGCGCGTGGAGTGCGCGTACTTGTGGCCCTGTTTTCATCCCAAAGTTGATTTTTGAGTTTTAAAAGCCAAATCTCATACTTCTAAGCCTCCGATCTCACCACTTATGTCTTAAATCATTATAATATGCCTAGCTATTAGGAAAGGAGCTAGTGAATGTGGTAACTTGCGAGTGAAGCAAGGAAAAAATGGATGATCAATGAGGATCAAGCATGATTATGTGAGAGGCGGAGGATGGCGGTGGAAGTGCTTGTTAGGCCATGGGCCGAAAGGCTGTGATTGATAATGAAACGGCTGGTTATGGATTTAACCGTGAGCCGGGTGGCTGGTTATGGATTTAACCATGAGCCGGATGGCTGGATTATTGCCGTGTTACGGCGGAGCCATGATTATGGCTAAGAATAAATGCATATATATGCTGTTGAATGAATTGTGAATGTTGCACTTCCACTGT
>NC_029777.3:22900973-22904570 GCF_000817695.3 Arachis duranensis
TAAATAATACAAACTGTGATGACTCCTCTTATGGGAGATTTTGGAGAATAGGTTTTATGTTTTTGTGTCCCTTTGGGTTTCTATTAGGGTTTTCCTTATTTTTATCATATGTATATATTGCTATGCTCAGACCGATTATCTTCGCAGCTGGATCTTGAGTCTTGATACTCCTGTTTTTGACACTCCTTTGTATATATATAATCTCGCGTTGGTTTATCCTTGTTCGTTACGTTATCGATCAGAGTGTTGCGCTTTCGAGTTGCGATTTTTGTTACCCCTTTTTCTACAAAGGCTCCTAGTTATAATCAGTCATTCATACTACTATATGTACTAAATTTTTATTTTAGAGGTCGTAATACCTTGCCATCTCTGAATTATGACTTAAGCATAAGACTCTGTATGGTAGGGTGTTACATTATGGTATCAGAGCAGTTCGTTCCTGTAGAGCCTGAGGGATGGACTGACTATGCTTCTGTGCATTCTCTCTGTGTGTGTTATGTGCTATTAGTATATCTGCTTGATATAATTGGCATAAACGTTCATGAGCATGCATTTGGGACTTGAAGCACTAAACTTCCGATATTGAGGCTGATCAACTTAATATCGATTGTTTGGTGTGTATAGGAACCAGATGGCGCCTCATGGACGCGGTAGAGGCCGTGGTAGAGGCCGTGGTAGAGGTCGTAGTAATGTTCGTGCGCCGGAGATTAACCCTAATGACCCGGTGAACCTTATGACTACGTTGGAAAATATGGCTGCTGCGATGCAAGCCACTGCTGAAGCTCTTGGACAACGGATAAACAATCATGGCAACAACAGAAATAGAGCTCAGGGACCAATAGAGGTCAGAACTTTCTCTGTGATGGTAAACAAGTGTACGGTTGCTGAAGAGTGTGTGAAGAAGGCAGCCGCTGAGAGAGGAAATCACAAGGGACCATTCCCACAGAACCGAGGGAAGAGCTTTGCACCTAGAGGTCTGCCTTTCAAGTGGGGAAGTTCTTTCAAGAGGCCCAACAACAACAACTCCCAAGGAAAAAGGTTTGGGAAGCAACCACAGCATGAGCAAGCTTGTGCTAGGTGTGAAAGTCACCATCCGGGAGCCCCGTGTATGGCCGGATGGGGTTTGTGCTATTACTGTAGTAAGGCGGGACATAAGGTCCCAAACTGTCCAGAGAAGCAGAAACAAGGTGCTGGAAAAGCACAACACACTGATCGGGTGTTCACCACTTCAGCTGTAGGAGCTGAGGGATCTGAGACACTCATTCGAGGTAACTGTGAAATAGCTGGTCAAACTTTAAATGCTTTATTTGATTCGGGAGCATCACATTCATTCATTGCATTTGAGAAAGCCCATGAGTTAGGATTGAAGATCGTAACATTAGGTTATGACCCAAAGGTGTATAATGCTACCCATGAAGCCACAGTAACTAGGCTAGGATGCCCGAAAGTTTCCTTTAGACTCAAGCAGCGTGATTTTATTCATAATTTAATCTGCTTACCGATGATCGGTCTTGATCTTATCTTGGGATTGGACTGGTTATCTAAGAACCATGTCCTGCTTGATTGTTCTACAAAGTCGGTGTACTTTTTGCCGGAAGATACTGAAGGGCCGGTCGTGGTAAATAATTATTACTTGAATTCGATGATGGTGAACTGTTCTGGAACCGAATGTCAGGGTATCCTGTTGTTAGCCGCGGGTGTTTCGGGTGATGATCAAAGGTTGGAACAGATTCCGGTAGTGTGTGAGTTTCCGGAAGTGTTTTCCGATGATATTGATGAGTTTCCACCTAACCGAGAAGTTGAGTTTGCTATTGAATTGGTGCCTGGGACAGGCCCAATCTCAAGTGCTCCTTATAGGATGTCACCGTTAGAGATGACTGAGTTGAAGTCTCAATTAGAGGATTTGTTGGGAAAGAATTTTATACGACCAAGTGTCTCTCCGTGGGGTGCTCCAGTGTTACTGGTGAAGAAGAAGGATGGGAGTATGCAGCTCTGTGTGGATTACAGACAGTTAAACAAGGTTACAATAAAGAATAAGTACCCATTGCCGAGAATTGATGACCTCATGAATCAGTTACAAGGAGCTGGAGTTTTCTCTAAGATCGATTTGCGATCCGGTTATCACCAGATAAGGGTGAGGGTGAGGATATCCCTAAGACCGCTTTCAGGACTCGTTATAGTCATTATGAGTACACTGTAATGTCTTTCGGGTTGACGAATGCTCCTGCAGTGTTTATCGACTACATGAATAGAGTTTTCCGTCCGTTTTTGGATAAATTCTTTGTTGTCTTCATTGATGACATACTGATTTACTCCAAGACTGAAGAAGAGCATGCGGAACACTTGAGGACCGTGTTACAGATTCTAAAGGAGAAGAAACTTTATGCAAAACTGTCTAAGTGCGAGTTTTGGAAGAGTGAGGTGAAGTTTTTGGGTCACGTGGTGAGTAAGAAGGGAATAGCCGTAGATCCAACTAAGGTGGAGGCTGTAATGGATTGGAAGCAACCAACCACCGTAACAGAGATAAGGAGTCTTCTGGGTTTAGCTGGCTATTACCGAAGGTTTATCAAGGGTTTTTCACAGATAGCTTTGCCAATGACAAAGTTAACCCGCAAAGACACTCCGTTTGTTTGGACTCTTGAGTGCGAGGAGAGCTTTCAGACATTGAAGAAAAAGTTGACCACTGCACCTGTGTTAGTGTTACCCGAGCCGAATGAGCCATTTGAGGTGTATTGTGATGCCTCATTAAAGGGTCTAGGGTGCGTGCTGATGCAGCATCATAATGTGGTGGCGTATGCCTCATGACAGTTGAGACCTCATGAAGTTAGTTACCATACGCACGATTTGGAACTCGCTGCGGTTGCGTTTGCCTTGAAGGTGTGGAGGCATTACCTCTATGGGGTTAAGTTCCAAGTTTTCTCTGATCATAAGAGCTTGAAGTACCTCTTTGATCAGAAAGAGCTTAGTATGAGGCAGAGAAGGTGGATGGAATTGTTGAAGGACTATGACTTTGAGTTGCATTACCATCCGGGAAAAGCGAACGTAGTGGCAGATGCGTTAAGTCGAAAGTCATTATATGCGGCTTGGATGATGCTTCAAGAGGAGAAGTTGCTCAAGGGATTCGAGAGTCTAAAAATTGGTGCTCAAGAAGTATCCGGAACCTTGTGTTTGAGCCGATTAGAAATCTCAAGTGATTTTATGTTCGAACTCCTAAAGGCTCTTCAGAATGATGAAGCGTTATGGAAGGTGTTACCGGCTATTGAGCAAGGAAAACAATGGAGAGTGTCGGAAGAAAAAGATGGGTTATGGAGATTCAAGGGTAGGATCATTGTGCCGGATGTTGGCACTTTGAGGCAAGATATTTTAAAGGAGGCACACAAAAGTGGATTCTCCATTCACCCAGAAAGTACTAAGATGTACCATGATTTAAAGGCGATGTTTTGGTGGCCGGGTATAAAGAATGATGTGGCGGAATATGTTTCAAAGTGCTTAACTTGTCAAAAGGTAAAGATTGAACATCAAAGACCTTCCGGGATGTTGCAACCTTTAGAGATACCGCAATGGAAGTGGGAAAGTATTGCAATGGACTTTGTGTCT
>NC_029777.3:22905824-22906427 GCF_000817695.3 Arachis duranensis
GACGAGAATTTCGGTACCAATTTTATAGAAATCGGACCAAGATTGGACCGAACGGGCCAAACCGGGCCAACCGGACCCAAACCGGGCTTTTGGCCCAACATAACTAAACCAAAACCCTAGTTTTCAGCACTCTCTCTCCTCATTAGCCACACACACACGCTGAAAAAGAGAGGAAATGGGGGAAGAACACTCTCTCAACCTTCTATCTCTCAGTTGATCTTCAAACCACCATAACTTTTGATCTAGAGCTCCGATTGCCGCTCCGTTTGCGGCCACGCGTTCACCGCGGAGAGCTCTAAAAAACCCATACAATCAATCTTGAGGTAAGCCACGTGTTGCTGTTCGAAATTCCAGCCCTTATTTTCGAGTTTCATGGGTGAAATGTTGAGATTTTGGGGCTCTTTGATGTTATAGGACCCAACTTTCTTGAAGGAGAAGGTTAATCTTATCTCCTTGGACCTTGGGTGTGGTAAGATTCTCAACCCTAGTGTAATTTGTTGTTCTATGATGTTTGGGTATTGAGATGTTGTGTATGGGTATGATGATTGTGACTTAGGTTGTGTATATGTGAATATTGGAGCTTGATTGGTGATTTTGAAAAGC
>NC_029777.3:22906649-22907419 GCF_000817695.3 Arachis duranensis
AATGGTTGATATATATATGATGTGGTCATATATGTGATGATGATTAATGATGCCTTGATGGTATGATGTATGAGAAATATGCATGTTGTAATATATGCTTGTTGATTGGTTATGGTTGAATTGTGGGTTGAAACATGTTGATGGTGAGTACGATATTAATTGTGTACAATGATGATTTATTGGAATTGGTGTTGTTGAGAATTGGCATGAGGAAGAGTATATGATATGTCAATGTGTTTGGGTTTGAGCCACTTAGGTGAAGTGGGTTAAAATGATGAGATAGTGATTTTGGTAATTTGTGGTAAAGTGTCAATGTGTGAGTTGAGGAGGCTTGATGTTGAATTTGATATATTTTGATTGATTTCAAAGAAAAGGGATGAAATTGGCATGTTTTGATTGATTTTGAAATGAGTTGGAAATGACTTGTTTTGAAAATGGCACTTTGTGGTTTTGTATGAAAAATATGATTTTTGGGCATACTTTGACGGGACATAACTTGGACTACGAATCTCTGTTTTGTGTCAAATTTATTTAGAAATGAAATTGGATCTGGGATGTCCATGCCGTTCGAAGAACGGGTGAAAAACGATTTAAAATGAGGAAGTTATGTCCGTTGGAAGATTGGGGTTTAAATCTGTGAATTCTGCAGCTTTTAACTTAAAAAAAAATTTTAGCAGAATGACCCCTTGCGCGTGGGCGCACTTGGCGCGTACGCGCCGTTCTTCCAGAAAGCGCCATCCACGCGTGCGCGTGATGTGCGCGAGCGCGCC
>NC_029777.3:22908670-22912936 GCF_000817695.3 Arachis duranensis
GTTTATATGTTTTGCTTAGATACTTTTATCTCCATTAAATAATACAAACTGTGATGACTCCTCTTATGGGAGATTTTGGAGAATAGGTTTTATGTTTTTGTGTCCCTTTGTGTTTCCTTTGGGGTTTTCCTTATTTTTATCATATGTATATATTGCTATACTCAGACCGGTTATCTTCGCAGCTGGATCTTGAGTCTTGATACTCCTGTTTTTGACACTCCTTTGTATATATATAATCTCGCGTTGGTTTATCCTTGTTCGTTACGTTATCGATCGGAGTGTTGCGCTTATGAGTTGCGATTTTTTGTTTACCCCTTTTTCTACAAAGGCTCCTTGTTATAATCAATCATTCATACTACTATACGTACTAAATTTTTAATTTTTGAGGTCGTAATACCTTGCCATCTTTGAATTATGACTTAAGCATAAGACTCTGTATGGTAGGGTGTTACATGTCTCTCCTCTGTCGTCTAGGTAGGTTGCCCTCATCCTTCTCTCTATTCCATCTTATTTTTTATTTTTTAATAAAAAATCCTAACCCCTTTTTTGACATGTACTTGATTGTTGATATTATATTTTGTACACTCTTTGTGATTTCTGTATGACTCCAGATTCTTGAAAATTAAATAATAAATTATTTATGATTTATTATATTTATTTAAGATTATATTTTTAGATATTTTTATATATAAATGGGGAATTTTTTTATTTAGAATTTAAAGTTTTAGTAATTAAGAAATAATATGGCATTTATTTGCTTCAATTTGAATATTTAGATTTTGAACCTTATTTTATGAATAAAGAAAAACTAATTTGATTATCCTAAATTCTTATTGAATTAGTATTTATTTGAAAATAATTTACAAGTTGATAATTAAAAGGTATTTTAAAGATAATTATTTGTATTTAATTCGGTTTTATAATATTACTCCATCCTTTATTTTTATTAAAATTTTTACTCTACCAAATCCCAAAATTCCTAATTTCATATACATACCCTACCCCTAATACAACACATTCACACTCACTCTCTCACTCATACCCTGCTGCCACCCTTTTTCTTACACACACACCCACATGGCCAAAAAAGAAAAAGAAAGGAAAAAGAGAAAAGAGGGAGCTACGAAGAGGAAACCGATGGGAGAAGAGAGGGAGGAGAGGAGAAGGACGATGCCAGCGGGTTGGGTGCCGCCATCGTCGTCGCCGACCGTGGAGAGAGAGAGACCAATGCGAGGAGAGAGAGAAGGAGCACGCACCGCCAGCTTCGTCAGATCTTCGTCATCGTTGTTGAGAGAAGGAAGCAGAGGGCGTGCGAGAGGGAGCCGCCGTGGGGTCGCGAGAAGCTGTCCCTGTGCACGCCGTCGTCGGAGAAGCAAAACGCAATGGGAGGGAGGAAGCCCGCGCCACGGTACCACCGTAGAGACGTCGCCATCGCCATTCTGCCTTCCATCGAGGCCTGGCCACTGTCATCGAACTGCATGTGTCATTGTCGTCGCTGTTGAGCTGCACCATCGCCGTTCTGGTCATCAGCAAAAGCCACGATGTTGGAGCTCGCTGGAGTCAACCGCTGGAGCTACGGCTGCGCTGTACTTGGTTCCTTTTGGTACAGTAAGTTGCCTTTGCTCCGAAAATTTTTTTAGTCGTTGTTTTGTTATATGTTCCTAAGATTTTTGTGGAGTTATTGCCATAGGGTCAAGTTTCGGTTATTGTATGTCGCGATTAAAGTTGCTGCAAAAGTAGTAGGAAGTTGTGGTTGCTGCTGCTGCTGTTGCGAGCCGGGAGAAAAAGAGTTTTGACACGTCTTATGGCTTACGGGTTTCGACTATTCGAGGTAGGATTTTTCTTAAAACATATTTTATATTACGGAATTGTTATAAATTTATATTTATATAAAAAATATAAATATTTGGTGATTATCTGAGTCTTATGGATTGTCTGGTTTGTTTTGGATAAATATGAATGTTTGCTTGATTGAATTGGTAATTGATTGAGTTGACGTGTGGTAGTTAATGAAAGTTGATTTGGAAAGCTGATTTGAATGTATATATTGAAAAGTGGTTTTATGTTAAAAATTGGATTTGTATATCTATATTGAGGAATGGTTTGGTTTTGAAACTGTTGAGAAGGGTTGAGAAATGTGGTTTGGATAGAACTCTTGAAGGGTGGTAAAGTCCGAGTTTTAGGAAAGGTGCTGCTGAAATTTTTATAAGTGTTTAAGTGACATTTAATAATAAGAATTAATTTGTTTTGGGTTTGATTGATTATGAAAAGAATCATGTTTTGCGGGCACTTTAAGAGAAAAACGAGGTAATGAAAATGGGTATTTGAGAATAAACGATTTTTGAGTATTTGAGAAAAAATTTTGAGTTTGAAACGAAGTTAAAGTATTTAAATTTGATTTGGTGAAAATAAAATGGATTTTGAAACTTTTTAAAAATGTCTTAACTTAAAAAGTGAAGCTGAAAATTATTTTGGGAAAACTTGGTTAAATCGAAATTGAGTTTATTTGATTGCTACTGATTAAGGAGTTATGACTTAAGGATTTTAATGAATTTAAAATAATGAGATTGATTGTTCAAGGTTAAACAAGGATGAGTTTTATGATTTTGTTAATTTGAAAACTTGGTTTATGATTTAACTTATTTAATTTTGAGATTTTGATTTTTGAAAAATTTATTGTAAGTGTTGTGATAGGCAAAATTGTGACTCATACTTTTCACAACTCGAACAATTCCTAGCAATGGCTCCAAAAACTTAGTGCACAATACTATAGTTCACACACATTCTTCACAACTTCGCACAACTAACCAGCAAGTGCACTGGGTCGTCCAAGTAATATACCTTACGTGAGTAAGGGTCGATCCCACGGAGATTGTTGGTATGAAGCAAGCTATGGTCATCTTGTAAATCTCAGTCAGGCGGATTCTAATGGTTATAATGGTTTTCGAATATAAAGATAAATAAAGCATAAAATAGAGATAGAGATACTTATGTAATTCATTGGTGAGAATTTCAGATAAGCGCATGAAGATACTGTGTTCCTTCGGAATCTCTGCTTTCCTACTGCTTTCATCCAATCATTCTTACTCCTTTCCATGGCAAGCTGTATGTTGGGGGATCACCGTTGTCAATGGCTACTGTCCGTCCTCTCAGTGAAAATGGTCCAGGTGCGCTGTCACCGCACGACTAATCATCTGTCGGTTCTCGATCATGCAGGAATAGGATTTACTATCCTTTTGCGTTGTCACCACACCGTACAGTCGCGAGTTTGAAGCTCGTCACAGTCATTCAATTCCTGAATCCTACTCGGAATACCACAGACAAGGTTTAGACTTTCCAAATTCTCAAGAATGGATTCTAGCTTATACCATGAAGATTCTGATTAAGGAATCCAAGAGATATTCATTCAAGCTTATTTGCATGTAGAACGAAAGTGGTTGTCAGGCACACGTTCATAAGTGAGAATGGTGATGAGCGTCACATAATCATCACATTCATCCAGTTCTTGGGTGCGAATGGATATCTTAGAATAAGAATAAGCGTGAATTGAATAGAAGAACAATAGTACTTTGCATTGATACTCGAGGTACAGCAGAGCTCCATACCTTAATCTATGGTGTATAGAAACTCCACGTTGAAAATACATAAGAACAAGGTCTAGGCATGACTGAATGGCCAGCCTTCCTAAATGGCATATGAATTCGAAAATAGGGAAAAAGGACCCCCAGTACAATAGTCAAAAGTTCTACTATACTAAACTAGTTACTAGGGTTTACAGAAATAAGTCTAAGTGCAGAAATTCACTTCTGGGACCCACTTTGGTGTGTGCTTGGGCTGAGCTTGAGATTTACACGTGCAGAGGCTTCTCTTGGGGTTAAACGCCAAGTTGTAATGTGTTTTTGGCGTTTAACTCTGGTTTGTGACGTGTTTCTGGCGTTTTACTCCAGAATGCAGCATGGAGCTGGCGTTAAACGCCAGTTTGCATCATCTAAGCTCGAATAAAGTATAGACTATTATATATTGCTGGAAGCCCTAGATGTCTACTTTCTAACACAATTGAGAGCGCGCCATTTGGAGTTCTGTAGCTCTAGAAAATCCATTTCGAGTGCAGGGGGGTCAGAATCTAACAGCATCTGTAGTCCTTTTTCAACCTCCTATCAAATTTTTGCTCAGGTCCCTCAATTTCAGCCAGAAAATACCTGAAATCATAGAAAAACACACAAACTCATAGTAAAGTCCAGAAATGTGAATTTTACATAAAAACTA
>NC_029777.3:22913060-22915962 GCF_000817695.3 Arachis duranensis
GCGGGACTTGTAGCTTTTTGCTTCTGAACAGTTTTGGCATCTCACTTTATCCTTAGAAGTTTAGAATGATTGGCATCCATAAGAACTCAGAGTTCAGATAGTGTTATTGATTCTCCTAGTTAAGTATGTTGATTCTTGAACACAGCTACTTTTATGAGTCTTGGCCGTGGCCCTAAGCACTTTGTTTTCCAATATTACCACCAGATACATAATGCCACAGACACATGACTGGATGAACCTTTTCAGATTGTGGCTCAGCTTTGCTAAAGTCCCCAGTTAGAGGTGTCCAGAGCTCTTAAGCACACTCTTTTTGCTTTGGATCACGACTTTAACCACTTAGTCTCAAGCTTTTCACTTGGACCTACATGCCACAAGCACATGGTTAGGGACAGCTTGATTTAGCCACTTAGGCCTGGGTTTTATTTCCTTGGGCCCTCCTATCCATTGATGCTCAAAGTCTTGGATCCTTTTTACCCTTGCCTTTTGGTTTTAAGGGCTATTGGCTTTTGCTGCTTGCTTTTCTTTTTCTTTCTCTTTTTTTTGCAAGCTTTGTTATTCATTGCTTTTTCTTGCTTCAAGAATCAATTTTATGATTTTTCAGATCATCAATAACATTTCTCTTTTTCATCATTCTTTCAAGATCCAACAATTTTAACATTCATAAACAACAAGATAAAAAATATGCACTGTTTAAGCGTTCATTCAGAAAATAAAAGGTATTGTCACCACATCAATATAATTAAACTAATTTCAAGGATGAATTCGAAACTCATGTACTTCTTGTTCTTTTGTATTAAAAACATTTTTCATTTAAGAAAGGTGAAGGATTCATGGAATTATTCATAGCCTTAAGACATAGTTACTAAATACTAATGATCATGTAGTAAAGACGCAAAACATAGACAAACATATAGCATAAAACTGAAAAACAAAGAGATAAGAACAAGGAAGTTAAGGAATGAGTCTACCTTAGTGAGGGTGGTGCCTTCTTCTTGAAGGACCAATGGTGTTCTTGAGCTCCTCTATGTCTCTTCCTTGCCTTTGTTGCTCCTCCCTCATAGCTCTTTGATCTTCTCTAATCTCATTGAGAATGATAGAGTGCTCTTGGTGTTCCACCCTTAATTGGTTCATGTTATGACTCAATCCTTTTAGAGAAGTATTGAGTTGTTCCCAATAGTTATTTGGAGGAAAATGCATCCCTTGAGGCATCTCAGGGATTTCTTGATGATGAGCTTCCTCATGCATCTATTGAGATCCATGAATGGGCTCTCTTGTTTGCTCCATCCTCTTCTTAGTGATGGGCTTGTTCTCTTCAATGAGGATGTCTCCTTCTATGACAACTCCAGCTAAGTTGCATAGATGGCAAATGAGATCAGGAAAAGCTAGCCTTGCCAAGGTGGAGGGCTTTTCGGATACTTTATAGAGTTCTAGAGGGATGACTTCATGAACTTCTACTTCCTCTCCAATCATGATGCTATGGATCATGATGGCCCAATCTATAGTTACTTTGGATCGGTTGCTAGTGAGGATGATGGAGCGTTGGATGAATTCCAACCATTCTTTAGCCTCAGGCTTAAGGTCCAGTCTTCTCAATTGAATCAGCTTGCCTTTTGAGTCTCTTTTCCATTGAGCTCCTTCCATACATATGTCCATGAGGACTTGGTCCAACCTTTGATCAAAGTTGACCCTTCTAGTGTAGGGGTGTGCGTCTTCTTGCATCATAGGCAAGTTGAACGCTAACCTTACGTTCTCCGGACTGAAATCTAAGCATTTTCCCCGAACCATTGTAAGCCAATTCTTTGGGTTTGGATTCATGCTTTGATCATGGTTCCTAGTGATCCATGAGTTTGCATAGAACTCTTGAACTGTTAAGATTTCGACTTGTTGAATGGGATTGGAGAGAACTTCCTATCCTCTTCTTTTAATCTCTTGTCGGATCTCCGGATATTCTCCCTTTTTGAGCTTAAAAGGGACCTCAGGGATCACCTTTTTCTTGGCCACAACTTCATAGAAGTGGTCTTGATGGGCTTTTAAGATGAATCTCTCCATCTTCCATGACTCAGAGGTGGAAGTAATTGCCTTCCCTTTCCTCTTTCTTGAGGTTTCTCTGGCCTTAGGTGCCATCAATGGTTATGGAAAAACAAAAAAGATATGCTTTTACCACACCAAACTTAGAATGTTGCTCGCCCTCGAGCAAAAGAAGAAAGAATAGAAGAAGAAGAAGATATGGAGGAGAGGGAGAGAGGTGTGGGTTTCGGCCAAGGGGGAGAAGAGAGGGTAGTGTTGTGTGAAAATGAAGAAGGATGAAGGGGTTTATATAGTGGAGGGAGAGGGGTTTGGGTTCGGTCATTTAGGGTGGTTTTGGGTGCGAAAGAGATTTTGAATTTGAAGGTAGGTGGGGTTTATGGAGAAGAATGGATGGATGTGATCGGTGAAGGGGTAATGGGGAAGAGTGGATGGATGTGATTGGTAAAGTGGTAATGGGGAAGAGAGATTGAGGTGATTGGTGCAGGGTATAGTGTTATTAGATTGTGTGAAGAAGAGAGAGGTAGGGTAGGTGGGGATCCTGTGGGGTCCACAGATTCTGAGGTGATCCTGTGGGGTCCACAGATCTTGAGGTGTCAAGGATTTCTCATCCCTGCACCTTTTAGGCGTGTAAAACACCCTCTGTATGCAATCCTGGCATTTAACGCCAGACTGCAGCTTGTTTCTGGTGTTAAATGCCCAAAGGTAGCCTGTTTCTGGCGTTTAACGCCAGCCTGATGCTTGTTTCTGGTGTTTAAATGCCAGACAGCTCTTCCTCCAGGGTGTGCTTTTTCTTCTGCTGTTTTTTATTCTTTTTTAATTTTTGCAATTGTTTTGTGACTCCATATGATCATAAACCTAATAAAACATAAAAGAA
>NC_029777.3:22915969-22930550 GCF_000817695.3 Arachis duranensis
CCATTCAATTGAAGGACTAGCTCTTCTCTATCAACATCAATCACAGCTTCTGCTGTGGCTAGGAAGGGTCTTCCAAGGATGATGCATTCATCCTCATCCTTCCCAGTGTCTAGGATTATGAAATCAGCAGGGATGTAAAGGCCTTTAACCTTCACTAACACGTCCTCTACCAATCCATAAGCTTGTTTTATTGACTTGTCTGCCATCTCTAATGAGATTCTTGCAGCTTGTACCTCAAAGATCCCCAGTTTCTCCATTCAGAGAGTGGCATAAGATTTATACCTGACCCCAGGTCACACAAAGCCTTCTCAAAGGTCATGGTGCCTATGGTACAGGGTATTAAGAATTTACCAGGATCTTGTTTCTTTTGAGGTAAAGTTTGCTGAACCCATGTATTTAGTTCACTAATGAGCAAGGGAGGTTCATCTTCCCAAGGCTCATTACCAAACAACTTGGCATTCAGCTTCATGATCGCTTTTAGATATTGAGCAACTTGCTCTTCAGTTACATCTTCATCCTCTTCAGAGGAAGAATAGTTCTCAGAGCTCATGAATGGCAGAAAGAAGTTTAATGAAATCTCTATGGTCTCTATATGAGCCTCAGATTCCTTTAGGTCCTCAATAGAGAACTCCTTTCTGTCTAGGGGATGTCCCATGAGGTCTTCCTCATTGGGATTCACGTCCTCCCCTTCCTCTTTGGCTTCGGCCATTTTGATAATATCAATGACCTTGCACTCTCTTTTTGGATTCTCTTCTGTATTGCTTGGGAGAGTACTAGGAGGAGTTTCAGTGATTTTCTTACTCAGCTGACCCACTTGTGCCTCTAAGTTTCTAACGGAGGACCTTGTTTCATTCATGAAACTTAAAGTGGCTTTAGATAGATCATAGACTATGTTTGCTAAGCTAGAGGGGCTCTGCTCAGAATTCTCTGTCTGTTGCTGAGAAGATGATGGAAAAGGCTTGCTATTGCTAAACCTGTTTCTTCCACCATTATTAAAGCCTTGTTGAGGCTTTTGTTGATCCTTCCATGAGAAATTTGGATGATTTCTCCATGAGAGATTATACGTGTTTCCATAGGCTTCACCCATGTAATTCACCTCTGCCATTGCATGGTTCTCAGGATCATAAGCTTCTTCTTCAGAAGATGCTTCTTTAGTACTGTTAGATGCATTTTGCAATCCATTCAGACTCTGAGATATCATATTGACTTGTTGGGTCAATATTTTATTCTGGGCCAGTATGGCATTCAGAGCATCAATTTCAAGAACTCCCTTCTTCTGAGGCGTCCTATTACTCACAGGATTCCTCTCAGAGGTGTACATGAATTGGTTATTTGCAACCATGTCAATGAGTTCTTGAGCTTTTGCAGGCGTTTTCTTTAGGTGAATGGATCCACCTACAGAATGGTCCAGTGACATCTTGGAGAACTCAGATAGACCATCATAGAATATATCTAAAATGGTCCACTCTGAAAGCATATCAGAAGGACACTTTTTGGTCAACTGCTTGTATCTTTCCCAAGCTTCATAGAGGGATTCACCATCTTTTTGCCTGAAAGTCTAAACATCCACTCTAAGCTTGCTTAGCTTTTGAGGAGGAAAGAACTTGGCCAAGAAGGCCATGACCAGCTTATCCCAAGAGTCCAGGCTATCTTTAGGTTGTGAGTCCAACTATGTTCTAGCTCTGTCTCTTACAACCAAAGGGAAAAGTATGAGCCTGTAGACTTCAGGATCTACTCCATTAGTCTTGACAGTATCACAGATCTGCAAGAACTTAGTTAAAAATTGATAGGGATCTTCTGATGAAAGTCCATGAAACTTGCAGTTCTGTTGTATTAGAGCAACTAGTTGAGGCTTCAGCTCAAAATTGTTTGCTCCAATGGCAGAGATTGAGATGCTTCTTCCATAAAAATTGGAAGTAGGTGTAGTATAATCACCAAGCATCCTCCTTGCATTATTGTTGTTGTCATTATTTTCGGCTGCCATCTCCTCTTCTTTTTCAAAGATTTCTGTAAGGTTTTCTCTGGATTGTTGTATTTTAGCTTCTCTTAGTTTCTTCTTCACAGTCCTTTCAGGTTCAAGATCTGCTTCCACAAGAATGTTCTTGTCCTTGTTCCTGCTCATATGAAAAAGAAGGGAACAGAAAATAATAATAGGGATCCTCTTTACCACAGTAGAGATATTCCTTTATGTGAGTAGAAGAAAATAAGAAGAAAATCCGAACACAGGTAGAGGGGAGAAGAGGGTTTGCATTTTGAGTAGAAGAGAAGTGTTAATAGATAAATAAATAAATAGAAGGAGATGAGAGAGAGGATTTCGAAAATTGTTTTTGAAAAAAAAAGTTAGTGATTTTTGAAAATTAAGAGAAGAAATAAAATTAAAATAAAATTTGAAACAATTAGTTAATTAAAAGAGATTTTTGAAAAAGAGGAAGGTGATTTTCGAAAATTAGAGAGAGAAAAGTAGTTAGGTAGTTTTGAAAAAGATAAGAAACAAACAAAAAGTCAATTAGTTAGTTGAAAAAGATTTGAAAATCAATTTTGGAAAGATAATAAGTTAGAAAAGATTTTGAAATTGATTTTGAAAAAGATATGATTTGAAAAAGATATTTTTGAAAAGATATGATTAAAAAGGTATTTTGAGAAAGATTTGATTTTTAAAATTAAAATTGATTACTTGACTAACAAGAAACTAAAAGATATGATTCTAAAATTTAAAGATTGAACCTTTCTTAACAAGAAAGTAACAAACTTCAAATTTTTGAACCAATCTCATTAATTGTTAGTAAAATTTTCGAAAATTATGAAATAAAATTAAGAAAAAGATTTTGAAAATCAATTTTAAAAAATTTTCAAAAATACAAAAGAAAAATGAAAAAGATTTGATTTTTGAAAAAGTTTTGAAAAGATAAGATTTTTAAAAATGAAATCTTGACTTGACTAACAAGAAACAACTTATTTTAAAATTTTTTGATAAGTCAACCCAAAGATTTCGAAAATTATGAGTAAAACAAGGAAAAGATATTTTTTTGATTTTTAATGATGAGAGAGAAAAACACAAAAATGACTCACAACATGAAAAATTAAGATCAAAACAAAGAAAACATGCAAGAACACTATGAATGTCAAAATGAATAACAAGAACACTTTAAAGATCAAGATGAACATCAAGACTTATTTTTGAAAAATTTTCAAGAAAAGAAAAATATGCAAGACACCAAACTTAGAAATTTTTCATGTTTAGACACTATGAATGCAAAAATGCATATGAAAAACAACAAAAGACACAAAACAAGAAAATATGAAGATCAAACAAGAAGACTTATCAAGAACAACTTAAAGATCATGAAGAACACCATGCATGAATTTTTCGAAAAAATGCATAAATTTTAAAAACATGCAATTGACACCAAACTTAAAAATTGACACTAGACTCAAACAAGAAACACAAAATATTTTTGGTTTTTATGATTTTATTAATTAATTTTTTTTCGAAAATTATATATTTTTTTGAAAGATTTTTGAAAACTTTTTGAAAAAAAAATTACCTAATCTGAGCAACAAGATGAACCGTCAGTTGTCCAAACTTAAACAATCCCTGGCAACGGCGCCAAAAACTTGATAGGCAAAATTGTGACTCATACTTTTCACAACTCGAACAATTCCTAGCAATGGCTCCAAAAACTTGATGCACAATACTATGGTTCACACACATTTTTCACAACTTTGCACAACTAACCAGCAAGTGCACTGGGTCGTCCAAGTAATAAACCTTACGTGAGTAAGGGTCGATCCCACGGAGATTGTTGGATTGAAGCAAGCTATGGTCATCTTGTAAATCTCAGTCAGGCAGATTCTAATGGTTATAATGGTTTTCGAATATAAAGATAAATAAAGCATAAAATAGAGATAGAGATACTTATGTATTCATTGGTGAGAATTTCAGATAAGCGCATGGAGATACTATGTTCCTTCTGAATCTCTGCTTTCCTACTGCTTTCATCCAATCATTCTTACTCCTTTCCATGGCAAGCTGTATGTTGGGAGATCACTGTTGTCAATGGCTATCATCCGTCCTCTCAGTGAAAATGGTCCAGGTGTACTGTCACCGCACGGCTAATCATCTGTCGGTTCTCGATCATGCAGGAATAGGATTTACTATCCTTTTGCGATGTCACCACGCCCTACTGTCGCGAGTTTGAAGCTCGTCACAGTCATTCAATCCCTGAATCCTGCTCGGAATACCACAGACAAGGTTTAGACTTTTCGAATTCTCAAGAATGCTGCCAATGGATTCTAGCTTATACCACGAAGATTCTGATTAAGGAATCCAAGAGATATTCATTCAAGCTTATTTGCATGTAGAACGAAAGTGGTTGTCAGGCACACGTTCATAAGTGAGAATGGTAATGAGCGTCACATAATCATCACATTCATCCGGTTCTTGGGTGCGAATGGATATCTTAGAATAAGAATAAGCATGAATTGAATAGAAGAATAATAGTACTTTGCATTAATACTCGAGGTACAGTAGAGCTCCACACCTTAATCTATGGTGTGTAGAAAATTCACCGTTGAAAATACATAAGAACAAGGTCTAGGCATGGCCGAATGCCCAGCCTCCCAAAATGGCATATGAATTCGAAAATAAGGAAAAAGGACCTCCAGTACAATAGTCAAAAGTTCTACTTATACTAAACTAGTTACTAGCGTTTACAAAAATAAGTCTAAGTGCAGAAATCCACTTCCGGGGCCCACTTTGGTGTGTGCTTGGGCTGAGCTTGAGCTTTACACGTGCAGAGGCTTCTCTTGGGGTTAAACGCTAAGTTGTAACATGTTTTTGGCGTTTAACTCTAGTTTGTGACGTGTTTCTGGCGTTTTACTCCAGAATGCAGCATGGAGCTGGCGTTGAACGCCAGTTTTTGTCGTCTAAGCTCAAATAAAGTATGGACTATTATATATTGCTGGAAAGCCCTGGATGTCTACTTTCCAAAGCAATTGAGAGCGCGTCATTTGGAGTTCTGTATTTCCAGAAAATCCATTTCGAGTGTAGGAAGGTCAGAATCCAACAACATGTGTAGTCCTTTTTCAGCCTCCTATCAGATTTTTGCTCAGGTCCCTCAATTTCAGTCAAAAAATACTTGAAATCACAGAAAAACACACAAACTCATAGTAAAGTCTAGAAATATGAATTTTGCATAAAAACTAATAAAAACATCCCTAAAAGTAGCTAGATCCTACTAAAAACTACCTAAAAACAATGCCAAAAGGCGTATAAATTATCCGCTCATCATGTTGCTCCCTTAAAGTCTAGAGACCCTGCCGTGAGTTTAATTAATAAATTCTGATTTAAATTAATTAAGTGATTGATTTAAGAATAAATGATTTTTTTGTCTTTTGAAAGAGGTTTAAACTTGAAATAGTTTTGAAATTAGTTTGGAAAATTTTGGTTAAGTGAGAATTAAGTTTTATGAAAGAAGAACTGATTTTAAGTGAAGTTGCTTTGGAGGTTTTGGAAAATGTTACAAAAAGTGGTATTGGTTTTAAAGAAAAATGATGTAAGGAAAAGGTGATTCTAGCGTGATGTGAACTAAATGGATATTGCTATTGAAAGCAAATGTGCCAAGAATGATTTTGAATCGGGATAAAGATGAGTATAAAGACTTATGTTTTGATTATGATTATGAATTGAGTTTGATTGTGATTGAGAAGTGTGCCGGACATGATATCTTGAGAGTGTGCATGGGCACTATATCCCAGTTGGAATTTGTTCTCTCTGATCATAAGGGTGGCCGGGCACGCATCCTGGATAGCCCTGCCTCTACGGAAAAGGTGACAAGGCACTTTCCCTCATAGACCTGCAGGTGATAACTCCAAGTTATGCCTCATGGGGATGCAAGACAAAGCTGAAAGTTCTCTTTGGTTGTAAGGGTGACTGGACACGTATCTCAGATATTGATACCTCCATAAAGAAGGTGACAAGGCACTCTCCCTCATACACAGGCATGTGATAAGTCTGGGTTATGCCTCCTGGGTGCACAACAAAGAGACAATGTCCGGGTAAGCTACTGGATGTGTCGAATTCTGGTGGTTTAACCGACACGTGAGCACATGGCTAGTAGGACAGGCATGCGTCATGTGCATCAATTGTGACATTGTTTGAGTGTGTATTTGGTTTGCCTATGTGAATATTTATGTTTAACTGCTAGTTGCCATGCTTGTTGTAATTGCTCTTGATTGTGTTTGAACTTCATTACTTGTGATTGTGACTGGTTGGTTGGATTATGGTGGATTGAGTGCTGATTGATTATGCTTGGGCCGAAGGCAATTGATGAGCGGATATTTTATACGCTTTTTGGCATAGTTTTCATATAGTTTTTAATATGTTTTGTCTAGTTTTTATTAAGTTTTTATAGGTTTTAGTGTTAAATTCACATTTTTAGATTCCACTTTGAGTTTGTGTGTTTTTGTAACATTTTAGGTATTTTTTGGCTAAAATTGAGGAGTTGGAGCAAAAGTCTGATTCAGAGACAGAGAAAGCACTGCAGATGCTGTCTAGATTTGAGCTCCTTGCCCTCGGAAGAGATTTTTTGGAGCTACAGAAGTCCAAATGAAGCGTTCTTAACAACTATCAAAAGCTTACTTTCAGAGCTTTTCAAAAATGTATAATAGTCCATACTTTACTTCGAAATAGAAGGCCCAAAACTGGCATTCAATGTCAGCCTCGTGCCCCCTTTCTCGCGTCCAGCGCCCAAGGAGGAGAGCCCAGTGTCCAAACGCCCAGAGAAGACCCCCTAGCTAGCGTTTCATGCCTAAAAGACCTCATAGCACGTGGATCTCATTAAAGCTCAGCCCAAACACTCACCAAGTGGGCCCCAGAAGTGGATTCTAACACTAAAAAGACTGTTTTACCCTTACTAGTCATTAGTTTAGTATTTAAGGGATTTAATTTATGTTATTCGAACACTTTTACATCTTTTTCATACCTTACACATTTATCATTATATTTTCTTTCAGTATGAGTTTCTAAACCTCCTAGGTTGAGGGGAGGAGCCCTGCTGAGTCCTATGAATTAATAAAAGTATTACTGTTTCTTCTTCGATCCGTGTGTGATTAATTCTAAGATGTATATTTGTACTTCAACATGGTGAATAGGATGATCAGTGATAATCAGCTCTGTTCATCATACTAAGACAAACGTGCCTGACAAACACCCGCGTCTACTTGGGTTCGTGTGAATACTTCAGTGGAAAACACTAACCACCAACTTGAATCATACATCTCTCAGACAGCTGATCTACAACTTCGTTGGGGACTTATTGAGATACCAGCTCAGCCGATTTACAGGGAGATTAGGGTCTCTTGGTAGAGGCTAGAACCCAATGATGCAGCACTCTCTGATTCGGAAGATCCGACCCTATTTGTGACGTTTTGAGTAGGATCATTAAGGAGAATAGATTGTACGAGCTTCACCCTCAAGCAGAGATGGATCCACACTAACCCTAGGGTTCAGATCCGGAGGAGTATTGACGACCTCTCAATAAAGGTGTTAATTACTTACAGCCTGCGATAGAAGAGATCACTCACAAGCAAAGAAGACAGTAATACCAGAGTCAATTCAGAAAGGCTAAGCAACTCCAATCCTCAATTATAACCCTTTTACTGATTCCATTGACAAAATAACTTATACCCTTCTCTCATATTCGTTTTTATATAATTAAAAATAACATACCAATATCTTATACTCTTTCATTCGCCTGACTAAGACCTGCAGGATAACCATAGCTTGCTTCAAATCAACAATCCTCGTGGGATCGACCCTGACTCGCTCAGGTATTACTTGGACGACCCAGTGCACTTGCTGGTACAACTATATGAAGGTGTGGGGATTCGTGCACAAAGTTTTTGGCGCTGTTGCTGGGGATTGTTCTAGTTTGGACAAACTGACGGATTGTCTTGCTCCCTAGATCAGGTACTTTATTTCTTGATCATTTTTAGTTGAGTCTTTTATTTTTATTTTTGTTTTTATCTTCTTTATTTTCGAAAAAAACTTAAAACCCTTTTTTAAAAATATTTTTTCTTTTCTTTGTTTAATTTTTGTTCTTGGTTTGAGTTGTACATGTTCCTGTTTCTCAATTACAAAAATTTTAAAACTTTACCGAAAATCCTTATCTTTTTTGTCACCTTCTTCTCTTATTTGAGTCTTGTTTCAATTTTTTGTTTGGTGTTTGAGTTTTTGTTTTTGTTCTTATAGCAATTTTCGATTTTTTTGCTATCTTCCTTTCAATTTTTTTAAAAAAATAGTTTTTCTTTGGTTAAATCTTGTGTCAAATCTTTAAGTTCTGTGTCTTCTTGTTATTTTTTTTAATTTTCAAAAATTTACTTTTGTTTTTCTAAAAATTTTAAGTTTGGTATTATTTTTATGTTCTTGTGTTCTTTGAGTTTTGTTCTTTGTGTTCTTGTTAGTCTTCAAAGTGTTCTTGTGTTCTTTGTGTTTTGATCTTAAAATTTTTAAGTTTGGTGCCCCTTTGTGTTTCCCTCCAAAAATTTTCGAAAATAAGGGGCACTAGATCTAAAAATTTTAAGTCTTGTGACTTTTACTTGTTTTTCTCTTTCATCATTAAATTCAAAAATAAAAAATATCTTTCCTATTTTTATTTTAACTATATTTTTGAAAATTACCATTAAAAATTAAGATTTCAATTTTAAAATTTTTAAATTATCTTATCTTAATTTTCAATTTTCAAAATCAAAATCTTTTCGAAATAAAAAATCATATCTTTTTCAAAATATTATCTTATCTTATTTCAAATTTAGAAATTTTAACTTTCAAAATTTCAAAATCTAAATTTCAAATTTCAAATTTTAAAAATTAAACCTTTTCAAAAATCAAATCTTTTTTTTTTCAAATCTCTGTCTTATTTTGTTGGCCTTTTCAAAAATTCAAAATTTAAGATTTCAAAATTTAAAATTTAATTTTCAAATTTCGAATCTTAAATTCAAATCTTTTCTTAATTAATTATTTATCTTCTTTTTCCTTTTTTTCAAAATTTCCTAATTAACTCTTCTATCTCTCAATTTTCGAAATCTCATCCTCTACTCTTTTCTCTTCTTTTTTGAATTTTATTCCTTTTAATTAATTAATTTTAATTTCAGTTTAAATAAATAAATAAAATAAAAACAAAAAATATTTTAATTATTGTTTATCTTCTCTACCTCTATCTCGTCTTCTACTCTTTCTATCTTTATCCTTCTTTCTTCTTCTACCTTTCTTCATCATGAACCCAAATGGGAATGAAGAGTTTAGAAGAACTTTGGGATATTATACAAATTCCACTGCTGACTTCTATGGAAGAAGTATTAGCATACCTCACATTAGAGCAAGTAGCTTTGAACTAAACCCTCAACTTATTATTCTAGTGCAGCAAAACTGCCAGTATTTTAGGCTTCCTCAAGAAGAACCTACAAAGTTCCTGGCAGATTTCTTAAAAATTGCTGACACAGTATACAGTGAGGGAGTAGACAAAGATGTCTCTAGATTATTACTTTTTCCTTTTGCTGTAAAGGATCAAGCAAAAAGGTGGTTGGATAACCAGCCTAAAGCTAGCTTAAAAACTTGGAAACAGTTAGTGGACAAGTTTTTAAATCAATACTTTCCTCCAAGAAAGATGACCCAGCTGAGGCTGGACATCCAAGGCTTCAAACAAGGAGATAGTGAATCTCTATATGATGCCTGGGAGAGGTACATGAGGATGCTAAGAAAATGTCCCACTGAAATATTTACATAATGGGTACAGTTAGACATCGTCTACTTTGGACTTTTAGACATGGCTAGAATGTCTTTGGACCACTCTGCCGGTGGTTCCATACACATGAGAAAGACCATTTCAAAAAGCCCAAGAGCTCATTGAGATAGTTGCCATCAATAAGCATTTTGTAATCATCTACTGAGACTCCTATAAAAGGAGAGGCCAAGGCAGTATATACTGAACCTAACCTTCTAGAACAAGATGGCCCATTGACTCAGCAACTGCACGCCCTTGCTCAGTGATTGCTAGAACTGCAAGAGGCTCTACGAAAAACTCAGGCTTCTAACAGAAATGTAGAAGCACAGTTAAGTCAAACAAGGCAGCAGTTATCTAACCAGATAATAGATGAATGCCAGGCCATTCAATTAAGGAGTGGTAAAACCTTGAACACCCAACCTCAGAACAACAAGAGGTTAGGAAAAGAATAACTAACAGAGGATAACCAAGTCTCTTCACAAGATAATTCTGGGCATTCAAACGCTCAGAGAGGTATCACTTTTGGCGTTGAACGCCATGAAAGGGCAGAGACTGGGCATTCAAATGCCCAAGAAGGTATCCCTCTTGGCGTTGAACATCAGGAAAGGGCAGAGATTGAGCGTTCGAACGCCTAAGGAGGCAGCACCCTTGGCATTAAATGCCCACAAAGGAGTGATATCCCTGGCGTCAAATGCCAGGAAGGGGGCAGCAGCATTGGCGTTGAACACCCAAGCAAGGAAGGTCAATTACTTACTGATAACAACCCTCCTAAGCAAGCTAGTAACTCCCCTTACAACACATATGGCATTCGGCCTCCATCAACCAAGATTGATGAATATAAGGCTAAGATGCCATTTACTCAGAAACTCTATCAAGAGGAAAGGGATAAACAGTTTGCACGCTTTACGAAGTATCTCAGAACATTAGAGATCAAGATCCCTTTTGCAGAAGCTCTTGAATAGATACCTTCTTATGCTAAGTTCATGAAGGTCATCTTAAGTCATAAGAAGGATTGGAGAGAGACAGAAATAGTCCTCCTCACTAAAGAGTGCAGTGCAATCATTCAGAACAGCTTATCAGAGAAACTTAAGGATCCTGGAAGCTTTATGATACCATGCACTCTAGGTGATGCTTGTACAAGGACAGCTCTATGTGACCTTGGAGCAAGTATCAACCTAATACCTGCTTCATTAATAAAGAAGCTTTGTTTAACTGATGAAGTCAAACCAACCCGCATATGCCTTCAACTTGCTGATGGTTCTATTAAGATACCATAAGGAGTAATCAAAGACATGATTGTCAGTGTTGGACCTTTTGTTTTTCCCACTGACTTTGTGGTGTTAGACATGGAAGGGCACAAGAGTGCATCCTTATCCTAGGGAGACCCTTCCTAGTTACAGGACAGACCCTCTTTGATGTTGAAAAAGGAGAAGTAACCCTGAGAATCAATGAGAAAAAGTTCATACTAAATGCTATGAAGGCTATGCAGCATCCATACATCCCTGAGGAATGCATGAGCATTGACCTCATTGATTCCCTGGTGGAAGAGGTCAACATGGCTGAAAGCTTCAAGGAAAGGCTAAATGATATCCTTGATGATATCTAGCCTGATTCAGAGGAACCTCTGGAAACCTCTGAGGAAAAGGAGAAGCCTCCAAAGCTTGAGCTTAAGCAATTACCTTCCTCCTTGAAATACGCATTTCTGGGAGAGGGAGATACCTATCCTATGATCATAAGTTTTGCGTTAGAGTCACAGGAAGAAGAAGCACTAATTAAAGTGCTCAAAACACATAGGACCACCCTTGGGTGGACTATGAGTGACCTTAAGGGCATTTGCCCAGCCCGATACATGCATAAAATCCTACTGGAGGATAATGCCAAACCAGTGGTGCAACTACAAAGGTGTTTGAATCCAGCCATGAAGGAAGTAGTATAGAAAGAAGTCACTAAGCTCTATGAGGCTGGGATTATTTATCCCATTTCTGACAGCTCTTGGGTGAGCCCTATTCAAGTTGTTCCCAAGAAGGGAGGCATGACAGTGGTTCATATGAAAAGAATGAGTTGATCCCAAAAAGGACAGTCACAGGGTAGCGTATGTGCATTGATTATAGAAAACTTAATGACACCACCAGAAAGGATCATTTTCCTTTACCATTTATTAACCAAATGCTAGAAAGACTGGCAGGTCATACTTTTTATTATTTCCTGGATGGATATTCCGAGTACAATTAAATAGCAGTAGATTTACAAGATCAAGAGAAAATAACATTCATATGCCCATCTGGCGTGTTTGCCTACAGGCGAATGCCATTTGGCCTGTGCAATGCACCTGCCACCTTTCAGAGATGTATGTTATCCATCTTCTCTGATATGGTAGAGAAGTTCCTTGAAGTATTCATGGATGACTTCTTTATTTTCGGAGATTCATTTGACTCCTGAAGGCATTGTTCTTGGTCATCAGATCTCAAATAAGGGGATAGAGGTGGATCAAGCTAAGGTGGAAGTGATAGAACGCTTGCCTCCACATACTAATGTCAAGGCAATTAGAAGTTCCCTAGGACATGCAGGATTCTACAGGCAGTTCATAAAAGATTTCTTTAAAATCTCCAAGTCCTTGTGTAATCTCTTGACTACTGATGTTCCATTCGTCTTTGACCAAGAATGCCTGCATGCCTTTGAAACTCTGAAAGCCAAGCTTGTCACTGCTCCTATCATCTCTGCACCCAACTGGGACTTGCCATTTGAGCTAATGTGTAATGCCAGTGACCATGCAATTGGCACAGTCCTAGGGTAGAGACATGACAAGCTTCTGCATGTCATTTACTATGCTAGTCATGTACTAAGTGATGCACAGAAAAACTACACTACTACAGAAAAGGAGCTACTTGTAGTGTTTTACGCCATTGACAAGTTCAGATCCTACCTAGTAGGATCTAAGGTCATTATATATACTGACCATGCCGCTCTAAAGTATCTGCTCACTAAGCAAGATTCTAAACCCAAACTTATAAGATGGATATTACTCCTGCAAGAGTTTGATATAGAAATTAGAGACAGAAAAGGGACAAAAAATCAGGTGGCTGATCACTTGTCCCAGATTGAGCTAGTAGCAGGGACTTCTTCTCCCTCCGCTGACATATCCGAATCCTTTCCAGATGAGTAACTCTATGCCATCCAGACAGTACCTTGGTTTGCAGACATTGCAAAGTATAAGGCTATAAGGTTCATTCCCAAGGAATTCACCAGGCAGCAAGCCCGGAAACGCATGCATGATGCAAAATATTACCTGTGGGATGAGCCATATCTCTTTAAGAGATGCTCGGATGGAATAATCTGATGCTGTGTGTTTAAAAAAGAGGCACAGAAAATTCTATGGCATTGCCATGGCTTTGACTGTGGAGGACACTTTAGAGGTGAGCAGACAGCCACCAAGGTTCTCCAAAGTGGCTTTTACTGGCCTACACTCTTTAAGGATTCTAGAAAGTTTGTCCGTAACTGTGACAGTTGTCAAAGGGCTGGAAATCTCCCTCACGATCATATCATGCCTCAACAAGGAATCCTAGAGATTAAGTTGTTTGATGTTTGGGGCATAGATTTCATGGGACCCTTCCCGCCTTCATACTCAAACACCTACATCCTTGTGGCAGTAGATTATGTGTCTAAATGGGTTGAAGCAATAGCAACACCCACTAATGACACCAGAGTAGTAATGAAGTTCCTCCAAGAGAACATCTTTAGCAGATTTGGTGTCCCTAGGACACTAATTAGTGATGGAGGTACTCATTTCTGCAACAGACAGCTGGATTCTGTCTTAAGCCGTTACAGAGGTCGCCATAAAGTAGCAACAGTGTATCATCTCCAAATAAATGGGCAAGATGAAGTCTCAAATAAAGAACTAAAGTGAATTCTAGAGAGGACAATATGTACCTCTAGAAAGGATTGGGCCAGAAAGCTTGATGAAGCTCTGTGGGCATACAGAACAGCTTTCAAAACCCCCATTGGAACTTCACCATACCAGCTGGTATATGGGAAGTCCTATTATTTGCCAGTGAAACTAGATCACAAGGCCTATTAGGCCACTAGATTCCTCAACCTTGATGCTAAAGCAGCAGGAGAAAAACGGCTGCTCCAACTAAATGAGTTGGATGAATTCCGCTTAGCTGCATTTGAAAATGCAAAGATCTATAAGGAAAAGGCAAAGAGGTGGCATGATAGGAAGATAGCTTCCAGAGTCTTTGAACCAGGATAGAAAGTCCTGCTCTTTAACTAAAGACTCAAACTCTTCCCTGAAAAACTCAAATCCCGTTGGAAAGGACCTTATGTGATTACTAGAGTATCCCTGATGAGCGGATAATTTGTATACTTTTTGGCATTGTTTTTAGTATGTTTTTGATATGATCTAGTTAGTTTTTAGTATATTTTTATTAGTTTTTAGTTAAAATTCACTTTTCTGGACTTTACTATGAGTTTGTGTATTTTTCTGTGATTTCAGGTATTTTCTGGCTGAAATTGAGGGACCTGAGCAAAAATCTGATTCAGAGGCCAAAAAGGACTGCAGATGCTGTTGGATTCTGACCTCCCTGCACTCGAAGTGGATTTTCTGGAGCTACAGAAGCCCAATTGGCGCGCTCTCAACGGCGTTGGAAAGTACACATCCTGGGCTTTCCAGCAATATATGATAGTCCATACTTTGCCCAAGATTTGATGGCCCAAACCGGCGTTCAAAGTCACCTCAAGAAATCCCAGCGTTAAACGCTGGAACTGGCACCCAAATGGGAGTTAAACGCCCAAACTGGCAC
>NC_029777.3:22931722-22933282 GCF_000817695.3 Arachis duranensis
TTGGACCGAGGTTTCAACTTATCACCACAAGAGCTTGTTGATTTTTTATCAATCTTGCTTTTGGAGCAGTGATCTGCTAAGGCTTGGCTGGCCTCTGGCCATGTCTAGTGTTTTGGACCGAAGCTTTCTTTGAAGGCTTGGCTGGCTGTGAAGCCATGTCTAATTCCTGGACCGGAGTCTTAGACTAACATTGCACTGATTCTTGGAATTCTCATTAAGAATTTTGATATCTTTTTCCATTTAATTTTCGAAAAACACAAAAAATTTTACAAAATCATAAAAACCAAAAATATTGTTGTTTCTTATTGAGACACTAGTCTCATCATAAGTTTGGTGTCAATTGCATGTATTCATTCATGTATCTTAGTGATCTTCAAGATGTTCTTGATGATTTACTTGCTCTGATCTTTGAATTCAATTGACTTGATTGTTTTGTGTGTCTCATATGCATTTTCATTTTGTTAGTGTCAGTAGTATTCAAACTGCTAAGTTTGGTGTCTTGCATGCATTGTTATTTGATTCTTGTTGCATTTTGGTTTGTTCTCATCATTAAAAAATTCAAAAAATATTTTTAATTTGTGTCTTTTTAAGTCAATAATACAGAGAATTGAAGATTCAGAACATACAGCAGAGGAATTACACAGAAAAAGCTGGGCGTTCAAAACGCCTAGTGAGGAAGGAAAACTGGCGTTTAAACGCCAACCAGGGTGCCTGGCTGGGCGTTTAACGCCCAAAAGGGGTGAGTTTTGGGCGTTAAACGCCAGAATGTGTACCATTCTGGGCGTTTAACGCCAGGATGGCACAAGAGGGAAGATTTTGTTTTTAATTCAATTTTTTTTTCAAGTTTTCAAAATTTTTCAAAATCACATCTTTTTCAAATCATATCTTTTCAATCAAATCTTTTTCAAAATCAATTTCTTTCCATTTTCAAAAATACTTGCTAACAATTAATGATTTGATTCAACATTTCAAGTGTGTTGCCTTTTCTGTTGAGAAAGGTTTAATGTCTGAATCATATCTTTTAAATTTCTTGTTTGCCAAGTCATTAATTTTCAAAATCAAATCTTTTTAAATTATTTTTCAAATCATATCTTCTCAATCATATCTTTTTAAAACTATATCTTTTCAATCATATCTTTTAATTATATCTTTTTCAAAATAGTTTTCAATCATATCTTTTTGATTTCTACTTTCAAAAATATTTTTCAAAAATCACTTTATTTCTTTCCCAATCATATTTTTCGAAAATCATTCTTCAATTTTTCAAAATGTTTTTTAAATCTTTTTAATTTATTTTTGAAAATTTCTTCCCCTCTTCTCACATCCTTCTATTTATGGACTAACACTCCTCCTCAATGAACAATTCGAACTCTATCCCTCTTGATAAGTTCGAATTCTTCTACCTCCTCCTTCTATTCTTCTTTTCCTCTGACACCTCAAGGAATCTCTATAATGTGACATAGAGGATTCCATACTTTCTTGTTCTCTTCTCTTTCATATGAGCAGGAGCAAAGACAAAAGCATTCTTGTTGAGGCTGACCCTGAACCTGAAAGGACCTT
>NC_029777.3:22933444-22936258 GCF_000817695.3 Arachis duranensis
TTTTAGCTGAATTCTTGCAAATCTGTGACACTGTCAAGACCAATGGGGTTGACCCTGAAGTCTACAGACTTATGCTATTCCATTTTGCTGTAAGAGACAGAGCTAGGATATAGTTGGACTCACAACCTAAAGAAAGCCTGAACTCTTGGGAAAAGCTAGTCAATGCCTTCTTGGCAAAATTCTTTCCACCTCAAAAATTGAGTAAGCTTAGAGTGGAAGTCCAAACCTTAAGACAGAAGGAAGGTGAATCCCTCTATGAAGCTTGGGAAAGATACAAACAATTGATCAGAAAGTGTCCTTCTGACATGCTTTCTGAATGGAGCATCATAGTTATCTTCTATGATGGTCTGTCTGAACTGTCCAAGATGTCATTAGACAGCTCTGCTGGAGGATCTCTTCATCTGAAGAAGACGCCTACAGAAGCTCAAGAACTCATTGAAATGGTTGCAAATAACCTATTCATGTATACTTCTGAAAGGAATCCTGTGAACAATGGGACGAATCAAAAGAAAAGAGTTCTTGAGATTGATACTCTGAATGTCATACTGGCTCAGAACAAAAATATTGACTCAGCAAGTCAATATGATTTCTCAAAGTCTGTCTGGAATACAAGCTGCACCAGGTAGTACTAAGGATGCTTCATCTGAAGAAGAAGCTTATGATCCTGAGAACCCTTCAATGGAAGAGGTGAATTACATGGGAGAACCCTATGGAAACACCTATAATTCTTCATGGAGAAATCTTCCAAATCTCTCATAGAAGGATCAACAGAGACCTCAACAAGGTTTCAACAACAATAATGGTGGAAGAAACAGGTTTAGCAATGGCAAGCCTTTTCCATCATCTTCTCAGCAACAGACAGAGAATTCTAAGCAGAGACACTCTGACTTAGCAACCATGGTCTCTGATCTAATCAAAACCACTCAAAGTTTCATGACTGAAACAAGGTCCTCCATTAGGAATTTGGAGGCACAAGTGGGACAGCTGAGCAAGAAAATTACTGAACTCCCTCCGAGTACTCTTCCAAGCAATACAGAAGAGAATCCAAAAGGAGTGTGCAAGGTCATCTACATGGCCGAATTTGGAGAGGAGGAAGAGGCAGTGATCACCACTGAGGAGGACCTCAATGGACGTCCACTGGCCTCCAATGAGTCCCCTAATAAGGAACCATGGGAATCTGAGGCTCATAATGAGACCATAGAGATTCCATTGGATTTACTTCTGCCATTCATGAGCTCTGATGAGTATTCTTCCTCTGAAGAGGATGAAGATGTTACTAAAGAGCAAGTTGCTAAGTACCTTGGAGCAATCATGAAGCTAAATGACAAGTTATTTGGTAATGGGACTTGGAAGAACGAACCTCTTTTGCTCACCAAAGAACTGGATGACTTGACTGGGCAGAAATTACCTCAAAAGAGATAGGACCCTGGGAAGTTCTCAATACCTTGTACCATAGGCACCATGACCTTTGAGAAGGCTCTGTGTGACCTAGGGTCAAGCATAAACCGCATGCCTCTCTCTGTAATGGAGAAGCTAGGGATCTTTGAGGTACAAGCTGCAAGAATCTCACTAGAGATGGCAGACAATTCAAGAAAATAAGCTTATGGACTGGTAAAGGATGTTCTGGTAAAGGTTGAAGACCATTACATCCCTGCTGATTTCATAGTCCTAGAGACTGGGAGGTGCATGGATGAATCCATCATCCTTGGCAGACCCTTCCTAGCCACAGCAAAGGCTGTGATTGATGTGGACAGAGGAGAATTGATCATTCAAGTGAATGAAAAAACCTTTGTGTTTAAGGCTCAAGGATATCCCTCTGTTACCATAGAGAGGAAGCATGAAGAGCTTCTCTCAAAATAGAGTCAAACAGAGCCCCCACAGTCAAACTCTAAGTTTGGTGTTGGGAGGCCACAACCAACTTCTAAGTTTTGTGTTGAACCCCCACATTCAAACTCTAAGTTTGGTGTTGGGAGGTTCCAACATTGCTCTAAATATCTATGAGGCTCCATGAGAGCCCACTGTCAAGCTACTAACATTAAAGAAGTGCTTGTTGGGAGGCAACCCAATGTTATATTTATCTTTTTCCCTTTGTTATTTTATTTTTTCTGTAGGTTGATGATCATGTGAAGTCACAAAATCAATTAAAAAAGCAAAAATAGAATAAAAAACAAAAAGAAAAATAGCACACCCTGAAGGAAAACTTGCTGGCGTTTAAACGCCAATGAAGACAGCAAATGGGTGTTTAACGCCCAGTCTGGCACCATTCTGGGCGTTTAACGCCAGAAAGGGGCACCAGACTGGGGTTTAACGCCAGGAAAGGGCAAGGAGCTGGTGTTAAACGCCAGAAATGGGCACCAGCCTGGTGTTTAACACCAGGATTGGCAGAAGGAGCATTTTTGCTCGCCACTTGGTGCAGGGATGAATTATCCTTGACCCCTCAGGATCTGTGGACCCCACAGGATCCCCACCTACCTCACCATTCAAATTCAAACCACTTTCCCTCCCAAACCCACCCATAATGGCCGAACCATACACACCTCTCCACCCCTATATAAACCCATCTTCACCCCCTCATTTTCACACAACCTAAACACTACTTCTCCCCCTTGGCCGAAACACAAAGCCCCCCTCCATCTCCTCTATTTCTTCTTCTTCTACTCTCTTCTTTCTTCTTTTGCTCGAGGACGAGCAAACCTTTTAAGTTTGGTGTGGTAAAAGCATTGCTTTTTGTTTTTCCATAACCATTTGTGGCATCTAAAGCCGGAGAAACCTCTAGAAAGAGGAAAGGGAAGGCAAAAGCTTCCACCTCCGAGT
>NC_029777.3:22936287-22936567 GCF_000817695.3 Arachis duranensis
CTTCCACCTCCGAGTCATGGGAGATGGAGAGATTCATCTCAAGGGTGCATCAAGACCACTTCTATGAAGTTGTGGCCTTGAAGAAGGTGATCCCCGAGGTCCCTTTTTCACTCAAAAGAGTGAATATCCGGAGATCCGACATGAGATTCAAAGAAGAGGTTGGAAAGTTCTTACCAACCCCATTCAACAAGTCAGAATCTTAATGGTTCAAGAGTTCTATGCCAATGCATGGATCACCAAGAACCATGATCAAAGTGTGAACCCGGACACAAAGAATTGG
>NC_029777.3:22936868-22937597 GCF_000817695.3 Arachis duranensis
TCAATGGAAGAGAGATTCAAGAGGGAAGCCGGTTCAACTGAGAAGGCATGACCTCAAGCCCGTGGCTAGGGGATGGTTGGAGTTTATCCAACGCTCAATCATTCCCACTAGCAACCGGTCCGAAGTTACTATAGACCGGGCTATCATGATTCATAGCATCATGATTAGAAAGGAAGTAGAAGTTCATGAGGTTATAGCCCAAGAACTTTATAAGGTGGTGAACAAGTCCTCTACCTTGGCAATGTTAGCCTTTTCTCATCTCATTTGTCACCTCTGTTATTCAGTTGGAATTGACATAGAGGGAGACATCCTCATTGATGAGGACAAGCCCATCACTAAGAAAAGGATGGAGCAAACAAGAGATCCCACTCATCATGAAATCCTTGAGATGCCTCAAGGGATGCACTTTCCTCCACAAAACTATTGGGATCAAATCAACACCTCCCTAGGAAAATTGAGTTCCAACATAGGACAACTAAGAGTGGAGCACCGAGAACATTCCATCCTCCTCCATGAAATTAAAGAAGATCAAAGAATCATGAGAGAGGAGCAACAAAGGCAAGGAAGAGACATTGAGGAGCTCAAGCACTCCATAAGATCTTTAAGAGGAAGAACAAGCCGCCATCACTAAGGTGGACCCGTTCTTTAATCTCCTTGTTCTTTATTTTTCAGTTTTTTTCGAAAAATCATGCTTATGTTTATCTATGTTTGTGTCTTATGATCATTAGT
>NC_029777.3:22937783-22938052 GCF_000817695.3 Arachis duranensis
CAATACTTTGACTTCTGAATGTATGCTTGAACAGTGCATATATCTTTTGAATTTGTTGTTCATGAATGTTGGCTCTTGAAATAATGATGAAAAAAAGGAGACATGTTACTGAGGATCTGAAAAATCATAAAAATGATTCTTGAAGTAAGAAAAAGCAGTGAATACAAAAAAAAAACGAAAAAAAGAAAGAAAAAAAATAAAAAAGTCATGATCCAAGGCAAAAAGAGTGTGCTTAAGAACCCTGGACACCTCTAATTGGGGACTCAAGC
>NC_029777.3:22938805-22959807 GCF_000817695.3 Arachis duranensis
TATGTCATTTACTCATCTTTGTAAACCCTAAGCTACTAGTTCTCTACAAATAAGACCTTTTGCTATTGTATTTTCATCTTTGGATCATTTTAGATCTTTTGATCATCTTTGGATTCTAGTTCTTAGATCATCTGGGTAGCTATCTTTGATCAATCTTATGCTATCTTAGATCATGGGGCTGGCCTCACGGCCATGTCTGAACCTTGTTCTTATGTATTTTCAACGGTGGAGTTTCTACACACCATAGATTAAGGTGTGGAGCTCTGCTGTACCTCGAGTATCAATGCAATTACTATTGTTCTTCTATTCAATTTGGCTTATTCTTGTTCTAAGATATCACTTTTTCCTCAACTTGATGAATGTGATGATCCGTGACACTCATCATCATTCTCACCTATGAACGTGTGCCTGACAACCACCTCTGTTCTACCTTAGATTGAGTGGATATCTCTTGGATCCCTTAATCAGAATCTTCGTGGTATAAGCTAGAATTGATGGTGGCATTCAAGAGAATCCGGAAGGTGTAAACCTTGTCTGTGGTATTCTGAGTAGGATTCAAGGATTGAATGACTGTGACGAGCTTCAAACTCCTGAAGGCTGGGCGTTAGTGACAGACGCAAAAGAATCACTGGATTCTATTCCAACCTGATTGAGAACCGACAGATAATTAGCCGTGCTGTGATAGAGCGCGTTGAACATTTTCACTGAGAGGACGGGACTGTAGCCACTAACAACGGTGATGCCCAACATATAGCTTGCCATGGAAAGGAGTAAGAAGGATTGGATGAAGACAGTAGGAAAGCAGAGAGACGGAAGGGACAAAGAATCTTCATACGCTTATCTGAAATTCTCACCAATGAATTACATAAGTATCTCTATCTTTGTTTTATGCTTTATTCATAAATCATCCATAACCATTTGAATCTGCCTGACTAAGATTTACAAGATGACCATAGCTTGCTTCATACCAACAATCTCCGTGGGATCGACCCTTACTCGCGTAAGGTTTATTACTTGGACGACCCAGTGCACTTGCTGGTTAGTTGTGCAAAGTTGTGATAAAGAGTTGAGATTACAATTGAGCGTACCATGTTGATGGCGCCATTGATGATCACAATTTCACGCACCAATTTGTCTGCCATCTCTAGTGGGATTCTTGCAGCTTGTACCTCAAAGATTCATAATTTCTCTATTACAGAGAGTGGTATGAGGTTAATACCTGACCCTAGGTCACACAGACCCTTCTCAAATGTCATGGTTCCTATGGTACAGGGTATTAAAAATTTACCAGGATCCTGTTTCTTTTGAGGTAAAATTTGCTGAACCCAGGTATTCAGTTCATTAATGAGCAATGGAGGTTTATCCTCCCAAATCTCATTACCAAATAGCTTGGCATTCAGCTTCATGATTGCTCCTAAATACTGGGCAACTTGCCCTTCAGCAATGTCTTCATCTTCTTCATAAGATGAATAGTCATCAAAGCTCATGAATGGTAAAAGAAAGTTCAATGGAATCTCTATGGTTTTTATATGAGCCTCTGATTCCTTTGGTTCCTCATTGGGGTACTCCTTAATGGCTAGTGGACGTTCCCTGAGGTCTTTCTCACTGGGAATCACTGCCTTTTCACTCTCTCCAGGTTTGGCCATGTTGGTCACAGTTATGGCCTTGCACTCTCTTTTGGGATTCTCTTCTGTATTGCTTGGGAGAGTGCTAGGAGGAGTTTCAGTAACCCTTTTACTCAGCTGATCCACTTGTGCCTCCAAGTTTCTGACAGAGGACCTTGTTTCATTCATGAAACTGAGAGTGACCTTAGATAGATCAGAGACTATATTTTCTAAGCTAGATGGGTTCTGCTCAGAATTCTCTGTCTGTTGCTGGGAGGATGATGGAAAAGGCTTGCCATTGCTAAACCTGTTTCTTCCACCATTATTATTGTTAAAGCCTTGTTGAGGCTTTTGTTGATCCTTCCATGAGAAATTTGGATGATTTCTCCATAAGGGATTATAGGTGTTTATATAGGCTTCACCCATGTAATTCACCTCTGCCATTGCAAGGTTCTCAGGATCATAAGCTTCTTCTTCAGAAGATGCTTCTTTAGTACTGTTGGATGCATTTTGCAATCTATTCAGACTCTGAGAAATCATATTGACTTGCTGAGTCAACATTTTGTTCTGAGCCAATATGGCATTCAGGGCATCAATTTCAAGAACTCCCTTCCTCTGAGGCATCCCATTATTCACAGGATTCCTTTCAGAGGTGTACATGAACTGGTTATTTGCAAACATTTCAATGAGTTCCTGAGCTTCTGCAGGCATTTTCTTCAGGTGAATAGATCCACCTACAGAATGGTCCAATGACACTTTAGACAATTTAGACAGACCATTATAGAATATATCCAGGATGGTCCATTCTGAGAGCATGTCAGAAGGACACTTTTTGGTCAGTTGCTTGTATCTTTCCCAAGCTTCATAAAGGGATTCACCTTCTTTCTGCCTGAAGATTTGAACATCCACTCTAGGCTTACTCAGCTTTTGAGGAGGAAATAATTTGGCTAAGAAAGACGTGACCAGCTTATCCCAAGAGTTCAAGCTATCTCTAGGTTGAGAGTCCAACCATATTCTAGCTCTATCTCTTACAGCAAAAGGGAAAAGCATAAGCTTATAGACCTCGGGATCAACTCCATTGGTCTTAATAGTATCACAGATCTGCAAGAATTCAGTTAAGAACTGAAAAGAATCTTCTGATGGAAGTCCATAAAGCTTGTAATTCTGTTGCATCAGAGAAACTAATTGAGGCTTTAGCTCAAACTTGTTTGCTACAATGGCAGGGATTGAGATGCTTCTTCCATAGAAGTTGGAATTTGGTGCAGTGAATTCACCAAGCATCTTCCTTGCATTGTTATTGTTGTTATGTTCGGCCATTACTTCTTTTTTGAGATTCTCTGTAAGGTTTTCTCTGGATTGTTGTGCTTTAGGTTCTTCTTCAGAGTCCTTTCAGGTTCAGGGTCATCTTCAACAAGAATGTTCTTGTCCTTGCTCCTACTCATATGAAAAAGAAGAGAACAGAAAGGAAGATGAATTCTCTATGTCACAGTATAGAGATTTCTTTATGTGAGTAGAAGAAGAAAAGAATAGAAGAATGATGTAGAGAAAAGAGATGAAGAATTCGAACACAGAGAGGGAGAGAGGGTTCGAATTATAAGAAGAAGAGAAGAGTGTTAGTGATTAAATAAATAAATAGAAGAAGATGAGAGAGAGAGTTTTCGAAAATAATTAAAAGGAAAAGGAAAATATTTTTGTTTTTATTTTAAAATTTAGTTAGAATTCAAAAATTAAGAGAAGAAATAAAATTAAAATTAAAATTTGAAATAATTAGTTAATTAAAAGAATTTTGAAAAAGGACGAGGAGTTTTCAAAATTTTGAGAGAGAAAATTAGTTAGGTAGTTTTGAAAAAGATAAGAATTTTAAAAGTCAAACAAAAAGTTAAGTGGTTAATTGAAAAAAAGATTTGAAAATTAATTTTGAAAATATAAGAGGTTAGAAAAGATTTTGAAATTGATTTTGAAAAAGATATGATTTGAAAAGATATGTTTGAAAAGATATGATTGAAATTTATTTTGAAAAAGATTTAATTTTTAAAATCAGAATTAATGACTTGACTCACAAGAAATTAAAAGATATGATTTTAAAATTTAAAGTTTGAAACTTTCTTAACAAGAAAGTAACAAACTTGAAATTTTTGAATTAAAATATTAATTGTTAGTATTAGTTTTAAAAAATATGAGGTGAAAATAGGAAAAAGATTTTGAAAAGTTTTGAAAAGGATTTTTGAATATTTTTGAAAAACAAAATGAAAAAAAATGAAAAAGATTTGATTTTGAAAAAGATTTTGAAAAGATAAATTTTTTGAAATTGAAATCTTGACTTGACTAACAAGAAACAGTTTATTTTAAAATTTTTTGACTAAGTCAACCAAAAGATTTCAAAATTTATGAGTGAAATAAGGAAAGGATATTTTTTTTTGATTTTTTTGAATTTAATGAGGAAAGAGAAAAATCACAAAATGACTCAACACATAAAAATTTTGGATTAAAACAAATGATGCATGCAAGAACACTATGAATGTCAAGATAAACACCAAGAATACTTTGAAGATCATGATGAACATCAAGAACTTATTTTTGAAAAATTTTCAAGAAAAGAAAAATATGTAAGACACCAAACTTAGAGATTTTTCATGTTTAGACACTATGAATTCAAAAATGCATATGAAAAACAACAAAAGACACAACAAGAAAATATGAAGATAAAACAAGGAGACTTATTAAGAACAACTTGAAGATCATGAAGAAGGTAATGCATGATTTTCGAAAATTTTTTTGAAAAATTAAAACATGCAATTGACACCAAACTCAAAAATTGACTCTAGACTCAAACAAGAAACACACAATATTTTTTATTTTTATGATTTTATTATTTTTTTTTGTCATTTTTCGAAATTTTATTCTTGAAAAAACAAAAAAGAAGAGAAAATTTTTTGAAAATAAAATAAAGGTTGAAACAAGAAGAAAATTACCTAATCTGAGCAACAAGATGAACCGTCAGTTGTCCAAACTCGAACAATCCCCGGCAACGGTGCCAAAAACTTGGTGCACGAAATTGTTATCACCAGGCATGGCTCCAAAAACTTGGTGCACAATACCATGATTCACACGTCTCTTCACAACTTCGCATAGCTGACCAGCAAGTGCACTGGGTCGTCCAAGTAATACCTTACGTGAGTAAGGGTCGATCCCACGGAGATTGTTGGCTTGAAGCAAGCTATGGTCATCTTGTAAATCTCAGTCAGTTGGATTCAAATGGTTATAGAGTTTTGAAAATTAAAAGATAAATAAACATAAAATAAAGATAGAGATACTTATGTAATTCATTGGTGGGAATTTCAGATAAGCGTATGGAGATGCGTTATTTCTTCTGAATCTCTGCTTTCCTACTGTCTTCATTCAATAATTCTCCTTTCCATGGCAAGCTGTATGTTGGGGATCACCGTTGTCAATGGCTAACTCCCGTCCTCTGAGTGAAAATGGTCCTCTACGGTTTCTGTATGGCTAATCAACTGTCGGATCTCTCGTCTCGGATGAAAAATACCAGGCACAGCTACCGCATGGCTAATCAGCTGTTGGTTCTCACTTGTGTTGGAATAGGATCCAATGATCCTTTTGCATCTGTCACTATGCCCAACAGTCATGAGTTTGAAGCTCGTCACAGTCATCCCTTCCCAGATCCTACTCGGAATACCACAGACAAGGATTAGACTTTTTGGATCTCAGGAATGCTGCTAATTGATGCTAGCCTATACCACGAAGATTCTAATATCGGATTCAGATGCCTCATTGTCAAAGGGGAGTCGATGTGAATCGTTGATTAGAAACCCAAGAGATATACACTCAAGCGATTGCAGATAGAACGGAAGTGGTTGTCAGGCACGCGTTCATGAGTGAGAATGGCGATGAGTGTCACAGATCATCACATTCATCAGGTTGAAGTGCGAGTGAACATCTTAGAATAAGAATAATCTTAAATTGAATAGAAGAACAATAGTACTTTGCATTAATACTCGAGGAACAGCAGAGCTCCACACCTTAATCTATGGTGTGTAGAAACTCCACCGTTGAAAATACATAAGTGATGAAGGTCCAGGCATGGCCGAATGGCCAGCCCCCATAAAAGTCTAAGATAGCATGAAACTTATCAAAGATCCCTAATACAATAGTAAAAGGTCCTATTTATACTAGACTAGTTACTAGGGTTTACAGAAATAAGTAAATGATGCAGGAATCCACTTTTGGGCCCACTTGGTGTGTGCTTGGGATGAGCATTGAAGCTTTCATGTGTAGAGACTTTTCTTGGAGTTAAACGCCAGCTTTTATGCCAGTTTGGGCGTTTAACTCCAGCTTTTATCCTGTTTCTGGCGTTTAACGCCAGAATATGGCAGGAAATTGGCGTTTGAACACCAGTTTGCGTCGTCAAAACTTGGGCAAAGTATAGACTATTATATATTGCTGGAAATCCCAGGATGTCTACTTTCTAACGCAATTGAGAGCACGTCAATTGGACTTCTATAGCTCCAAAAAATCCATTTCGAGGTCAGGGAGGTCAGAATCCAATAGCATCTGCAGTCCTTTTTCAGCCTCTGAATTAGATTTTTGCTCAGGTCCCTCAATTTCAGCCAGAAAATACCTGAAATTACAGAAAAACACACAAACTCATAGTAAAGTCCAGAAATGTGAATTTTTCTTAAAAACTAATAATTATTTACTAAAAACTAGCTAGATCCTACTAAAATCTACCTAAAAACAATGCCAAAAAGCGTATAAATTATCCGTTCATCACCTCCCTATATATATGTGTGACCGTGCCCTTCTCCCTCACTCACCACCTCTCATTTGAATTCTCTCCTCTTTTTCTTCTTCTATTCTCTTTTCTTCTTCTTTCTTTCTTACTTTTTGCTCGAAGACGAGCAAATTTTTAAGTTTGGTGTGGCAGGTGCCCTATTCTCTCATCAAGAATTTAATCCCATGGCTCCAAAAAGTGGCAAGACCGCCCAAAGAATAAGAAATAAGACAACTCAACAGTTATTTTTAAACCTGTTCGATTCCTTACCAAGCAAGATGAAGAACATCATCACAAGATAATGAGTAAAAAGCCAGTAATCCATAAAGTGGGATTCAATTTAGGAAAAGAAGAATACCCCGAGATCCAAGAGCAGATTCGAAGGAGAGGCTAGGAGATTCTAAGTAATCCTGAATTAAATGTTGGATACAACATGATCTGTAAATTCTATGTAAATTTGTGGATGACAGATAAGTAAAAGAAAGATGGAACAACCTTCCATACTTTTCACACCATGGTCAGGGGAAAGATCATGTATTTTCACCTGGATAGGGAGAGAGAGATCTTCAAATTACCCTTGCAAAGAGATGATCATGAATCATACAATAGAAGGATTTTAGCTAACTAAAAGCTGGATCAAGTCCTAGAGGACATATGCTTGCCTGAAACTCAATGGATTGACAAAAAGGGAGCCATGCCAGCTAAAAAGGGCGAACCTCAAACCTGGTCCTAGAGGATGGCTAGACTTCATTGGGTGTTCTATACTTCCCACAAGTAACCGCTCTGTATTAAATATTCCAAGAGATGTGATGATTCACTACATCATGATGGGGAATGAGGTGGAAGTCCACCAAATAATCCCCGTGAGATTTACAAGCTGGCGAACAGAGTGTCCACTAATGCCATGCTGGCTTATCCAAATCTCATCTTTCGCCTATGCCAAGAGGCTAAGGTTCTGATCCTAGTGGATAACTTTATTCCAGTGGTAAATCCAATCACCAAGCAGGTGATGGAGAGCTCTAAGATAGAAGATGATCACTCTAAAAGGAAGGCACTTGAGCCTCCCCAAGAGATCCCTCCAATGGAGTATTGGGACCAGCTAAAGGTGTCTGTAATACGCTTGCAGAGCACTTTATATCAGCTCAGAGAGGAGTAGAAAGATCAGACTATCATGATTTGCAAACTGATCAAGGAGCAGGAGAAGCAAGGGCGTGAGCTGAAGGAGCTGAAGCGCCAGAAGCTTTTCCCTGAAGAGCCTAGTGCCCCTCAAGTTGAAGAGCCATGCGTCCCACAACCTGAAGAGCCAGCATCTCTCAAGCTGAAGGTTGTTGATTTCAACTCTGTGTCTATTCTAATTCCTATTTTTCATATTTCTGTTATTCTAATTCGTATATCTCATATTTAGGTTACATGATCACTAGTAGTAATTAAGTCTTTATTTTTATTTTTATTTTATGCCTTTTAATTTTTAGGATTACATAAGTATTCGTAGTAATTAATTAATTTTTATTTTTATTTTTTAATAAATTATGCCTCTTATCATCATTAAACATGAATAAAATAGTAGATTTTTTTACAAGAAATAAAGATGCATAAATTTTTGAGTTTTCCAATAAAGAATAGTTAATTATTTTGATGTGGTGTCATTGCTTTGGTTTTCTGAATGTATGAATAAACAGTGCATATTTGAAGTTGAATTTTAGGATGCTGACTCTTGAAAGAATGAAGAAAAAGGAAAAAGATTATTGATGATCTGAAAAATCTAAAATTTGATTCTTGAAGCAAGAAAAAGCAGCATAAAAAAGTGAAAAAGAAAAGAAAATAGAAAAAGAAAGAAAAAGCCATTAGCTCTTTAAACCAAAAGGCAAGAGCAAAAAGCCTATAGTTCTTCAATTCAAAAGGAAAGAGTAAAAGGATCCAAGGCTTTGAGCATCAGTGGTTAAGAGGGCCTAAAGAAAACAAAATCCTAGCCTAAGCGGCTCAACTAAGCTGTCCCTAACCATGTGCTTGTGGCGTGAAGGTGTCAAGTGAAAAGCTTGAGACTAAGCGGTTAAAGTCGTGATCCAAAGTAAAAAGAGTGTGCTTAAGAACTCTGGACACGTCTATCTGGGGATTCTAGCAAAGCTGAATCACAATTCGAAAGAGTTCACCCAGGTAAAGTGTCTGTGGTATTTATGTATCCGGTGGTAATACTAGAAAACAAAGTGCTTAGGGCTACGACCAAGACTCTAAAAAGCTATGTTCAAGAATCAAAAAGAGTTGAACTAGGAGAATCAATAATTTCATATGGATTTTAAGTTTCTAAAGATGCCAGCCATTCTGATTTTCAATGGATAGTGAGATGCCAAGACTATTCAGAAGCAAAAAGCTACTAAGTCCCGCTCATCTAATTGAAACTGAGCTTCATTGGAAACTCAAAGATTTATTGCATCCTACTCTTCTTTTCATCCTATTTTATTTTTAGTTTCTTGGGGATAAGCAACAGTTTAAGTTTGGTGTTGTGATGAGCGGATGTTTTATATGCTTTTTGGCATAGTTTTCATATAGTTTTTAATATGTTTTGTTTAGTTTTTATTAAGTTTTTACAGGTTTTAGTGTTGAATTCACATTTTTAGATTTTACTTTAAGTTTGTGTGTTTTTGTACCATTTTAGGTATTTTCTGGCTGAAATTGAGGAGCTTGAGCAAAAGTCTGATTCAGAGACAGAGAAAGCACTGCAGATGTTGTCTAAATCTGAGCTCCTTGCACTCGGAAGAGATTTTCTAGAGCTACTGAAGTTCAAATGGAGCATTCTCAACGGATATGGAAAGCTGACTTCCATAGCTTTCCAGAAATGTATAATAGTCCATACTTTTTTTCAGATTTGAAGACCCAAAATGGGCGCCAGCTTCCTGCCCCCTTTCTAGCGTCCAGCGCCCAAGGAGCAGAGCCCAGTGTCCAAACATCCAGAGTGGACCCCCTAGCTAGTGTTTCACACCCAAAAGACCTCATAGCACCTGGATCTCATTAAAACTCAGCCCAAACACTCACCAAGTGGGCCCTAGAAGTAGATTCTAGCACTAAAAGACTGTTTTACCCTTAATAGTCATTAGTTTAGTATTTAAGGAATTTAATTTATATTATTCAAACACTTTTACATCTTTACCATACCTTACACTTTTACCATTCTATTTCCTTTCAGTATGAGTTTCTAAACCTCCTTGGTTGAGTGGAGGAGCCCTGCTGAGCCCTATGAATTAATAAAAGTATTATTGTTTCTTCTTCGATCCGTGTGTGATTAATTCTAAGATGTATATTTGTACTTCATCATACTAAGATGTGTGATTAATTCTAAGATGTGTGATTAATTCTAGGATGATCAGTGATAATCAGCTCTATTCATCATACTAAGATGAACGTGCCTGACAAACACCCGCGTCTACTTGGGTTCATATGAATACTTCAGTGGAAAGCACTAACTGCTAGCTTGAATCATACATCTCTCAAACGGCTAATCCACGACTTCGTTGGGGACTTCTCGAGACATCAGTTTAGCCGATTTATGGGGAATTAGGGTCTCTGTGGTAGAGGGTAGAACCCAATGATGCAGCACTCTCTGATCTGACCTTGTCTATGGCGATTTGAGTAGGATCATTAAGGAGAATGGACTGTACGAGCTTCACCCTCAAGCAGAGATGGATCCACACTAACTCTGGGGTTCAGATTTGGAGGAGTATTGACGACCTCTCAATAAAGGCGTTAATCACTTACAGCCTGCCATAGAAGAGATCGCTCATAAGCAAAGAAGACAGTGATACCAGAGTTAATTCAGAAAGGCTAAGCAACTCCAATCCTCAATTATAACCCTTTTACTGATTCCATTGACAAAATACCTTATACCATTCTCTCATATTACTTTTTATGCAATTAAAAATAAAATACCAACATCTCCTACTCTTTCATTTGCCTGACTAAGACCTGCAGGATAACCATAGCTTGCTTCAAATCAACAATCCTCATGGGATCGACCCTGACTCGCTCAGGTATTACTTGGATAACCCAGTGCACTTGTTGGTATAGCTGTACAAAGGTGTGGATTTCGTGCACCAGCTATGATTGATTATGCTTGAGTCAAAGGCCGTGATTGATTATGTTTAAGGTTTAGTAAAGTATAAAAAATCAAGCTGGTTCGGCATAGATTTAATGAACCTATGCTTGGAACAGGTTGGTCAATCATACAGTTTAGGTAACTTTTAATATTTTCATAATGAAAATATAAATTTGGACTTTCGGATAATTAACCGTTGGTTTTCAAACAGATTCATAAGACGAGCGATTATCACTACAGTTGAAAACAGTTTTCTTTTATATATCTTCTTATGACAATTCTGAAACTCCTATGATGAGACCATGTGGTCAGGTTCTCACCCCCTATAGACTCCTCTTTTCAGGACGGGAGGTAGCTTATAAAGTTTTTCTTTTGCACATCTGGTTGTATATATAGTTATAGTTTTTCTCTTGCCTTTATTCTTATATTTTTGTAATAGGGATAAGAGTCGTGATTGTAATAATATGTACGTATATAATATTTGTAGTTACTTGTATAAGGAGTCTTGTATGTATGTATATATCTATATGTAAGTGTTGTGATTTTGTATCTATGTATGTTTTTTTTAAAGAAAAAGTATTTCCAGTTTTTTTAAAAACATTAGTGAACGATTTTGAGTTAAAAGGCTCTTATTTTATTATTAAGTATATAAAAGTTGTCGTAATATCCTCGCTATCAGAGTAGCGCAGCTGGAAGCATGACATTCTAGTAGTAAGGGTATTACATTATGGTATCAAAGTAGTCTTTCTTGTAGAGCCTGATGATTAGACTGACTATGCTTCAATTGCATACTCTAAGCATCTGTCATGTAGTAGGTCTTGTTCCGATAATGAGAATTAGAGGTTTATGTACATGACTGCCTATTGATTAATGGCGTTAGTTTACCATTGCATACATCATGGTATTAAGTTTGGTCAGTTCAACACTAATGGTTTATATATATGAGAGCATTAACAGGTTATCATAGGCGAAATAGAAGTAATAGGTAACGCATATCGCAGGGTTTGGGAAATGATAGATGTTGCTTCTCGAGATCACTCGGTTACTTATCTTGTTCTTTCATGGTCTTCCTTGAATGTTCTTGTTTGGAATTTCTTTCTTTCTTTCTTGGAAAGTAATTTGATTATCTTCCAACCCTATTCTTTTATTCATATGCATTCTTGTTTGATCTTAACTACACGTGTCTTCTTAAATTCCTTATAAATTTTCTTTTGAAGTTCTTATTTTGGATTCTCTTTAAAGAAATTTCAAATCAATTCTTCTCTTGCCTAATTATGTCTACAACTATTTGAATTTTTGATAAGCATGTCTTTAGTTTTTCATGCACTTTATTATATGAAAAAAATTATGTAGTTTAAAACCTTACCTCAGATTTTCCTTTATGAACAAAATTTGATTTCCTTCCAACTTTGTCGCAATTTCACTGCATACCTTTATTTGATTGAGTATCTAAGCATCTTTCGAGATTTTATCTTTAATTTGGGAATTGTTTTGACGTAATGCAACTTGATCTTCTTCCGACCATAGTGCAGTTTTTATACATGCTTTTGTATGGTTATGTACCTAAATATCTTTTAAGTTGTTTGAAAAAATGTTTTCGCCCTTAGCCAAACTAATCTTTATTTTTTAAACTTTGCATAGTGTATTTCAACTTGAATTTGTATTGAAGTAATACCACATTTATGCTTTTGTCATTCTTTTACAAAATGTTTATTGCATACCTTTTCTTTCAGAACGTGAAATAATTTTTCCTTAAGTTTTCCAATCTTTATATACAATATCGTAGAAAGTGTTTCTAATCATACTTTTAAATTTTGTGAGCATCATCATTGGCTTTAGTCGTTCTTCTCCTATAAATCTCCTACTTCTTTGACTCAGGTTGAATTCATTTTAATCTACAGCATTGTTTTTCTCTTACAGATCCTATCAAATTTCTTTGATTTAGAAGTTATGCTTAATATTGCCAATTGATTTTTTTCTGGCACTCTTTATTGCTTATGCATCCTTGTTTACTTGTAGTTTCATTTATTCTTTCGAATCCTTATGAGTACTGTCTTTGTCACTTGTTCTTCTTTTCTAAGGTCTTGTATCCTCCTGAGTAAACTCAAGATTTGTCTGGTGTCATGTGTGACCTTTAGATATAGCAAGTGATACATTAGTTATTTAGGACGCGGTTCATGGATGCAGAAGGTAAAGTTTGTAAGTGGGCGACGTCACAGGAAGTTGTGAAGTTTTGATTTACGCGAAAGAGTTTTATTGATGTTAGACTTGTGACCGGTAGTGGGTTTGCAAATTGATGGATGAGGTTGAGAGTTCTCGGATGAGTTATTTAATAAAGCATGGTTGAAAATGGTGAAGGTACGTCAGGTCAAAGTTCTGAAGTGGGTACGAGATCAGTGTGCGAACGTTATCCCCGTCGTTTTAATACCAACTTGTTCTGTAACCTTTTTCCACATTACTTTACCATTACATGTTTGAACCATGTAATCTTTTACATCAATCTTACCTTGTAGCTGTTAAAACTATGTAATATTTTGTGTATTACGTTAATTTTTTAGGATGAAAATTTTTATAAGTGGGGTAGGATGTAAGACCCCGCATTTTTAAAAATTAAATAATAAGTTATTTATGATTTATTATATTTATTTAACATTATATTTTTAAAGATTTTTATATATAAATCGGACAATGTCTTATTTTGAATTTAAAGCTTTAGTAATTGAAAATAATGAGACATTTATTTGCTTCAATTTGAGTATTCAGATTTTGAACCTTATTTTATGAATAAAGGAAAACTAATTTGATTATCCCCAAATTCTTATTAAATTAATCTTTATTTGAAAATAATTTACAAGTTGATAATTAAATGGTATTTCAAAGATAATTATTTTGTATTTAATTTAATTTGGTTTTAAAATATTACTGTATCCTTTATTTTGTTAAAATTTTTATTCTACCAAATCCTAAAATCTCCAGTTTCATACACAAACCTTAACCTTAATACAATACACTCACACTCACTCTCACTCTCTCACCCATACCAGTGCCACCCCCTTTCTTCCACACACAAACCCACATGGCCAAAAAAGAAAAAGAAAGGAAAGAGGGAAAAGAGAAATGGCCAATAGGACAGGCATGCATCACGTGCATCTATATGACATTGTTTGGATGTGCATATTGTATTTGGTTTGCCTATGTAAATATTTATGTTTAATTGCTAACTGCCATACTTGTTGTAATTGCTCTTGATTGTGTTTGAACTTCATTACTTGTGATTGTGACTGGTTGGTTGGATTATGGTGGATTGAGTGCTGATTGATTATGCTTGGGTCAAAGGCCGTGATTGATTATGCTTGGGCCGAAAGCCGTGATTGATTTATGTTTAAGGCTTAGTAAAGTATGAAAAATTAAGCTAGTTCAGCATAGACTTAATGAACCTATGCTTGGAACAGGTTGGTCATTCATACAGTTTAAGTAACTTTTAAGATTTTCATAATGGAAACATAAATTTGAATTTTTAGATAATTAACCGTTGGTTTTCAAAAAGATTCATAAGATGAGCGATGATCACTACGGTTGAAAATAGTTTTCTTTTATATATCTTCTTATGACAATTCTGAAACTCCCATGGTGAGACCATGTGGTTAGGTTCTCACTCCTTACAGACTCCTATTTTCAGGATGGACAAGGTAGCTTATAAAGTTTTTCTTCTGCACATCTGGTTGTATATATAGTTGTAGTTTTTCCCTCGCCTTTATTCTTATATTTTTGTAAGAGGGATAGGAGTCGTGATTTTAATAATATGTACGTATGTAATATTTGTATTTACTTGTATAAGGAGTCTTGTATGTATGTATATATCTATATGTAAGTGCTGTGATTTTATATCTATGTATGTTTTTTTAAAAAACAAAAAGTACTTCGAGTTAAAAAGGCTCATGTTTTATTATTAAGTATATCGAAGTCGTTGTAATATCCTCGCAATCAGAGTGGCACAGTCGGAAGCGTGACATTTTGGTTGTCAGGGTGTTACAATTTCAAGTACTCAGGTTTTGGTTTCTTCTTGCAGTTGTAGTTCTGGAATAAGCATTTTCCAATTATGGCACTTCATGGAACTATCTTCATCAATGTGAGCTACCATTTTTCTTTTTTCACTTATATCAAAATTTCTGAAAATATATATAGAATTGGGAAGTTCTATGATGTAATATGTAAGTTTCTAAATGATTTTTAACAGATAAGATCACTAGGAATGATTGAACATTAAATTGAATAAATTTTCATGATTGATTGAAGATTGAATTAAACTGCTTAGGGACTTTTGGCAAAATTAAACTGAATGAATAGGAACTTTTGGCAAAATTTAAGCATCTTCAATGATATGGGCCATTCGATCTTGTTTTAAATTAAGATGGCCTTCTGTGAATATTGTTGAAGAAAATTTGAATGATAAATTACTGAGAATTGAAAATAAAGTCACATTTTCCTTTAATCCCCTAAAATTATTATAATTGCTTCATCTTTTTCTGTTTTAAGAAAAAAAATTCTTGTTTTATAACGCTTGATTTGGAATTTTGTATGCAAGGTCTTTCTTCTAACACAATCAAGGAATTTAATTTCTTACCAAGTTTATTCATCAATAACTTTCAGAAGCTTCATTATGTTTCTCTTCCTTCCTCTAAACCAGTTAGATTAGTTTTTGGAAAAAGTTTTGGAAGAAGTGATCAAATGTGTCTTCTACTTGCCACTCAATGGCCAAACTTGCAAAAGCAAGGATACAATAACTATCTTTTCTTGAAAACTTATAATTAAGAATTAATTGTCAGCAGTACCAATGGCAGCAGCCTCTAGTTCAACCCCTGTTATTGCGTCTTCATCTCTGCTTGTAATGGCATCTGCGAGAGATTTGGTGGTATCTCCATCTTTCGTAGCTGTCCTGCACCGCAATGAGATTGAAAAAATAGGTGACAACAAGAATACCCCTGTTATGATCCTGGTTTTTGGGGAGGTTGGAGAACCAGATGCCGTGGAAGATGTATTAAAGGATGACGATGATGTGGAGCCTGCCATGATTGATGATGATAGCGATGATGATATATGGCGGAGTATTCCTGTTAGCATTGGTGGAACATCAAGCTCCGGAACTCAATAGTACCCATTACACTTTTCAACTCTAAACTTAGATGCCATGAGACAACAGGGATTCCTAGATATAGAATCTGATTCGGGGATAGAGATTCACAGGACACCGCAGGTCTAGCTGAGCTCTAAGTTGTCAGCAATTTCAGAATAAAAAGGAAGTCATCTTATATAGCATCCGCCGTGGGTTGAGTACAAAGTGCTGGAATCGGACCATGCCAAGTACTACAAAAAGTGTAAGGAGTTCGAAAATTGTTGCAAATGGTTGATTCATTTCACTCTTCGACAGTGGAAGGGTATTTGGGAGGTTAGACAGTATAACGGACCTCATACATGTTTGGCCACGTTGATCTCCAGTGATCATAGAAAGCTTAATTATCATGTGATATCTGCTTTCATTCTTCCTATAATCAGAGATGATGCAGATGTGTCCATTAAGTTACTGCAGAATACGATAGAGGCATATTTTGGATTTAGACCTATGTACATGAGGGTTTGGTTGGCTAAGTAGAAGGCCGTTATGTAGATATATGGGATTGGGAGGAGCCTATAATGAGTTGCCAAGATGGGTACCAGGTGTGCAGATAACGATGCCAAGTAGTATTGCAGTACTGGAGTCGAGTCTTGTGCAAGTTGGATGCCAGGTTGAAGAGTCATCAACATTTTTCCACCAACTTTTTTAGTTGTTTCCATCGTGCATTGAGGAATTCAAGTATTGTAAACCATTGGTGAGTATTGATGGGATCCACTTGTACGGAAAATATGGGAAAACTTTGCTGGTTGCGATTGCTCAGGATGGAAGTTCTAAATCGTTCCTATTATTTTTGACATAGTGGAGGATGAAAATGCGTAGTCATGGTTGTTTTTCTTGTCTCACCTACGGTAGCACGTGACTCCTCAACGCAGAATTCTCGCGATATCGGATAGGCACAATGGAATCAAGGTCACATGAGTTGGGCAACATATGCCCACGAGGTATATCACCTCAACAAATTGTGTAATGTCTGCATGATGAGATTCAATCCTCCAATTCCAGAAGGCTTTTGGTCATCATATGATGGTCCAACAGTCATCCTTGATACTAGTAAGAGACATGCATCTGAAGGTCGTTTGAGGAGTACTAGAATTTGCACTAGTATGGATGAGGTGGATCTGAATAGACACTACAACAAATATGGGATTTAGCAATGCCAAAATTCACAACGCCTTAAAACCGTTCTCTTAGATTGTTTTAGACAACGGTTTTTTACAGTTTTGTTGTTGAATTTTAAATTTTTTATTATTTTGTAGCAGCAAAATAAAAGTGTTCTCTTTGACTACTTTTGAGAACGGTTTTATAACCATTACAATGATTTGTTTTTAGGCAACAGTTTTCTAATGTTGTTTAAATAATTATACAAAAAATATACATAAAAACCGTTTTCTAAGAATATTTAATTTATTGTACACATAAAAACCATTGCCAAAATTTGTTACATCTTAAAACCATTCTATTAGATGGTCTTAAACAATAGTTTTTACAGTGTTGCTATTGAAGTTCAATTTTTCATTATATTATGGCAACAATTTTTTTTATCAAGCAACAATTTTCTAATGTTGTTTAAATAATTATACAAAAGATACGCATAAAAATCGTTCCCTAAAAATACTTAATTTATAGTAGGGATGGCAATGGGTCCCCTTGGGGCGGGGACATGCTCCCCGCCCCCTCCCTTGCCACACATAATTTGTCCACAGCGACGCCCCGTCCCTGCGACGAGTAACAGGGACCCCGTATCCGCCGGGGATCAGAGTATACGCAGATTCTTTAAAAAAATAAAATAAATCTAATACAATTACAATTACTTTCATAATCTCAGTGACCAGTAACATTCAATCTAAATTCACAAATCATACCCAAACCAAATCAATTAAACACCAAAAAATATTCAAATCATAAAAACTTTCAAATTCATTCATCCAACTTAAAATTCACTTCAGCAAAACACAACACATACCAAATTAATCCACCAACCATATCAAACACCCTTTACATCCAGCCATCACTAATCCATAAATAAAATTTAAACTAATCTTAAAATTATTTACCATAAAAACCAAGCATCAACCATCAAAATCCAATAGATCTTCTGTAGACCACCTCACCTTCATCAAAACAAAAACAGATTTTGTGAAAAAAATTAGAACGATATTTATTAATAGTAGTAAATAATCAAATTCTGAAAAGAAGAAAAATAAAATAAAATAAATCTATTTTGGAAAAAATACCTTTAACGAAGACGGAGGTGGCAACGGAGACCAGTTTGCCTCTATCGAAGACTAAGGTAACGATGGCGATGGATACTTCTACCTCTGCCGAAGACGAAGACAGCAACGCTTCAATCTCCTCGCGATGTTCTACCTCTTTTGAAGACAAAGACGACAACATGAGGCCAAAGACAAAGACGGTGATGCTTTAAGCTCCTTGCGACGTTTTTACCTCTCCCGAAGATGAAGTCGAAGATGCGAGGACGAAGACAAAAATGGCGATGCTTTAAGCTCCTCGCAACGACCTTGTGAGTGAGAGGAGACGTGGGTGGCGGTCTGGGGAACGACGATGAGAGTGGAGGAGGGTAGCAGTTTGGTAGAGAGGAGAGGGAGAAAGAGAGGTGGAGAATTTAAAAGGAGTGACGACACAAAAAGAACGGGTTAGGGATTTACGGTTACAACTGACTAATATATATAAAGGGTGGTGCACAAAATTGTGATCACACTTTTCACAACTCCGCACAACTAACCAGCAAGTGCACTGGGTCGTCCAAGTAATAAAACCTTACGCGAGTAAGGGTCGATCCCACAGAGATTGTCGGCTTGAAGCAAGCTATGGTCATCTTGTAAATCTCAGTCAGGAAATTTCAAATGGTTATGAGGATTTGATAATTAAAAGATAAATAAAGCAGAAAATAACATAGAGATACTTATGTAATTCATTGGTGGGAATTTCAAATAAGCGTTTGGAGATGCTTTGTTGCCTCTGAACCTCTGCTTTCCTATTGCCTTCATCCAATCATGCGTCCTCCCTTCCATGGCAAGTTGTATGATCCTCTCAGTGACAATGGTTCGGCTACGGTCTCTGTACGGCTAATCAACTATCAGATTTCTCGGCTTGGATGAAAAATACCAGGCACAGCTACCGCAGGGCTAATCATCTGTTGGTTCTCACTTGTGTCGGAATAAGATCCATTGATCCTTTTACACACTGTCACTGCGCCCAACATTCGTGAGTTTGAAGATCCTCACAGTCATCCCTTCCCAGATCCTACTTGGAATACCACAGACAAGGTTTAGACTTTTCGGATCTCAGGAATGCTGTCTATTGATTCTAGCCTATACCGTACCACGAAGATCCTAATCACGGGGTCGGATGCTCTGTTGTCAGGAGAGATGATGCGAATCCGTGGATTAGAGACCCAAGAGAGTATACTCTGGCTGGCATCCAATGACTACGTTGAACATCATGTAGACCGCTTTATGATTGTCAGGCACGCGAATCTTGGCTTAGCGAGTACTGAAGATAGTGGGTGATTGTCACGGGTCACCCCTTCAGTCTGACTTAACTGAATTAAGTACAAGAGTATATCTTGGAGAAGAAGTAGGCGTGAATTGAAGGAAAAACAATAGTACTTGCATTAATTCATGAGGAACAGCAGAGCTCCTCACCTTAATCTATGAGGTGTAGAAACTCTACCGTTGAAAATACATAAGAACAAAAGGTCTAGGCATGGCCGAATGGATAGCCTCCCAAATGGCATTAGAATTCAAAAAAAGGGGGAGAAGACCTGATCAAAGGATCGAAAAGTGGTCCAAAGATATGAATACAATAGTAAGAAGTGCTATTTATACTAAACTAGTAAACTAGGTTTACAGAAAATGAGTAACTAAGTGCAGATAGTGCAGAAATCTACTTTCGGGGCCCACTTGGTGTGTGCTTGGGCTGAGCATTGAAGCTTTCACGTGCATAGGCTCTTCTTGGAGTTAAACGCCAGCTTGGGTGCCAGTTTGGGCGTTTAACTCTAGCTTTGGTGCCAGTTCTGGCGTTTTACGCCAGAAAAGAGTCTCTGGTGGGCGTTTGGACGCCAGTTTGGGCCATCAAATCTCAGGCAAAGTATGGACTATTATACATTGCTGGAAAGCCCAGGATGTCTACTTTCCAACGCAATTGAGAGCACGCCAATTGGGCTTCTTTAGCTCCAGAAAAAATCCACTTCGAGTGCAGGAAGGTCAAAATCCAACAGCATCTGCAGTCCTTTCTCAGCCTATGAATTAGATTTTTACTCAAGTCCCTCAATTTCAGCCAGAAAATACCTGAAATTACAGAAAAATACATAAACTCATAGTAAAGTCTAGAAATGTGGATTTTGCATAAAAACTAATAAAAATATACTAAAAAGTGACTAAAACATACTAAAAATAATGTCAAAAAGCGTATAAATTATCCGCTCATCAAAAGGTATTTTTTTATATTTCTTATATGCGGGGATTATACAAGTCTCCACGAGGTAGGGACCTAGTTCCCTTCGCCCATCCCGTTTATTTCCCGGGTCCCCGTCCCCGTCACTCATGAGTGGAGAAAGGCCCCTAAATCTGTTCCCGGCGGGTAAATCACCATGAAAACTCGCCTCGTCGGAAGAAATTGTCATGCCTAATTTATAGTACACATAAAACCATTGCCAAATTTTGCTACACTTTAAAACTGTTCTATTAGATGGTATTAGACAGGTTTTTACAGTGTTGCCATTGAAATTTAATTTTTTATTATTTTATAGTAACAAAATAAAATTGTTCTCTTTGACTATTTTAAAGAATAATTTTATAACTGTCACAACGATTTTTTTATTAGGCATCGGTTTTCGATATTGTTTAAGTAATTATGCAAAAGATACGCATAAAAACGTTCTCTACAAATACTTAACTTAAAGTACCCATAAAAACCATTTTCTAAATATACTTAACATATAAGACACATAAAAATTATTCCTTTCAAATATAATGTTTATTTTCAAATTTTGACAAAATAATTGTGAAAAATATCTAAATTATATTATTATTCAAAATAATAATCTAAAAATCTAATTATATAATATTTATTTCCAACAATAAAAAACATAATTATAAGAGTATCTAAATTATATTAATATTCAAAATAATTATCCAATAAAAAATATAACTATAACATCATATTACTTAACATATTATTATTGTTAAAAGCTCTTCACTAATAAAAATTTTCACTACTTTTTTTATACTGAATTATGCATTAACTTCACTTTCTTATATAGGACGTTCTATTTAATTTCCTTCTCCCACGGTTCTTATTATTTTTTTATTTTTGATAAATTACTTA
>NC_029777.3:22959889-23015163 GCF_000817695.3 Arachis duranensis
CTCCCTCTCTTCTTTTCAGAGAAATTCAAACATTAAGCATCATCCCTCCCCAGCGCCACACACTAACCTTTAGTCATAGAGAGCGATCCCAGACACCAGAGCCCCCTCCCCTTCCTCTGTATAGCGTCGTCTCTAATATTGCAGCACCATCATCGACTTCACAGGTAGCAGGTTGCAAATCGCAGCATCATCTCCTGCAATCGTCCTCCACTTCTCCGCCATCCATCTTAGTCCAGTCTAAGAGCGTTGATACGAGTCATGTGGGACAAACTGAGAACTGTCATATGCCAATTGGTCCAATTACAGGAGCAACAACTAAGAGAATAAAAGAAGGTTTTGCAAACATGGCTAAATCATGTGTTCAGGATATGCATCAAGAATTAGGCAAGACAATGATTAGCGATTATCAAAAGTCAAATGTCTTACTATTTTAAAAGATGCATTGAAGACCCTCATTAATCAAGATGAATTAACAGAGACATCACCTTCTTATAATTTGGCCCATTTTTTTCTGTTCTAGTGAACTTATGAGTTAGGATTTTAAATTTAAGAGGTATAAAAACCCTCTAAGACTTGGTAGCCACTTTTTTCTTAATTTTGATGAATAAAATTTTCTTTGAGTTTCTTTGAGAAACTTAGGTGTGAACAGGTGAGGTAGAGTGATTCCCTTAGCTGTTGCATCAGGAAATCAAATTGAGGTAGATGAGTCCCTTTCTTTGATCTTCCATCTTATCCTGGGTTACGTTCTGTATCATTTGGTATCAGATTTCAGGTACTAGATTAATTTTCATTAGTCTATGTTTATCCTTCTTGTGTTCTAAATACATTAAAAAAAATTCCAGTCACATATAGACAGTTTATCCTTACGTCTTATTCTTTTCTTGTTTATTGGCTTTTTCATTCCTTTTCCTAAGATTGTTGTCTGTCCTTGCTGCTTTTGTGTTTCTCATTCTTCTTTTTGTCCTTCCTTTTTTATTAGTTTATTATCTTTCTTCTCATTATTAGAAAAAAAAGAGAGTATGTACTTTAAAGTTTATGCAGTAGCACTTTAGTAAAGTAAAAAAAAAAAAAAACAAAGCAACAATCTCAAAAAAAAGAAACAAAAAAATCATTACATATGTTATTATTATTATTCTTATTCTTATTATTTTTTTATTTTTTTATTATCCTTATCTTTTGTCTTTTGTGTCTTTGTCCCTTTTATTATCCTTTCCATCTTTTCTTTTATCGTTGCGTTGGATTTTCTCTATCTTTTAATTTTGTTTGATTTCTAAAGTGCAACAGTCAAAGAGATTCAAGAATGGTAAAAGGCAAGAGTGGTAAGTTCAATAGAGGGTAAAAGCCAATTTTGAGAATAAACACGAGTGTCCATTTTTGAGTGAAACACGTGAGCGAGTGATTGTGAGGTCCTTTCTATAACATTTTGTTACAGGTTCATTGTTATGGCAGCTCATTCCGAAGATACTGTAGTTGACATGGAGTTGACGGAAAGGGCTATTCAACACTTAACCAATCGCTTGACTGAATTGGAAGCATGGAGACAAGAGGTGACACAGACACTATCCAAGAATACTAAACAAGGGCCTTTTCGGAATCAGTGTCCTAATCATGTACCTTCTGATGATGACTCTGATGGGGTTATAACATCTTGACACAAAAGTCAAGATAGCAATATCAACGCCATCAAGATGCAAATACCACCATTCAAAGGGAGAAATGATCCTAAAGTTTAGTTGGAGTGGGAACATAAGGTGGAAAGAATTTTTGCTTGTCATAATTACTTTGAAGCAAAGAAGGTTCGTTTGGCAGTAGTTGTATTCTCTCACTATGCCTTGCTTTGGTGGGATGAACTAGTGAAGACAAGACCGAGGAATGATGATCACCCTATAGAGTCTTGGGATCTTATGAAGCGCCTCATGAAGAAACGATTTGTGCCTTCGTACTACTACAGGGAAGTGCATCAGAAGTTATATCGACTGACTCAAGGCTCCAAGTCCGTTGAAGACTACCATAAGGAAATGGAGATGCTTATGATTACTGCTAACATAGAAGAGGACACTGAGGTTACTATGGCACGATTTGTAGGTGGTTTGAATAGAGCGATTGCTGATGTGATGGAGTTACACCATTATGTGGAGATGGAGGATTTGGTCAGTATGGCCATGAAGGTGGAGAGGCAACAACAAAGAAGAACACCAAGAGGATTGTCTCATGCTAATCCCAAGTGAGACTCTCGTGGTGCTGACACAACAAAGACTACGAGTATTGAATCCAATGTGTTGTTTGATGCTACGAAGAAGAAAGGTAATTCTAACTCTTCTTCTGCTACTTCTAGGCATCGAGATATTAAATGCTTCAAGTGTCATGGTATGGGTCATTATGCTAATGAATGCCCAAACAGGAGATTGATGGTTATTAGAGGAGATGATATTGTGTCTGATTCTGATCATGGTGATGATTCTGATCACAATAATATGCCACCTTTGAATCTCTTGTTGTTCGACGTGCTTTGAATTTGCAGGTGAAAGAAGAAAGTCTAGAGCAACTCCACAATCTTTCTCACACTAGATGCTTGGTGGGTGGAAAAGTGTGTAGTCTAATTATTGATGGCGGAAGTTGGACTAATGTGGCTAGTACACTTATGGTGGAGAAATTGGGTTTGACATGTGTTCGACATCCTAAACCATATACGTTGCAGTGGTTGAATGACAGTGGAGAGATCAAGGTTGACAAACAGGTGACAATTGCATTCTCTGTTGGTGAGTATATTGATGAGGCATTGTGTGATGTGGTGCCAATGCAAGCTTGTCATTTATTATTGGGGCGACCTTGGCAGTTCGACCGTCGAGCATTTCATGATGGTTACACGAATCGATTCTCCTTTGATTTTAATGGTCGCAAGATCACTCTTGCTCCTTTATCACCTAAGGAGGTTTACCTTGACCAGTTGAAGCTTCAATAGGATACCAAGGGGAACATGGGATGTGAGATCACAGAAAAATCTGAGAGAAAAGAGGCTATGAGAGAAAAGAATATAGCAAAAGGCCCAAAGGTGAGTGAAAAGAAAGAAAAGAGTCCATGTCATGAGAGTAGTACAAATACAAAAAAAATTGAGAAAGTTGAGAGCAAATTGTGTTTCTTTGAAAAAGAGAGAGATTTAAAGAGTGTTTTAATAGGCAAGAAAGATTTGTTTATGGTTCGGTTTCGGGATACTTTATTTTCTGACACTAACCTTAACCCAAATTTGCGAAATAGCTTTGTCTCTTTGTTGCAGGAATTTGCCGATGTCTTCCCTACTGACGTACCACGTGGTTTGCCTCCATTACGTGGGATTGAGCACCAAATTGATTTTATTCCTGTTGCTAGCATTCCTAATAGACCAGCCTATAGGAGTAATCCTAAAGAGACAAAGGAGCTTCAAAGGCAAGTGGAGGAGTTATTAGCCAAAGGTCACATCCGAGAGAGTATGAGTCCATGTGCTGTACCAGTTTTGTTGGTTCCAAAGAAGGATGGTACTTTGCGAATGTGTGTGGATTGTCGTGCAGTCAATAAAATTATGGTAAAGTATCGTTATCATATCCCTAGGTTAGATGACATGCTTGATGAGTTATATGGTGCATGCATATTCACTAAAATTGATTTGAAAAGTGGGTATCATCAAATTAAAATGAAACCAAGGGATGAATGGAAGATTGCATTTAAAACAAAACATGGGTTATATGAGTGGTTAGTAATGCCTTTTGGGTTAACTAATGCCCCTAGTACTTTTATGCGTCTAATTAACCATGTTTTGCGAGACTTTTTGGGTAAATTTGTTGTTGTTTATTTTGATGATATTCTCATTTCTAGCACTTGTTTGGATGACCACTTGTCACATGTTTCAACTGTTTTGGAAGTGCTTCGAACAGAAAAATTATATGCTAATCTTAAAAAGTGTACTTTTTCTATTGATCGAGTTATATTTCTTGGTTTTATTGTGAGTGCGAGTGAAATTGAAGTTGATGAGGAAAAGGTAAAGGCTATTCGTGAATTGCCAACACCTAAGAATGCTTCTGAGGTACGAAGTTTTCATGGGTTAGTTGGGTTTTATAGAAGATTTGTAAAAAAATTTTCTACCATTGCTGCGCCTCTCACAGAGGTTATAAAAAAAGATGTTGGATTTAAATAGGAAAGGGAACAAGACATTGCATTTCATACCCTATAAGACTGTTTGTGTTCTGCTCCTATTCTTGTTTTACCTAACTTTGATAAAACCTTTGAGATTGAATGTGATGCTTCTGGGATTAGTATAGGTGCTGTTTTAATGCAGGAAAAACAAGCCATTGCCTTCTTCAGTGAAAAGTTGAATTTAGCTCAGCGTAAATATTCAACATATGACAAAGAATTATATGCTTTGGTTCGGGCTTTAGAGGTTTGGCAACACTACCTCTTACCTAAGGAGTTTGTGATTCACACGAATCATGAATCTTTGAAGCACTTAAAAGGACAAGGTAAGCTTGATAAAAGACATGCTAAATGTGTGGAATTTATTGAAACATTCCCCTATGTGATTGCCTTTAAACAAGGTAAAGATAATGTCGTTGCTGATGCTTTATCTCGGAGATATGCTTTGATTACTACCCTTACCTCTAAGTTATTGGGATTTGAGTTTTTAAAGGAGTTATATGTCACTGATTCTGACTTTTCTGCTATTTATGCCTCTTGTGAACATAGTGCATTTAACAAATTTTATAGACATGAAGGTTTTCTGTTTCGTGGTAATAGAATTTGTGTGCCTGCTTGTTCAATGAGGGACTTACTTGTTCTTGAATCACATAATGGGGATTTGATGGGTCATTTTGGTGTGCATAAAACATTGGATGTGTTATCTGAACATTTTTACTAGCCACGCATGCATAGAGATGTTGAAAAATTTTGTGCTAAGTGTGTTGCATGTAAACAAGCTAAATCTAAGTCTTTACCACATGGTTTGTATGCCCCTTTACCTGTTCCTATGCATCCGTGGGTTGATATTTCCATGGATTTTGTTCATGGTTTGCCTCGAACAAAAAAAGGTCGAGATAGCATTTTTGTTATGGTAGAAAGATTTAGTAAAATGGCTCATTTTATTGCATGCCATAAAACTAATGATGCAACAAATATTGCTAATTTGTTTTTTAGAGAGGTTGTGCGTTTGCATGGTGTTCCCCAAACTATTATTTCTGATTGTGACGTAAAATTTTTGAGTTATTTTTGGAAAGTTTTATGGGGTAAAATAGGCACAAAATTATTATACTCCACTACTTGTCATCCTCAAACTGATGGTCAAACTGAAGTAGTAAATAGAACATTAGGGACCTTATTACGTGCTGTTGTTGGTAAGAATTTGAAAACTTGGGAAGATTGTTTACCTTTTATTGAGTTTGCTTATAATAGAACTATTCATTCTTCTACTGGATTTTCTCCTTTTGAATTTGTTTATGGTTTTAATCCTTTAACTATTTTGGACTTATTACCTTTGCCTTTGAGTGATATTGTTAGCTTGGATGCAGAAGGTAAAGCTGAAAAGGTTAAAGCTATGCACTTGAAAGCACATGAATTGCTTGAAAAAAAATAAGTTGACAGTTCAACGGGTAAATAAAGGTCGAAGATAACTTGTCTTTGAACCTGGTGACTGGGTATGGGTTCATTTGAGAAAGGAGAGGTTTCCTACTCAAAGAAAATCCAAGTTAGACCCTAGGGGTGATGGTCCATTTCAAGTGCTCGAAAGGATCAATAACATTGCTTATAAGATTGACCTTCCAGGTGAGTATAATGTATCAGCTACTTTTAATGTCTCTGACCTATCTCCTTTTGATTGTGATGCAGATTCGAGGATGAATCTTTTTCAGGAGGGAGGGAATGATACGAGTCATATGGGACAAACTGAGAACTGTCATATGCCAATTGATCCAATTACAAGAGCAACAACTAAGAGAATAAAAGAAGGTTTTGCAAACATGGCTAAATCATGTGTTCAGGAGATGCATCAAGAATTAGGCAAGACAATGATTAGCGATTATCAAAAGTCAAATGTCTTACTATTTTACAAGATGCATTGAAGACCCTCATTAATCAAGATGAATTAAAAGAGACATCACCTTCTTAGAATTTATTTTATATTTATTTTATTTTTGTTGTTTGTTTGTTTTAGGCCCAGTTATGATTTGGCCCATTTTTTCTATTCTAGTGAACTTATGAGTTAGGATTTTAAATTTAAGAGGTATAAAAACCCTCTAAGACTTGGTAGCCACTTTTTTCTTAATTTTGATGAATGAAATTTTCTTTGAGTTTCTTTTAGAAACTTGGGTGTGAACAGGTGAGGTAGAGTGATTCCCTTAGCTGTTGCATCATGAAATCAAATTGAGTTAGAGGAGTCCCTTTCTTTGATCTTCCATCCTATCCTGGGTTACGTTCCGTATCAAGCGTCGTCGTCCGTTTAAGTCCAGCTCCGTCGCCTCCTTAGCAGCCGCTGACCCACTGTGTCTCACTGTCCAGCGTCTCCATCGTCTCTTAGTCTTTGCATCATTTTCATCTCTCATTGCTCTAGTGCTCTACGCCTCTGCCGTCCGCCACGCACTATCGTCGTTTGCTGCTTCTACTACTTCCGCTTTGGTTTGAATCTTCATCTCTCAGTCTCTGATGCTCTTCTTTGCTTCATGCCTCCATCTTTGCTCTGCACGACTGTGTCTATGCTCTGTTTTTTGTCGTTATTCTCCGTTGCAACTGGCCACCTGGATGTTGTTATTGGGTACCTGCATCAGTGTTGTTGTATTCAAAACCTTGAGCCCTTTGATTCAAGCTTTTAATTGGTAGCAGCAGCCAACATGTTTACATTCTTTGAGCCCAAAATTCGAGCTATAGTTATGGCTCTCAAACTTTAATGTTCAAGACTTCAGGTAACCTATTTTAAAATTTTATTGCTTTTAGCTTTAGTCTATTATAGATTTGGATTTTAGTATTTTTTACAATGCTAAAATAAGATTAGAATGATGCAAAGAAAAGGACTTCTAAGTTTAGGTGATGGGCAAAGATATTAGAATCAGAGAGGTCCATGATTAAAATTTACTAAAGAAGAACTTCTAAATCAATGAGAGACAAAAACAATTGTCTAGTGAGCATGACATGCACCAACAAAAGGGAAAAAGGAAAAAAAGTGTCTTTTGCAATAATCTCAAGTAAATAGATAAATTTAATTTTGTTATTTAGGCAGATGAAAAAAGATACTAGTTTCTTCTACAATACTTGTTTTTTTGGAATATACAATTAGTGTTATAATTTATAAATTACTCTACTATTAAATGTTAATAGTTTATTTAAATCATGGTTCATGATTGTTAGTATTAATAATTTGATCATTTGATAATGTTGATGAACATGGTGATGATGATGATATGTTGATGCCAAAGAACATAAAGATATTGGAGGGTTCAAGTTTTAGTTTATTAAAATATTTAATTGATTATTTGTTATATTTAATTTTGGTTTTGTATTATATGATGCTTGGATTGTGTGTGTTCTATGTTGTACTTGTTGCATATTTGTAAAGGATTTTAATGAACTAAACTACTTAGTATAATTTGTACAACTATTTTAGTTTATTATATGTCTTGGTGTTAATGATTGTGTTATGACTTTGGTTTATGTCTCTTGAACTTGCTATTGAACTAGGCTGTAATACTCTACCATATAGAGTCTTATGCTTAAGTCATAAGTCAGAGATGGCAAGGTATTACGACCTCTAAAATAAAAAATTTAGTACATATAATAGTGTGAAAATCTTTATAACAAGGAGCCTTTGAAGGAAAAATGGGTAAACAAAAAATCGTAACTCAAAAGCGCAACCCTCCGATCAATAACATAGCGAACAAGGATTAACTAATGTTAGATTATATATATACAAAGGAGTGTCAAAAACAGGAATATCAAAGCTCAAAATCCGGTTGCGAAGATAATCGGTCCGAGCATAGCAATATATACATGTAAATAAAATAGAAAACCCCAGAGAAAACCCAAAGGGATACAAATACAGAAAACCTATTCTCCAAATTCTCCTATAAGAGAAGTGATCACAGTTTGTATTATTTAATGGAGATAAAAGTATCTAAGAGAAAACATAAAACCAAAACAGAGTCCTGAGAACGAAGGATCTTCGCTAATCCATAAGTCTCCAGCATACATCAGCGAGAAGCCTCATGTCCTGTATATGAAAACCACAAAATCCGCATGGGTGAGAACCAGAGGTTCCCAGCATGGTAACAGTTACCACATACATAACATGTAATATGAGAGGAAAGCCAAAGGTAATCCTAGAACTTCCTCCAGATAAAAATCAAAGCTTATAAACAAGCTAAACCATAAATGGCGATTGACTGATGATTCTTCAGACTAACTAATACTTCCCTCTCCAAATCCTTCAGACCTCCCAAGCAGGAGTATAATATAGCACATACAGTTATATCATACAAGAGATATACAAATATGAACAGATAAGACATTTAGACAATTAGCAAGTAATATGCAGTCAAATAGGCAATCTCAAACAATTTACATAGTATGCATATGATGAATGCCTGTCCCTAATGGCTGATGATATCATCTGTCGGTTATATAGCCAACTCGACAAGCCTGGTAGCTTACTATTGGACTATCCCTCTGTCGTGCATCCCTAACTCGAGTTATACTCAACATAATCGTGATCATAATCATGATCCATATCCAACACCCTCACTGGTGTATATTTACGGGGGTGAGCTCATCTGGGTCTTTCACAGTGCCCGGCCACCCTTACGAAATAGGGACAACAGAGTCTCGAGTCTCCACTTGGAGCACGTGGTGGCTAGCCACTGCTTTCTCCCAGGGAAACATGTGTCTCCGATGGTGGAAGTGCAACATTCAAAATTCATTCAACAACATATATGTATTTATACTTAGCCATAATCATGGCTCTGCCGTAACACGGCAATAATCCAGTCATCCGGCTCACGGTTAAATCCACAACCAGCCAATTCAAAAATAATTCAGCCCATTGACTCATGGCACATACAGCACTTCCACCGCCATCCTCATTGATCATTCATTTTTCTCTTGCTTCACTCGCAAGTTACCATATCCCTTAGCTCCTTTTCTCATTGCCAGGCATATCATAACGATTTAAGACACAAGTGGTGAGATCGGAGGCTTAGAAGTATGAAATTTGGCTTTCAAAACTCAAAAATCAACTTTTGGATGAAAACAGGGCCACGCGCACGCGTCCTCTACGCACACGTGTGGATGGACTTACAGTTCATCGATGCGTATGCGTCATTCACGTGGACGTGTGGATTGAAAAACATCCAATCGATGTGTACATGCCAGCCACGCGTACGCGTGGGTGCGTTTGTGCCCCCACGTAATAAATTGGCATAACTCTGGCACAACTCTCGAGAAGAATGGCTGGGCATTAGGTGCAGCACATCGACGTGCCCGCGCACACCACGCGCATGCGTGGATGATGCCTTCTTAAAGAACGACGCGTACGCGTCAAGTACGCCTACGCGTGGAGGGTCATTCTGCTAAAAGTTTTTCCAAGTTAAAAGCTGCAAAATTCACAGATTCAATCCCCAATCTTTCGACGGACATAACTTTCTCATTTTAAATCGTTTTCACCTGTTCTTCGAACGGCATAGACATCCTGGATGCAATTTCATTTCTATACAAATTTGGCACAAAACGGGGATCTGGAGTCCAAGTTATGTCCCATCAAAGTATGCCCAAAAAACCATATTTTCATTCATAACCACAAGTGCCATTATCAAAACAAGCCATTTCCAACCCTTTTCAAAATCAATCAAGACATGCCAATGTCATCCCTTTTTGAAATAAATCAAAATACACCAAAAATAACACCAAGCCTCCTCAACTCATACATTGACACTTTACCACAATTCACAAAATCACCATCCCATCATTTTAACCCACTTCACCCAAGTGGCTCAAACTTAAACACATTTACACATCATATACTCTTCCTCATGCCAATTCTCAACAACATCATTTCCAATTAACCATCATTGCACATAACCAATATCATACTCACCATCAACATGGTTTCACCCACAATTCAACCTCAATCGATCATCAAGCATATATCACAACATACAAATTTCTCATACATCATACCATCAAGGCATCAAAAATCATAATCACATATATGACCACATCATATATCTCAACCATTCAACAACATCAACAATTCAATGCCTATCTTAGGGCCTCTAACCTAAGTATTTCCCACCACATTACATATTAGATACGAGAAACCGAGACCATACCTTAGCCGATTTCCCAAGCTCAACCGGAGCACTTCCAAACCACTTTTTCTCAAGCTCTCAAGGCCTCAACACCTCCAAGAACAGATTTTTGCATACAAAACCCTCTTCCAAGCTTTCCAAAAATCACCAATCAAGCTCCAATAGACATATATAAAATGCCTAAGTCACAATATCATACCAAAACATAAGAGCTCAATACCCACAACCACAAATTCAACATTCTCACTAGAATTTGGGATATCTTACCTTACCCAAGGTTCAAGGGGACAAGATTAATCTATAACATCAAAGAGCCCAAAATCTCAACATTTTATCCAATGAACTCAAAATCAATGCTGGAATTTCGAAGAGCAAACTGTAGCTTACCTCAAGATTGATTGTATGGGTTTTGTAGAACTCTTCGTGGTGAATACGTTGCCATAAACAGTGCGACAATCGGAGCTCTAGATCAAAAGTTATGGTTGTTTAAAGATCAAATGAGAGAAAGAAATTGAGAGAGTTCTTCTCCCCATGGCCTCCATTTTCAGCGTGTGAGAGTGTTATGTGAGGAGAGAGAGTGCTGAAATGAGTGTATTAGGTTTAGTTTAGTTGGGCCAAGGGCCCACTTTGGGTCCGGTTGGCCCAGTTTGGCCTGTTCGGTCCAATCTTAGTCCGATTTCCACAAAATTAGTACCGAAATTCCCGCCTCAATCTCCTCTATCATATTTAGCCATAAAAATGACATTTTTGGCTTTCTAGAATAAATTCTCATTTATGGGTTAATTAGCCATTAATTAACCAGGTTTTACATTCTACCCACCTAATTGGGAATTTTGCCCACAAAATTCAAATTCAATTACCTGAGAATAAGTGCGGATAATTCGTTCGCATCTCCGACTCAAGTTCCCAAGTGTGTTCCTCAACACCGCCTCAACTCCATGCCACTTTGACTAATAAAACCTCTTTTGCACGCAACCGTTTGATACTAGTATCATCAATTATGACCGGAGCCACCGAAAGCGTCAAATCTTCTCTTAACTGAACCGTTTTAGGTTCTAACACATGGCTAGCATCAGGAGTATACTTCCGAAGTTGCAACACGTGAAATACGTCGTGCAGGTTTGAAAGATGAGGTGGTAGACCATCTGATACGCCATCGGTCCAACCATCTCTAGGATTTGAAATGGACCAATGTACCGAGGATTCAACTTCTTTGCCTTAATCGCCCTACCTACTCCTATGGTTGGAGTAACCTTAAGAAAAACATGGTCTCCTTCCTCAAATTCCAAGGGCTTCCGCCTCTGATCGGCGTAACTCTTCTGACGACTCTGAGCAGTAAGCATCCTGTCTCGGATTTTCTATACTTGTTCAGTGGTCTCAACTATCAATTCCGGCCCCAACATGCCTTTCTCTCCAGCTTCATACCAACATAGTGGAGATTGACATTTCCTCTCATACAAAGCCTCATACGGAGCCATTCCGATGCTCGCATGGTAACTTTTATTGTATGCAAACTCCACTAATGGCATATACCGATCCTAACTCACCGGTTGGTCCAAAACATAAGCTCTTAACATATCCTCTAGTATTTGGATTGTCCTCTCAGATTGACCATCAGTTTGAGGATGGTAAGCTGTACTCAAGCTTAATCGGGTCCCAAAAGCTTTCTGAAATGCACCCCAAAACCTTGAGGTTAAACGCGGATCCCTATCAGAGATTATAGTAGTAGGTACACCATGAAGTCTCACAATCTTCTTTATGTATACCCGTGCTAGCTCCTCAAGGGTGTAAGTCATCCGAATGGGTAAAAAGTGAGCTGACTTTGTCAGTCGGTCCATAATCTCCCAGATAGCATCAAAACCAGCCCTAGTCTTTGGCAATCCCGACACAAAGTCCATTGCAATACTTTCCCACTTCCATTGTGGAACCTCTAAAGGTTGCAACATACCGGCAGGTCTTTGATGTTCAATCTTCACCTTCTGACAAGTTAAGCACTTTGAGACATATTCCGCCACATCATTCTTCATATCCGGCCACCAAAATATCGCCTTTACATCATGGTACATCTTAGTGCTTCTCGGGTGAATGGAGAATCCGCTTTTGTGTGCCTCCTTTAAGATATCTTGCCTCAAAGTGCCAACGTCCGGCACAATAATCCTACCATTAAATCTCCATAACCCATCTTTATCCTCCGACACTCTCCATTGTTTTCCTTGTTCAATAGCTGGTAACACCTTCCATAACGCTTCATCATTTTCGTGAGCCTTAGGAGTTCAGATTTAAAGTCACTTGAGATTTGTAGTTGACTCAAACACAGAGTTCCAGACACTTCTCAGGCACCAATTCTCAGACTCTCGAATTCCTTAAGCAACTTCTCCTCTTGAAGCATCATCCTAGCCGCATACAACGACTTTCGACTTAACACATCTGCCACTACATTCGCCTTTCCCGGATGGTAATTTAACTCAAAGTTGTAGTCCTTTAATAATTTCATCCACCTCCTCTGCCTCATTTTAAGCTCTTTCTGATCAAAGAGGTATTTCAAGCTCCTGTGATCAGAGAAAAATTGGAACTTAACCCCATAGAGATAATGCCTCCACACCTTTAGCACAAACACGACCGCACTGAGCTCCAAATCGTGCGCAGGATAATTAACTTCATGAGGTCTCAACTGTCGTGAGGCATACGCCACCACATTACGATGCTGCATTAGCACGCACCTTAGACCCTTTAGTGAACCTCAAATGGTTCGTTCAGCTCAGGTAACACCAACACAGGTACAGTGGTCAACTTTTCTTCAACGCCTAAAAGCTCTCTCCACACTCAGGAGTTCAGACAAATGGTGTGTCATTGTGGGTTAACTTTGTCAATGGCCAAGCTAATTACGAAAAGCCTTTAATGAATCTTCGGTAATAGCCAGCTAATCCCAGAAAACTCCTTATTTCAGTTACCGTAGTTGGTTGTTTCCATTCCATTACTGCCGCCACCTTAGATGGATCAACTGCTATCCCCTTTTTACTCACTACATGTCCCAAAAACTTCACCTCCTTTTTCCAAAATTCACATTTGGACAGTTTTGCATAGAGCTTCTTTTCTTTGAGTATCTGCAACACGGTCCTCAAGTGTTCCGCATGCTCTTCCTCAGTCTTGGAATAAATCAGTATGTCATCAATGAAGGCAACAACGAATTTATCCATAAACGGATGGAAAACTCTATTCATGTAATCGATAAACACTGCAGGAGCATTTGTTAACCCAAAAGACATTACAGTGTACTCGTAATGACCATAACGAGTCCTGAAAGCGGTCTTAGGGATATCCTCATTCCTCACCCTTACCTGGTGATAACCAGATCGCAAATCGATCTTGGAGAAGACCCCAGCTCCTTGTAACTGATCCATGAGATCATCAATCCTCGGCAACAGATACTTATTCTTTATCGTGACCTTGTTCAGCTGCCTGTAATCCAAAAAGAGCCGCATACTCCCATATTTCTTCTTTACTAGTAGCACTGGCGCACCCCACGGAGAGACACTTGGTCGAATAAATTCTTACCCAACAAATCCTCTAACTGAGACTTTAACTCAACCATTTCCAGTGGTGACATCCTATACGGAGCGCTCGAGATTGGTCCAGCCCCAGGCACCAACTCGATAGCAAACTCAACCTCTCAGTTAGGTGGAAATTTGTCAATATCATTGGGAAACACTTTCGAAAACTCGCATACAACCGAAAATTGCTCCAATCTTTGATCATCACCCGAAACACCCGCCGTCAAAAATAGAATACCCTGACATTTAGTCCCAGAGCAATTCACCATCATAGAATTCAAGTAGTAATTATTTACCACAACCGGTCCTTCTGTATCTTCTGGCTTAAAGCACACTGTTTTTGTAGAACAGTCAAGCAGGACATGGTTCTCAGATAACTAGTCCAATTCCAAGATAAGATCAAGATCGATCATCGGCAAGAAGATTAAATTATGGACAAAATCACACTACTTGAACCTAAAGAAAACTTGCGGGCATCCTAGCCAAGTTACCATGGCTTCATGGGTAGCATTATACACCTTTAGGTCATAACCTAAAACTACAATCTTCAAGCCTAGCTCACTAGCTTTTTCAAATGCAATGAATGAATGTGTTGCTCCAGAATCAAATAAAGCATTTAAAGTTTGACAAGCCATTTCACAGTTACCTCGGATGAGTGTCTCGGATCCATCGGCACCTATAGTTGAGGTGGTGAACACCCGGCCAGTCTGTTGTATTTTTCCAACACTTTACTTTAGCTTCTCTGGACAATTTGCGGCTTTATGCCTCGTCTTTCCACAATTGTAGCACAAGCCCCATCCAGCCTTGCACGGGGATCCCGAGTGGTGACTTCCACACCTAGCACAAGCTTGCTCATTCTGTGGCTGCTTTCCAAACATTTTCCTTTGGGAGTTGTTGTTGTTGGGCCTCCTGAAAAAACCTTCCCGCTTGAAAGGCAGACCTCTAGGTGCAAAGCTCTTCCCTCGATTCTGTGGAAATGATCCCTTGGGACTCCCTCTCTCAGCAGTTGCCTTTTTCACAAACTCTTCAGTAACTCTACACTTGTTCACCAACTCAGAGAAAGTTTTTATCTCCATTGGTCCCACTGAGCTGAAGATATCGCTCCGGAGTCCTTCTTTATACTTAACGCACTTCCATTCCTCATAGTCTCTCGGAGTCCCCTGGCACATAAGGGAGAACCTGAACAGCTCATCAAACTTGTCAGTATACTCGGATACGGACATGGTACCCTGCTTCAGTTGCAGTAACTCAAGTTCCTTGGTTGTCCTAGCAGAAGTTGAAAAGTGCTTCTTATAGAACTCCTCTTGGAAGACATCCCATGTGATATATTCATCACCCTGCTATAGGAGACGTCGAATTTCTTGCCACCAATGCGACGCTTCCCCGGTGAGCAAATAAGTAGCAAACTCAACACGTTGCCCTTCAAGTACCACCTACGCTTGCAATGCTCGCTCCATAGCTTGAAACCATGTATCGGTTTCAGTCGGGCTAGTAGTTCCCTTGAACTTAGGTGGATTAACCTTCAAAAAGTTTGTCAGTGTCATCGGGCCTTGAATTCCACCTCCGTCATTGCCATGGTTGTTCATCTGTTGCCCAAGAGCCTCAGTAGTGGCTTGCATAGCAGTAGCCATGTTCTCCAACACTGTTATAAAGTTCACCGGGTCATTAGGGTTAATCTCTGGCGCATAAGCATTCGTATGACCTCTCCCATGGCCTTTACCGCGTCCACGAGGCGCCATCTGGTGCTTCAAAGTCCCAAATACATGCTCATGAATGTTTATGCCGGTTATATCAAGTAGATATACCAATAGCACATAACACACATACAGAGAATGCATAGAAGCATAGTCAGTCCGTCCCTCAGGCTCTACAGGAACGAACTGCTCTGATACCATAATGTAACAACCTACCATACAGAGTCTTATGCTTAAGTCATAAGTCATAGATGGCAAGGTATTACGACCTCTAAAATAAAAAATTTAGTACATATAGTAGTGTGAAAATCTTTATAACAAGGAGCCTTTGAAGGAAAAAGGGGTAAACAAAAAATCGTAACTCGAAAGCGCAACCCTCCGATCGATAACATAGCAAACAAGGATAAACTAACGTGAGATTATATATATACAAAGGAATGTCAAAAACAAGAATATCAAAGCTCAAAATCCGGTTGCGAAGATAACCGGTCCGAGCATAGCAATATATACATGTAAATAAAATAGGAAACCCCAAATGAAACCCAAAGGGACACAAATATAGAAAACTTATTCTCCAAAATCTCCTATAAGAGGAGTCATCATAGTTTGTATTATTTAATGGAGATAAAAGTATCTAAGAGAAAACATAAAACCAAAACAGAGTTCAGAGAACAAAGGATCTTCGCTAATCCAGAAGTCTCCAGCATACAACAGCGAGAAGCCTCACGTCCTGCATGTGAAAACCACAAAATTCGCATTGGTGAGAACCAGAGGTTCCCGGCATGGTAACAGTTCTCACATATATAACATGTAATATTAGAGGAAAGCCGAAGGCAATCCTAGAACTTCCTCCAGATAAAAATCAAAGCTTATAAATAAGCTAAACCATAAATGGCGACTGACTGATGATTTTTCAAACTAACTAATAATACCCTTTCCAAATCCTCTAGACCTCCCAACCACCAGCAGGAGTATAATATAGCACACACAGTTATATCAGACAAGAGATATACAAATATGAACAGATAAGGCATTTAGACAATTAGCAAGTAATATGCAGTCAAATAGGCAATCTCAAACAATTCACATAGTATGCATATGATGGATGCCTATCCCTAACGGCTGATGATATCATCTGTCGATTATATAGCCAACCCGACAAGTCCTGGTAGCTAACCATTGGACTGTCCTTCTGTCGTGCATCCCTAACTCGGGCTATACTCAACATAATTGTGATCATAATCATGATCCATATCCAACACCCTCACTGGTGTATATTCACGGGGGCGAGCTCATCCGGGTCTTTCACAGTGCCCGGCCACACTTACGTCATAGGGTCAACAGAGTCTCGAGTCTCCTCCTGGAGCACGTGGTGGCTAGCCACTGCTTTCTCCCAGGGAAACTCGTGTCTCCGATGGTGGAAGTGCAACATTCAGAATTCATTCAACAGCATATATGCATTTATACTTAGCCATAATCATGTCTCCGCCGTAACACGACAATAATCCAGCCATCCGGCTCACGGTTAAATCCATAACTAGCCAATTCATAAACAATTCAGCCCATCGGCTCATAGCACATACTACCGCCATCCTCCGCATCTCATATAATCATCTTTGATCCTCATTGATCATTCATTTTTCCCTTGCTTCACTCGCAAGTTACCACATCCCCTAGCTTCTTTTCTCATTGCTAGGCATATCATAATGATTTAAGACACAAGTGGTGAGATCGGAGGCTTAGAAGTATGAAATTTGGCTTTTAAAACTCAAAAATCAACTTTGAGATGAAAACAGGGCCACACGCACGCATCCTCCACGCACACGCGTGGATGACCTTACAGTTCATTGACGCGTATGCGTCATTCACGCGTATGCGTGGATTGAAAAATATCCAATCGACGCGTACGCGCCAGCCACACGTACGCATGGTGCGTTTGTGCCCCCACGCATAAAATTGGCACAACTCTGGCACAACTCTCGGGAAGAATGGCTTGGCATTGGGTGCAGCAAAACGACGCGCCTGCGCACACCACGCGCATGCGTGGATGGTGCCTTCTTGAAGAACGACGCGTACGCGTCAAGTACGCCTACGAGTGGAGGGTCATTTTGCTAAAAAAAATTTAAGTTAAAAGCTACAGAATTCACAAATTCAACCCCTAATCTTCCGACGGATATAACTTTCTTATTTTAAATCGTTTTTCACCCGTTCTTCAAATGGCATGAACATCCCGGATACAATTTCATTTCTAAACAAATTTGGCATGAAACTGGGATCCGAAGTCCATGTTATGTCCCATCAAAGTATGTCCAAAAATTATATTTTCATACAAAACCACAAGTGCCATTTTTAAAACAAGCCATTTCCAAACCTTTTCAAAATCAATCAAGACATGCGAAATTCATCCCTTTTTGAAATAAATCAAAATACACCAAAAATAATACCAAGCCTCCTAAACTCATACATTGACACTTTACCACAATTCACAAAATCACCATCCCATCATTTTAACCCACTTCACCCAAGTGGCTCAAACTCAAACACATTTACACATCATATACTCTTCCTCATGCCAATTCTCAACAACACCATTTCTAATTAACCATCATTGCACATAACCAATATCATTACTCACCATCAATATGGTTTCACCCATAATTTAACCTCAATCGATCATCAAGCATATATCACAACATGTATATTTTTCATACTTCATACTATCAAGGCATCAAAAATCATAATCACATATATGACCACATCATATATCTCAACCATTCAACAACATCAACAATTCAATACATATCTTAAGGCCTCTAGCCTAAGTATTTTCCACCATATTACATATTAGATACGAGAAACCGAGACCATACCTTAGCCAATTTTTCAAGCTCAACCGGAGCACTTCCAAACCACTTTTTCTCAAGCTTTCAAGGCCTCAACACCTCCAAAAACAGATTTTTGCATATAAAATCCTCTTCCAAGCTTTCCAAAAATCACCTATCAAGCTCCAATACACATATTTAAAATGCCTAAGCCACAATATCATACCAAAACACAAGAGCTCAATACCCACAACCACAAATTCAACATTCTCACTAGGGTTTGAGATATCTTACCTTACCCAAGGTTCAAGAAGAGAAGATTAATCTTCTCCTTCAAGAGAGTTGGGTTCTATAACATCAAAGAGCCCAAAATCTTAACATTTTATCCAATGAACTCAAAATCAAAGCTGAAATTTCGAAGAGCAAACTGTGGCTTACCTCAAGATTGATTGTATGGGTTTTGTATAGCTCTTCACGGTGAATGCGTGGTCGTAAATGGTGCGACAATCGGAGCTCTAGATCAAAAGTTATGGTGGTTTAAAAGATCAAATGAGAGAAAAAACTTGAGAGAGTGTTCTTCCCCCCATGGCCTCCATTTTCAGCGTGTAAGAGTGTTATGTGAGGAGAGCGAATGCTGAAATGAGTGTATTAGGTTTAGTTTAGTTGGACCTAGGGCCCACTGTGGGTCCGGTTGGCCCGGTTTGGCCTGTTCGGTCCAATCTTAGTCCGATTTCTACAAAATTGGTAATGAAATTCCCGCCTCAATCTCCTCTATCATATTTAGCCATAAAAATTACATTTTTAGCTTTCTAGAATAAATTCTCATTTATGGGTTAATTAGCCATTAATTAACCGATTTTACATAGGCTCCTTCTCTTTCTCTTTTTCTTAGCAAGTGTTATTAGCATTAAAATGTATAATTTTATATTTTGATTTAATACTTTTGTTTTGTTCACAGGAAAATTATTTTTGATGAAGGGAAAAATGTTAATTAATATCACAAAATTTAAAGATCAAATGCTAGAGAGTAAAAGTTATGAAGTTGCGGGCATGATAAACTTACATGCTACTTAATTACTTCATATTTTTTTGTTATTGAATATTTTGTAAAAATGATATAGTTAGAGGTTACAACTTAGACTAATCTTATGGTATTTTGAACAATGATGATATAATTAGAGGTGGTTATAACTTAGACTAGTATTATGATATTTCGCAATGATGTAACGTGTGTGGATCTTATGGAATACTTTATAAATTGAATTTGAGGTAAATGTTTTATTAGTTTTCTTTAAAAATTATTGTGAAAATCGTTGACTATTAGGGTAACAAGGGCAACAGTTTTCTTTGTTGCTGTTGCCTTAAATAAAAAATGGTTGCCTATTAGCATTGGTAATAGCCACATATACCACAGGTCAAAAACATTGCCAAAGTGTTGCCTAAAGTTTTCGGAATGATTTTTTTATCTACGGCAACGATTTTTTACCGTTGCAAAAACCCTTGTTTGTTGTAATGAGACTAAAGTAGTATGATCTCTGCAGACAGCCTGGCCATACTAAGCAGAGTTGCCCACCGGAAGGAGTCTCCAGGGATTTTAGAGCAGCTAGCGATGTTTAGTGTTTTGTTAATTATGTTGTCTATTCTTATGCCCAAGGGTTGCTGCTGTAATTGCTGAAGGAGGAGTGTCATCCAATGCAAATGTCTCGTCCAAAGGCCCTAACGGAGGTTCGCTCAGGTCCATATCAAGGTGTGTCTGGGGTCCGGCAACCTGCGGTCTACGGTGGGTCGCCTTATCCTCCTGGATAATGATGCTAATCTCCTCTAGAAACCGTGATCCTCTGAACTCACTACCGAGGCCATCGCTGCCTAGTAAACCTGAGCTCATGAATGTATGACTTTCATGCACAAAATAATCACCAAATTCCCGCACCTCCAAACCCTCCACCATCCCCTAACCCTAAAGCACCACCCTCACCTCCGCTACCTCCACCATGTCCACCTCTATCAGCACCTCCACCTACATCAGCTCCACCTCTAACACCACCTCAACCTCCACCACTATCATCTCCACCTCCACCCCTGTCCTCATCTCCACCACCGTTATCTCTATTGTCATCTCCACCATCACCACCGTCATCACCGCCTCTCCTAATACGTCGACCTCTACCGCGATGTCCCCTCCCTACTCCCTCTCAACCACACCCCCTACCTCGTCTACGATCACGAAACCTCCCCTCTATGACATCAATTGCATCATCAAGCCATCTCCACTGACGCTCATTGGCTCGGGGCTTAACGCAACGTCTTTGCTCCACTCGACGCCTGTCAGGAAATCTATCACCTGATCCATATCAGGAACCCATCCTGGACCTCTCTGCGTCACCTCGTGTGGGATAGAATCTGCTCTGGGGTCCCCAAGAAAGAGATTAGGTGATAGGAATCTCCTTCCATGCTCATGCCACCACCCAAGTAAGCTTGTAACGGTCCTGCGTCTTCCACGACATCGAATCGTAACACATGGTCGGCTTTGTTGGTCCAATAGATGTTCCAGCTTTGTAATGTATTCAGAAAGCACCAGTCTTTGCCTCTGCCATCCTTCGACATCAGAAAATCAATGTCGAGTGTGGGTCGTGGGTGATGCTGTACTCCACCAAGCTGTGGTAGCACCCTATCCATCTAATGCCATTCTATCACAGCAAAGTTGATCAATGTCGTAACAGCCCACCATAGTGCCATATGCTGGGATCTAGGATCTCGGGATGAACCATCTGAATGACATCCAATGCACTATATGGCATCCACATGAACTGGTAAAGAGAAATGAGTATTGCAGGTCAATTTACATCCAGTAAAAAGTAAAAAAAATGTAACAATCAAAACTTAAAAGCTAAAATACTCCATCCCTTTCCCAAAGTAAATCCATCTTAAGTCTCCACTGCGCGACTCTAGGCCCCTTCTTGCTCAATGTTAGCTGATAACTGGACCACTTGACACCCAAAACATGTTATTAACAATGTCCATAAACCGAAAAAATATTAATAAGCATAACAACCATAAACACTAAGTACCTCATCACCAACGGCCAATGAAATCAAACCCATCAGGCCTGAAACCCCAAAACTGCCAAAAGATCCATGAATGAAAGAGCTGCAATGGACCTATCAACTTAACCACGTTCCTGTTGGCCACACGGTACAAGCACCGATGTAACCACAAGAGAGCAACAGATCCCTAGCTGTATCTGCCCATGTCCTCAATTCTCACTACCTACGGTAGCCGCCGAATATGCATATGTATACTGGACTTATCACTGAAGAGTTGCGCTAATAACAGCATCATGATGTATGCTCTTGCATACCTCCTGGCTGTCTACTTGTCTGTGCCTTGAGGAACGTCACTAAATGTCTCCTGCATCCACTGATGTACTATCCATCAATTGGGTGGCCTAACTGGTACGCAACATCCTGTAGCATAATCATGCTCTCCCTAAACTGCATGTGGAAGGTATGCGTCTCGGGACACCATTGCTCGACAAATGCACTTACCAGTGGCTCATCCAACCTAAACCAATGGTCGTTGAGCCTCGCAAGATGGGCTAAGTGAACCATCTGCAGGTAGAATATGATCCTGTCGTCTAGGGGCATACCATGCTGCCTCCTAATGCTGGTGATACATTAGTGGGTTGTATGACGATGAAAAAAATTCTCTAAGGTAGCATTTGTTTGTAGAGACTAGAACTGAGACTAAGAGACAGAGACTCGGTATTATATTTGTTGAACTAGAGACTGGTACTTAAATTTCTGTCTCCGTCTTCAAAATTTTAGTATTTCAATACCTCCAAAAAGTAGGGACATTTGAGACAAAAAAATTTAAAGACAGGGACAAAAATTTTAATTATAATTTGTACCTAAATTACCCCTCATTCTAATTCAATAATTCCAAAATTACCCTTAATGTAAATTAGGGCTTCTTGATCAACCCTCGTGACTCTATCTTCTCATTCTTCTTCAGAACAGCCAGTGCAGCTGCTCAACCATTCTTCTTCAAGAACAGCCACCGCGTCGCCATTGGCCTCGCCACCAATAAGTAAGTGATTTGCCACTTGCAAGTTCATCTTTGTTGCCCCTATCTTCTTATCTCTTATTTTTCTCCTTCACAGGAAAATCGAAGAATGAAGCTGATGTCTCTCCCCGGTTGCTGTCGACTTCAACCATCAACTTTTCGTCCAAACTGCTCTGACCCAGGTTAGTTCTATACAAATGTTGTTTAATTTACTGATTCCTTTCAACTTTTCCATCGTTCCTTAATCTGTGGATTTGTTCGTGACCTATCATTGGGACTTTTCTCTTCTTCTGACAAGCAGTTTGATATGTGGATTTAACCATTATTTGTGTAATGCTTAAATCAAATTTGTTTGTATTTGAAAGGGGTATTTGTACTTAAAACCTCTTTGCTTGGTTTGTCATTATTTTGTTAATGGTGTGAAGTAGTAGCATTGAGGTTGAAGAAATTCTTTGCCTGGTGTGGATTTGTTTGTGACCTAACTAACCCATTTATTTCAGGCTTATAATTAACGCTTTTTATGTTGTTTACTTCCTTTTAAGTGCCACTAATTAAATCATTACTCAATTCATTAGCCTAACTACATCTATTTGTTGATTTCATTCTCGAGTATACTTTTTTTTCTAATATTTTCATGTCTGCGACTGCTATTGTTCCATGTCTGCACAGAGCTCTCAGGACTATGTTCATTTTTAGGTCAGGATTCAAGTGTAGATGGCGTGTGCATCCTCAAATGCATTATTTTCATTTTATTGGATATAATATTTAGTTATTTAATGCACCGTGTCTTTGATTAGAATGAAATTAGTTAGCCAATTAGAATCCATTTTAATAAGCTTCCATGTCTATATTTGGTTTCTAATAATAGTTGTGGATTAGTGCAGCTTCATACCTCAATAGGTGCAATTTTTGCATCAAACTAAACTCAATTACCCAACCATTAGCATCTTTATTACTGACTAGCACAAAAGTAGGAGTGATATTTTTGTTGTGCATAAATAAAAAACTTATTTAATATACACAAACAACATTTTGGTTTATATATTAGAACTATTGCTAGGTAGGCTATAATTCTTAACGTATCTAGTTGAGGGAAAGAATGTTTGTTCTCTAAACTGGTAAGTGAAATTGTTGAATGTACATAAAATGGTATAAATATGCTTGATATGGCTTATGTGATAATGATGACATAGTTATTTATGTCAAGTGTGAACCACTTCATATTTTTTAATTACCAAATCTTCTTTTTTTTTTCACTTTTGGAAGAGCTTGATGTGCTTAAAGTACCTGAAAAAGTCACTTTCAATATATGAAATGAGAGAGAAAAATTGATATTATCATTTTTATTATGTTTCTATTGTATTTCCTGTATAGATTTCCACTTGAAACTAAATTAAAATTGAGAAGTAAATAGAGTTACATGTCTTTTGATTCCAGTTTCTTATTCTTGTTTTTGGTTCTAAGAAGGTATAGCAGATTTTGCATGAAGAAGTATCAGATTTATTTGAATGTTTATGCGTTTTTTTAATGTAATGACTTTGCTAGGAAGAAATGGAGCGGTTGAAAATTATTAAGCGCTGCGTGTGTTTATAAACAGATGAGATCCAAGCATGAAGATTTGATATTATTCTTTGTGATTACGTTATTTGTTTACTTTAGGGATAGAAGTAGTGGCCAACTGTCGTTAGGTGGAAGAATGAATAGTAGAATTAGACGTGAGACTTTAGAGCTTATTGTTGGTGAGGATGATAGGAATGTATTTGGGAGTTGAGAATAAATACAAATGCCTTTGCTAATTTATGTGAGTTGCTCCAAGTTCAAGGAGGACTTAAAGAGGATGGTCATGTAAGCTTGCTGGAGCAGGTTATAACTTTCTTAATTATCTTAGCGCATCACAAAAAAAATTCGTAGTCTACAGGTTAGATTTTGTAGGTCTGGAGAAACAGTTAGTAAGTATTTCAATAAAGTTTTAAAGGCTGTTATACGTATTCAAAGCATTTTTTTGCCAAGGCTACACTAGTTGAAGAGGATTGTCTTGACCTCACATGGAGAAGTGTTCCGAGGGTTTACCTGAAACTGTAGGTCGATCTCGGACGAGATCTTCTATGCTGGTCGGAGTCGACGTGTTCGGCAGGTGTGTAGCAGCCGGAGCTGGTGTGTCCGACTTGTGGAACTGAGAATGCTACTGATCCCTTGTCACCGAAGGGTGGGGGTACCTGACGTCGGGATTTTTGCCAGTAAAGAATGTCATAAAAACAGTCGCGTTGTAGATATAGTCTCTAAACCGACAGAAATCCCTTCGTAAAAACGTTTTGGTTGTCACAAGTAACAAACCCCTTTGAAATTGATAACCGAGTATTCAAACCTCGGGTCGTCTTCTCAAGGAATTGCAGGGAGGTATGTTCTTATTATTGGTTATGGAGATTGTAAATTTGGGGTTTTGAGAAATTTGGAGTTTGGGCAATGTGCACAGGTATATTTTCAAGCAATAAAAATTAAGGAATAACTGTAAAATAAACTCTTGGCAAGGTATGAAGACTGGAGGTCCTATCCCAGTTATCTTTATCAATAGTAATGAGAATTGGATTTTTCTCCCACTTTGTTAACCTCTAACTATGAAGGTAAGTTAAGTGGATGAATTAATTCTTGAAGAATTCCAATTCTCAATCAACAATGAGTTTGATAACTCAAGAGTCACCAATTATTTAACCAAGGCCAAAAGGGAGAAAAATATCTAAATTAAATTGAAAGCAATCTTAAACAGAGCAAAGCAATCTTAAATTTGAATTACCTCAAATAATATTAATTAAGAAAATCATAACATGAATGTAGCATAAGCTAATTAGGCAACATATCTAATACAAGCATTGAAGCATCTGAAAGTAAAAAGATGAATATAAAGTAAAAGAACGTTGAACCTGGGATTGAGAGTCACTCCTAAAACTAAGAGAAATCCTAAATCCTAATCCTAAGGGAGAGAGAGGAGATAACCTCTCTCTCTAAAACTACATCTAAAACATGAAAAGTGAATTATGAGAGCATGATGATGAATGGATGCATTCCCCCACTTTATAGCCTCTAATTTGTGTACTCTAGGCCAAAAACTGGGTCAGAAACAGCCCAGAAGTCACTTCCAGCGCTTTCTGGTCCGTACAGGTCGCAGAAAAGTGACGCGGCCGCATGGCTCACGCGGCTGCGCGGGTTGCGTTCCTGCCAGGTCACGCGTCCGCGTGACTCACGCTCACGCGTCCGCGTGAGTCACGCGTTCGCGTCGCCTGGCGTCGAGGCAGTTATGGCAAATTATATATCAAATCGAAGCCCCGGACGTTAGCTTTCCAACGCAACTAGAACTGCATCGTTTGGACTTCTGTAGCTAAAGTTATAGCCGTTTGAGTGCGAAGAGGTCAGGCTGGACAGCTTAGCAGTTTCTCCAACTTCTTGTATTCCTTCCACTTTTGCATGCTTCCTTTCCATCCTCTGAGCCATTCCTGCCCTGTAATCTCTGAAAATACTTAACACACATATTAAGGCATCTAATAGTGATAAGAGAGGATTAATAATAAGCAAATATAAGTCCAAAGAAGTATGTTTTCAATCAAAGCATATAATTAGGAAGGGAAAATGTAAAACATGCAAATAGTATGAATAAGTGGGTAAAGAGTTGATAAAATCCACTCAATTGAGTACAAGATAAACCATAAAATATGGGTTTATCAGTCCCTGCAAGGGACTCCGATGCTTAAGTTAGCAAGGGTATTAAACAGGTATTGAGTAGAATCAGAGTATGAGTTATACCTGGGTGCTCTAGTGTATTTATAATGGTGAGATGCGACCTTCTTTAGATAAGATAAGTTAGTTATCTTATCTTATCTTATCTTTTGTCGAGGTCAGCTTATCTTCCATGGAACCGCCCTTATCTCTATAGGCTTGGGCTGCCCTTGGATCGGGATCGTATTCCTTGAGTTGGGCCCTTCTTTGGGCTTTCCTGTCGATTTGGACCGAGTTCTTTGCGAAGAAGTCGGTCCGCTTGACCTAAAGAGGTCGGTCGCTTTATCTGTAGAACATCCCGGGTCGGACAACTCGACCCAGGGTATGAACAGTGCCCCTGCTTGAGCTCGGTCTTTTTGTTGAGGTCGAGTCCTGGACTTCGGTCCTTCTCTAGTGAAGCCGAACTCAAGCATTTTGTCGATTCCTTTGTAGAAGCTTTTGAATGTAGAAAGTTTTTCCTCTAAAAGCGCGCGCTTTTGTATCGGCGCTTTGGGAACATGCGAGGGTTTAATGCCTTCATTAATTTTAACATTAATTACCCCGTTTCCCTTAGGCTCTTTATTTTGATTTTGAAAACCCAAAAACGGTTTATCTCCTTCGCCCTTTTCGTAACTTCTTTTCTCTGCTCTCTTCGCTCTCTGTTTTTCGTTTGTGCTTCTGCTTTCTTGTGTTGTGACTTTCGTTTGGCAATTTTCTGGGCAGCTTTCATTTCTGCGCCTCCATTTTTCTTTCTCGAAGCTTCTTTTGTCTCCAGTTTAGTCCCATTTCGTGCTTTATCTTTGTTTTTGTTTTTGTGATGAGGTTTTGATTTTGATCCTCCTTTTAGAGAAAGTTTGGATCTTTCTGTTTCTATTGTGCCCTAGATTTGTTGAAAGGTGCGTTCTAGGAGTTTCTTCATCTTCTGCATGATCCTTTTTGCTTTTGCTTGATGCTTTTAGGGCTTTGCATGTTCTTTGTTGTTTCTGTTCTGATACCACTGTCCACATCTGTTCCTCGTTTTATTTGAAGGTTGCTTTTGTTTGATTCTGAAAAAGGTTGCATCTTTAATGGTATCTGCTTGGCGTGTTTGATGTTTTAGGGATGGTTTTTGCTGGTTTAGACTGTAAGGCAATGTTTTTGATGACTTTTTGTGTTTTGCTTTGATGGAAAAATGCTTGTTGTTTGAAGCCTTCATTTCTTATTTTGAGAGGTGCTGGGATGCGAGAAGTAGATTTTTCCTAGAAACCTTGCTTTATTATTGCCTCCAAAGGATGCCCCAGGACTTTGGTTTGAGTCTTGGGGTTTTCCTTTTCTGTGTGTTCGCCTGTATCGTATTGAGTTATTTTCTCCTTTGTCCGAGATGTTTTTAGTAACCCCATCTTCTTTTCTTACTTGTAGGATTAGTTGGCCTTATGTCTTCTCGAAATAACATTGTAGAGATGTCTTCCAGAGTTCCCGAGGGGATGTCTGATTGGCTGGACTCCCTTGTTTTGTTGTGTGTTTCTGTTGTGGATGCTGAATTTTACACAGAGCTGAGGAAGCGCCATAGGATTTGTGGTAACAGTGCTCATGAGGAGGATTATGAGCTTGTTGCTCCTGATTCTGATGAGAGAGTTTGTTTTCCGACTTCCATCGAGAGGGAGCGTCCCTTCTTCTATGCCTATGAATACTTCTTCATTCAGTTGAACGTTACTTTTCCTTTTACTACTTTCGAGACCGACCTGTTGTGGTCGTGTAATATTGCCCCACCCCAGCTTCAACCAAATTCCTAGGGTTTTATTAAAATTTTTCAGCTTCTCTGCCGAGAATTAGATATAACACCCTCTCAGACTCTTTTCCTTTATTTGTTTGTTTCCGCCAAGCCTAACGGTTCTTCAAAAAAGAAAGCTTCCTGGGTTTCTTTCAGGTCCGCCCAGGGCCATAAAGTTTTTGCTATGTATGATGAGTCCTTTAAGGACTTCAAGAATTACTTCTTTAGGGTTCGTGCTGTCGAGGGGGCTCGCCCCTTTTCTCTTGATGAAAATGATGAGCCTTCTTTCCCTCCTGAGTGGCAGAGGGATGTGAGAGTGTCTCGCTATACCTGGGAGATGCTTGATGATGTTGAGCGTGCCTTTGTTGTTATTGAGGATCTATGGGGGGAATCACCCCATCTTGATACAAAAAGGTTTTTGAATGACCCATCCTTGGTTCAGACTGTTTTGGGTACTTGTCTGACTTGTTTCTACACTTGTTTCTTAATTTTTTCTTCCTCTTATTGTGATTGTAACTCTTTGCTGTGGCTGATTCTGTATTTGCAGAGATGTCAAAGAACAACGACTCCATGAAGGCCTTTAAAAAGTAAAAGAAGGCAACTGCTGCTCTGAACATCTCGGCCAAGGTGGCCGGAGAGGGATCTTCTCAGGTCCCAGTGAAGCCTCCTGTGCCGAGTTCTCCCGGGCCGAGGAAAGCAATTCCTAATCCTCGGTTTCGTCAGGTCGATCCTCCACAGACTTCTGCCGTTGCTTCTGGTGCTCCTCCCTTAAAAAAGCAAAAAACATCCAAGCCCTTTAACTTGAATGCCCCGGATTTTGATGTTGTCAAGTTTGTTGACCATCAAATTGCCCCCTATGGTGGGCTCTCCATGGACGATGTGTCTCTTCTTCAGCATCTGAATTTTATCACCAAAAGTAGTGTGAAAATGGCACATATGGGTGCGGCTATTTTCCGAACTGTTCAGGGGATCCCGATTCATGCCACAAAATCCTTCATGGAGGAGGCCAAATCAGAATTTGATCGGATCAAGGGTCTGAAGGATGAGTTGGAGGTGAAGTTGGCAAAGGTAGAGAAGGAACTGGAGGGTGAGAAAGCCAACTCTATTGCCTTGGCTGCTTCTTTGAAGTTGGCTGAGGACATGGCACTGAAGCACAAGGATAGCTATGTCTCAGCTTATAGGGAGTTGATGCATCTCCGGGATGATTTAGAAACTGCTCGTGTTAATTATGCCGAGCTTCAGGGTCACCTTGTGGGCAGCGTGATTGCCGCCTCTGAGAACCTGATGGAGCAGTTCTGGATTGTTGCTCCTGATGCTGATTTGACTCTCGTTAATCTTGATAACGTAGTAAAGGATGGCAAGATTGTCCCAGATGATCCCGATGATGATGTTGAACATCCCCCAGTGCCTTCTATCAAGGTGTCGACCTCCTCGGTTCCTCTAGTTATGTCTGATCCGGATTGTCAGATTCTGAACCGGGATGATGGAACTATAGATGCTGTGCCTATTCAGACTCACCCTCTTTCTCCCCGTACTGATGCTGCTGGGAAGGCTCCCGATCTTTGCTGATCTTCTTTTTAAGTATTTGTGTAAATAGCCCGGTTTGTGGGCTTTTGAACTTTATTGTTTTGTTTAACTGCTGACGCTTTTTAGTTGCCTACCTGGCAACTTTTACTTTGAAAAACAAAAGTAGCTTTCTGAGGTAAATTTTGGTAGCCTCTTGAAGCTTTATTATACTATGCTTCCATTGCGCTTTAACATGGTATCTCTTCTGGTTTCTGAGAGTGATAGAATCTTGCTGCTTGACCTCTTTGGATTGCTTTTGCACTTATTGTTTGTAACTTGGATCCTTTGAGGCCGTGACTGTATGGGTCCAACTTGTTTCTTCGTTTTCTCGCTTTTGCTTGTATTTTTAGCGTCCAATAACCGATTTCTTTATGTTGGTCCCCTTCTAAGTTATTTTTGTAATCCTCTTTCTTGGACCTTTGTCAAGTCTCTTTCAGGGATTACTTTTATAACTTATCTTGTAGGAGACCGACTTCGTTAGGTCGATCTCTTCTAAGTTATTTTTGTAATCCTCTTTCTTGGACCTTTGTCAGGTCTCTTTCAGGGATTACATTTATAACTTGTCTTGTAGGAGACCGACTTCGTTAGGTCGATCTCTTCTAAGTTATTTTTGTAATCCTCTTTCTTGGACCTTTGTCAGGTCTCTTTCAGGGATTACTTTTATAACTTGTCTTGTAGGAGACCGACTTCGTCAGGTCGATCTCTTCTAAGTTATTTTTGTAATCCTCTTTCTTGGACCTTTGTCAGGTCTCTTTCAGGGATTACTTTTATAACTTGTCTTGTAGGAGACCGACTTCGTTAGGTCGATCTCTTCTAAGTTATTTTTGTAATCCTCTTTCTTGGACCTTTGTCAGGTCTCTTTCAGGGATTACTTTTATAACTTGTCTTGTAGGAGACCGACTTTGTTAGGCCGATCTCTTCTAAGTTATTTTTGTAATCCTCTTTCTTGGACCTTTGTCAGGTTTCTTTCAGGGATTACTTTTATAACTTACCTTGTAGCAGACCGACTTCGTTAGGTCGATCTCTTCTAAGTTATTTTTGTAATCCTCTTTCTTAGACCTTTGTCAGGTATCTTTCAGGGATTACTTTTATAACTTGTCTTGTAGGAGACCGACTTCGTTAGGTCGATCTCTTCTAAGTTATTTTTGTAATCCTCTTTCTTGGACCTTTGTCAGGTCTCTTTCAGGGATTACTTTTATAACTTGTCTTGTAGGAGACCTACTTTGTTAGGTCGATCTCTTCTAAGTTATTTTTGTAATCCTCTTTCTTGGACCTTTGTCAGGTCTCTTTCAGGGATTACTTTTATAACTTGTCTTGTAGGAGACCAGCTTCGTTAGGTCGATCTCTTCTAAGTTATAGCAATTCCTCTTTAATAGGGTTGGCTAGACCTCTTTCCAGGGATTTGCTGATAACTTGGGTTGACTTGGTCCGACTTTTTAGTGTCGGCCAGTCTTTTTAAGTTATTATATAGCAATCCATAAGACCTCGTCAGGTTCTTTTTGGGATTACTTTCAATAACTTCTTGCATTATTCTGTGTTCATCTTTGCCAATTTGTAGATGGTGGTTTTTGTCCCAGTTTGGTCGTCCTTTAGGTGAATCGTGTTTTCACCTTTGTCGGTCGATCATTCCTATCAAGATCGTACAGTGAATCTGTTCTTCAATTTCTGTTGATCCGTTGCTTTATAATCAGACGATGAATGCTTCAGATTAATGCGTCTTGGGAATTTGTAGAATATCTGAAATGTATTTTATTCAAAGAAAGTGCAAATATATACATGCGGGAGTTTTCCGTACCTTTAAGTCGGATTAAATCTCAATCTTGATGCCTCATTAAAAAACCTTTTCAGGAAAAAGAGTGCATCTTGTGATGAGATCTTTTACCTGTCCTAGCTATAGTACCTTCTTAGGTTACAGGCGTGCCATGATCTGGGGAGTTCTCATCCCTCGAGTTCAGACAGTCTGTAGTAGCCCTTTCATGACTTCTGCTCGTTGCATGCCTTGATTCGCTACTGTTCGAATAACATTTCCTGCTGCGGTTTTGGTGGCAAATGGTGTTCCCCTTCGCGTACCTTTGAATCCACAAGTACCTGCGGAGGACCACGAAATTACCCGACCCCGTACATCGGTAACAGTGACAATGGTATTGTTGAAACTAGCTTGAACATGAACAACGCCCTTTGGTATTTTACGAGCATGTTTACGTGAACCAATACGTCCATTTTTATGCGAAAGTACTTTTGTGACTCGGTAGGGTCCTTTCCAGTTGGCTGCCAGCTTTCCTTCTCCGGGTCGAGTTGTTCCAATATCATTTCGGATTAAGATGAGATCATTCTCAGCAAAACCTCTTGACACTACCTTTTGATTATACTTGGAAGCCATTCGCTGCTTTAGTGCTTCTTCTCCGATCCGAGCTCTTTCTTGGATTTCCGGAAGTAGGTCGAGCTCTTCTCTTTAAAGTTGAGAGTTGGTTTGTTCATTGTAGTGGACTACTCGGGGAGACCCTTCCTCGATTTCTATTGGAATCATTGCCTCCACTCCATATGCTAATCGAAATGGTGATTCGTTTGTAGTAGAATGGGGGTTGTTCGATAAGCCCATAGGACTTGTGGAAGTTCCTCGGCCCAAGCCCCCCTTTGCTTCTTGCAGTCTCCGCTTCAGCCCGGCCAATATGACTTTGTTGGCCGCTTCGGCTTGTCCATTGGCTTGGGGATGTTCGACGGAGGTGAACTGGTATTTTATATTCAAGTCGGCCACTAGTTTTCTGAAGCCTGCATCTGTGAATTGGGTGCCATTGTCTGTGGTGATGGAGTATGGGACCCTGAACCTTGTAACGATGTTCCTATATAGGAATTTCCGACTTCTTTGAGCAGTGGCGTTGGCTAGGGGTTCTGCCTCGATCCATTTTGTGAAATAATCTACCCTTACTATGAGGAATTTTACTTGTCCCGATCCCTATGGAAAGGGTCTGAGAAGATCGAGTCCCCACTTTGCAAATGGCCAGGGTGAGGTTACACTGATGAGTTTTTCCGGCGGGGCGATGTGAAAGTTGGCATGCTTCTGACATGCTTCTCTAATTAGTGCTGAGGCTATTGCCCGGCTTCCTACTGCGAGGTACAATATGAGTGGTTCTCCTTCTCGTGGTCGAGATAGGATAGGTGGCCGTCCCAAGAATTCTTTTGAAGTCTCGGAAGGCTTGCTCACATTTCGTTGTCCACTCGAAGTTCTTTCCCTTCCTTAAAGTAGCGTAGAAAGGGAGGGATCTTATCGCTGACCCTGCTAGGAATCTGGACAAGGCCGCCAATCTCCCATTGAGTTGTTGTACCTCTTTGACGCAAGTTGGGCTCTTCATGTTGAGTATGGCCTGGCATTTATCTGGATTTGCCTCGATTCTTCTTTGTGTGAGCATAAAGCCCAAGAACTTACCTGCTTCCACGGCGAAGGTGCATTTATCCGGGTTAAGTCGCATGCCATGCTTCCGTATGGTGTCGAATACTTGAACCAAGTCAGACAGTAATGTTTCTTCACTTTGTGTCTTTATCAACATGTCATCCACGTAGACCTCCATGATTTTTCCGATGTGGTCTGAGAAGACCTTATTCATTAGCCTCTGATAAGTACCTCCCGTGTCCTTAAGGCCGAAAGGCATTACGATGTAACAATAGTTTGCTTTGGGTGTTAAAAACGAAGTTTTTTTTTGATCCGGTGGATACATTGGGATCTGGTTGTACCCCGAGTATGCGTCCATAAACGAGAGATACTTATATCCCGATGAGGCATCTACTAGAGCGTCGATGCTTGGGAGTGGATAAGGGTCTTTTGGGCAGGCTTTGTTGATGCCAGTGTAGTCGGTGCACATTCACCACTTCCCATTTGACTTTCTTACCAAGACGACGTTTGCTAGCCATAGTGGGTATTTAACTTCTCTTATGAACCCTGCCTCTAGTAGTGCTTGCACATGTTCTGCTACAGCCTGAGACCGTTCTGGCCCGAGTTTTCTTCGTCTTTGTTGTACCGGCCGGGATCCCGGATAGACTGCCAACCTGTGGCTCATCAGTTCGGGATCTATGCCTGGCATGTCGGCAGCTTTCCATGCGAAGAGATCAACATTATCTCGTAGGAACTGTATGAGTGATTCCTTTGCATCTCCTTTCAGGATCGTGCCAATATTAGTTGTCTTATCTGAGGTGTCTCCGATCTGAACTTTCTCTACTTCACCTTCGGGCTGTGGACGAAGTTCTTCTCGCCTCTGAACTCCACCAAGTTCGATTGTGTGGAACTCTCCTCCTTCGCCTCTGAGGTTTAGACTTTCGTTATAACAGTGACGCGCCATCTTTTGATATGCTTTTATTGTAGCTATCCCTTCTGCAGTTAGGAATTTCATACATAGATGTGGAGTTGAAACTATTGCGCCGAGTTGGTTTAACATTGTCCGACCTATTAAGGCATTGTAGGCTGAGCTTACGTCGACCACGATGTAGTCTATCTTGAGTGTTCTGGATTGGTTCCCCTTTCTGAAGGTTGTATGTAGCGATACGTATCCCAGTGGTTGTACTGGGGTATCCCCAAGTTCGAATAGTCTGTTCGGGTATGCTCTTAGCTCTTTCTCTTCTAAGCCGAGCTTGTCGAAGGCAGTTTTGAATAAGATGTCGGCGGAGCTTCCTTGGTCAATTAATGTACGGTGGAGGTTGGCGTTTTCCAGTATGATAGTGATGACTATGGGGTCGTCGTGTCCTGAGATGATTCCGGATGCATCTTCTTTGGTAAACGTGATTGCTGGGATGTCTGGCGCCTCCTTCTTTCCTTCGACATGGTATACTTCTTTAAGGTGTCGCTTGCGAGATGGTTTGGAGATTCCTCCTCCCACAAATCTGCCGTGTATCATGTGGACATGTCTCTCCGGTGTGTGCGAGGTGATCGCTCAGACCGTCCGACATCTTCATCCCTTCTTCTTTTTCTTGGCTCTTCATCCCGGTTGGCCAAAAACCGATCTAGTTTTCCTTCTCTTACTAATTTTTCTATGACATTTTTCAAGTCGAAGCATTCGTTGGTGGAATGTCCTTGGACTCGATGATACTCACAGTATTCATTCCGATTTCCTCCTCCTCTTTTGCCTTTGAGTGGCCGAGCTGGGGGTATTTTTTTCGTATTGCAGACTTCTTTGTAAACATCTACCAGGGATACCCTGTGAGGGGTGTAGTTATGATATTTTTTTATTTTCTCCCCGGAGCGATCTTCCTTTTTCTTGGATTCTTTATCTTTATCTCGGTAGGCGGAACCGAACCTCGAGGCTTCCCCAAGTCGAGAATTCTCCTCCATGTTGATGTACTTCTGCGCCCGTTCTTGTACTTTGTCCATGGATGCAGGGTACTTCTTTGATATAGATTGACTAAATGGTCCTTCTCGTAGGCCATTTATAAGGCCTATAATGGCAGCTTCTGTTGGTAGACTTTGTATGTCCATGCATGTTTTGTTGAATCTTTCCATGTAGTTACGAAGACTCTCCCGATCTCCTTGCTTGATTCCTAGTAGGCTGGGTGTGTGTTTAGCCTTATCTTTTTGTATGGAAAATCTGGCCAGGAAATTTTTGGCAGGTCGTCGAAGCTTGAGATGGACTTTGGAGGTAGGCTGTCGAACCATCTAATGGCTGTCTTGGTAAGAGTTGTTGGAAAGGCCTTGCAGCGAACTGCATCCGAGGCGTCAGTGAGGTATATTCTACTTCTGAAATAGCTGAAATGATGGTTGGGGTCTGAAGTGCCGTCATATAGAGTCATATCCGAAAGCTTGAAGTCCTTTGGGATTTTGGTCTTCATAATTTCCCTGGTGAATGGATCTTGATCCTTGCGAGAGCTATCCTCTGGAGTGGATCGAGTAGCTTTAGTTTTGAGATCGGCTTCGAATTTTAGAAGTTTATCTTCTAATTCTTGGCATCGCCTTATCTCCCGATGCAGATCCTCTTCTTTTTCGCGTTGATGTTGGGCTTCTTTCTCGAGTTGCTTTAATCGGTCTTGAAGCGCCTCTATCACTCCTGGATTTGATGAATTTTTGTCCCCGTTGGGCTCCGGAGTATCTTTGAGTGTAACATCCGTGTTCTTGTGCAGTGTTCTATCTTCCAAACCTGAATCGTGGTCGTTGTCATGGTCGTCCGCCATGGTGATAGGATGACTTCCAGGTTCCCCGGCAACGGCGCCAATCTTCCGAGGGTTTACCTGAAACTGTAGGTCGATCTCAGACGAGATCTTCTGTGCTGGTCGGAGCCGACGTGTCCGGCAGGTGTGTAGCAGCCGGAGCTGGTGTGTCCGACTTGTGGAACTGAGAATGCTGCTGATCCCTTGTCACCGAAGGGTGGGGGTAATTGCAAGGGACTCCGATGCTTAAGTTAGTAAGGGTATTAAACAGGTATTGAGTTGAATCAGAGTATGAGTTATACCTGGGTGCTCTAGTGTATTTATAATGGTGAGATGCGACCTTCTTTAGATAAGATAAGTTAGTTATCTTATCTTATCTTATCTTTTGTCGAGGTCAGCTTATCTTCCATGGAACCACCCTTATCTCTATAGGCTTGGGCTGCCCTTGGATCGGGATCGTATTCCTTGAGTTGGGCCCTTTTTTGGGCTTTCCTGTCGATTTGGACCGACTTCTTTGCGAAGAAGTCGGTCCGCTTGACCTAAAGAGGTCGGTCGCTTTGTCTGTAGAACATCCCGGGTCGGACAACTCGACCCAGGGTATGAACAAGAAGGTTTAAGGTAGAGCTTATTCGATGTTGTGTATGATTTTTTTTACCTAAAGGATTCTATATCTGAGTATTATAACTTTCTATGGATGATAGGGTTTCTTGGGAGCATTAGATGGCAGTTATACAGAGATGACAGTTTTCGAGTCTGAAAAGGCAAGATATTGAACAAGAAAGGGTAAAGTCTACACCAATGTTTTAGGAGTGTATAACCGGGAGATGGGTTTTGTTTATGTACTCAGTGGATGGGAGGGATTGGCATCTGATTCACGAATACTTCGAGATACAATAACTCATCGTAATAGTCTTAAGATACCCCACGGTAATTATGCCATCTTTGGATTTAAGCATATACATATAGTTAGAGTTCACGATAGTTAAGCTTATGTTATTTGTATTACTTGTCTATAGGTAATTACTATTTAGTTGATGCTGGTTACACAAATGGTCCGCAGTTTCTAGCACCGTATAGAGGCACTCGATATCATGTTAGAGAGTGGGCCCAAGGAGCACATGCACCTCGCAATTACCAAGAATATTTTAATAGGATTCATTCTTCTGCCAGGAATATTATTGAGCGATGCTTTAGTTTGCTGAAGAAGAGGTGGTCAATCTTAAGAATATAGATCTGAAGGAGCAATGTAGCATATTGGATGAATTTATGCCTGATGGAGATGAAGCACAGGACGGAATGATTGATATGGTTGAAAACACGAACGAGTAGACACATTGGCGTGACAACATAGCAACTGAGATGTATGAAGAGTGGCGAACAAGTCGTGTGGAGTAGAAATAGCTTAATTTGTGTTGGAGCAGAGTAATGAACATTGTAATCGATTAAGTAGTGTTTGTAGTAGCACCATTTTAATTTGTAAGACTTGTTGTGAAGGAAAACATTATAATAGCAGCCTTTTATTTGTAATAGCAACTAGTTGTTTGTGGTTTAGGGTAAAATATTTGTATTTGCCTACGGTATGATTTGTGGGTTTTGGTTTATTTGTGGTTATTTGTGTTTTTTTTTTTGCTGTTTTTTTAATTTTGTTAATTTATATTAATTTCGTTAATTTATTTTAATTTGTTAATTTAGTTTAATTTTGCACAAGATTAATTATCTTAATTTTGGTAGGTGAAAATGGACAACAAACGCATGTAGACTGATGAAGAGACTAATGCTTTTGTTGGTTTCATGGATGAGTTTGTGGTAAATGGTCAGAGGGCTGACTGTGGTCAATTCAAACCCGGAACATTTAAAAAACTAACTCTGAAGATGCTGGAGGCCTTTCCCGGGTGTACCCTAACTGCAAAACACTACAAGGATAAGCATAAGCGGTTGACGGAGAAGTATCAGTACGCTGCTGACATGCTTGGATGCATCAAGGACATCTTTGTCAAATTCACAGAAGATTGTTCTTGTGTGTTTTATTATCTGAAGTTGACTGTTGATTGACACTTGTTATGTGGATTTGGCTTAGGGTATTAAGTTTTTCACTATAGGGATAGCTTATTTTGTGAGATGGTTAATATTTTACATAGTTTAACGTACAAAGTTGACTTAAGGTATACATTTGGCTGTATATTTTGGTATTGCCTTTATCTTGGTCTGTATTGAATAGGTTTTGTTGGCTTAGTACAATATTTTTGGTATCCTAACAAACATGGTCTGTATTTTTGGTATTCTAACTCCCATGGCCATCTAACTAACTTCTCATAAATGATTTAACTAAACTAGATTAACTATTTCACCTATCACAACTAACTTCTCCAGAATCTTCAGCAACGGGTCTTTGATTCATTCTAAGTTGAGGTCTCCCAATATGGAGAAAACACTTGGTCTTATTACGATCTATAACTCAATTAATTGGACATAGTGCTGAGTAAGAAAGGGAAAGCAAAACAGTTAAATGACAAAGCATGAATAGTAGATAAAGTGAGAATACCTTCAAATTTTGAAAGAATATATACTAAGTTATAAATTGAGAAGAATGTCACATACCCATTCCTTTTAAAACATGCTATAAGGTAAATGCACTTGACATGAATCGTGTCTAAACCTAACCCATTTATGCTTAAATCTCTTTTGATCCCTTTCGAGTAAATTAATTAAATTAAAGTACTCACCGGTTGCAATATTATCACAACATAAAACAACTTTCTTCAATAATAAAATGCATCATACATGCGAATTTGACTAAAAATAATTTTATACACATACTGAAACATGTACTCATTTTATTTTATTTTTAATTTACACAATTTGTTGCTTGCCTGTTTCAATTCAAAGGTCAAACTATAACTTAAACAACAATACTATGACCAAGACAATATAGACTACAGAAACAAGTTGAAGGAATGCTAACAGTTTCAGAAACACAACATCAGTATGTAGATTTTTAACTCATTCGATTGACTTCAAATTGGAATTCAGTTGACAAGAGCGATCATCTCCAATTTCAGAATGTTGAATACTAGGACCTGCCTATCTAAACCATCCACATCGTCTTACAGGACAGGCATAATACTTTCTACCTGAGTTGGCAATGCTATTTGAGACTTGTAATGGTGCTCTTAAACCACACTCACAAAATCGTTTGTCCGTTACTTGTAGAAGCTGTTGTTAACCTGCAGGCTGCTATACATTTAAGAGTAAGCAAAAATAAAAAAAATGATCAAGAAATAGTAACACAACACAAGATTCAATCAACTAGTCCAAATAAAATTATTTAATTGCAGATTTCGGATTGAATAGCTAGTCAAAAAAGCGATAAAAAAGTAGTTATACAACACAAGATTCAATCAAAACTGCAACCAACAAATAGTAATACACCACCAGATCATACTTAATCTTCTCAATCGGACAAATCAATTTGAGAGAATACATTCCCAATTCAAGATAACACACCAATGTGCACTAATTCTAATAACGAAAAAGAGTGATAATAAGAACATAATTATGATAAATAGTTCTCAAGTCATCTTCTTTATTTTTCTATATAGTAATTATCATAAATAAATTTATAAAATTAACAATTACAAATTCACAAATTAGCAATTAACAAGCACAAATAAGGTAAAAAAATTTATAAATTTAACAAATGATGAAATCAACAATCAGCAATCACAAATTCACAAATCTTAAAAACAAGATGACATAGAAATAAGAAATATAAAGTAAATGAGGGCAAATCAGAACTCAACTATCAGAATTTCAGAAATTTTCAACAATTGATGAAGCACAAATAAGTAATTTTAGGCAAATGAGGGCAAATTTCAAATCAGAAAATGAGGGATTTACACATTTTCATCCATATGAGGCCAAATCAGAAATGAGGGTTTCACAAATCAGAAAATGAGGGATTCAAAAATGCTATACGAAATGATCAACTTTGAACTTTACAAAATTAACAAGCAAATAAAGTAAATTGACAAAAGATACTAGGTCTATTGAGAGAGAAAGAACGGAGACCAGAGACACAGTTCCGAGACGGTAGTGATGCAAACCATGAGCGCGCAAACAACAGCAAATTCACAAACCTTGGGGAGCAACTAGCGCCACGAACGTGAACCGATGGAGAATTGGAGATGCATCATCATCGTTCGGACCCTTGGAGGTGCTACTGGCGGTGGGTAAGACTAGAGGATTCCTTCACCGAAAAAGAGAGGAGAAAGGGTAGAGGAGAGGATAAAGGGGGTTAGGGTTGCTTGTTGAGAAAAATGAAATTGGATTTAGGGTTAGCGTTGTTAATTAAAATTAAGAGCATTTTTGTAATTTTAAGTTTTTGGTCTCTACTTTTGTTTCAAACCAAACAGGATACTGAGTCTTGTACAGTTCTACATCAAACACAATACTGATACTTATTTCTGTCTCAGTCTCTTAGTCTTTGTCTCTCTGTCTCTGTCTCTTGATCTCTGTCTTGCAAACAAACGCTACCTAAGAACCATAACAATTAACAAAATAATTCACTAAACGACCATTAACTAATGCATGTCCTTTTCGATAAAATACACTAAACCCAAACAAATAATCTTATAATTCTCATATTCCCAACAAATTCAAGAAAATCATAACCAAGCTAAATAAAAAATCACCTAAAGCGGAGAATTCTAATAAAAATAAACTCTAATATAAAAGATATTGCAACCCTAAATCTAGATAAGCTAATATTTAAGAATTAAATTAAATTAAACCAAATTAAATTAAATTCTAACATAACATAATTAATCTAATATTTAAGATTTAAATTAAAAAAAATAAACTAAACTAAACTAAATTAATTTAAAATATAACTAAGCTTCTAGTGTCTTGTTAATCTAATAGTTAATAATTAAATTAAATTTAATTTAAATTAAATTAAATTAAATCCTTGCTAAACTTCTATTGTCTAGTTAATCTAACATTTGAAACCTAAACCAAATTAAATTAAACTCCAACAAAATTTGTAACCTAGTTAAACTTCTAACATTTAAAATTTACAAATTCTAACTGAACCTCTGATTACTACTTTAACTACCATTTATAGTTTAAAAACTCTAATAACACTTATAATAAAATTCTAAGTGACTTAATATCACAAACAATTATTTATTTCTTAAAGAAAATAAATTTCATTCACTAACCTCTTTATAGATGGAACCAGCAATTATATGGTACGTTTTGGGAGTTGGAGTTTGGTAAAATATAATTCGAAATTAGTGAATTCGAACTCTATATATAAGTGTATATATATACTAAATCAAATATAGTGAATTCAATTTACTACTAGTGAACGTTACTACTAAATCAAATTCAATCAATTCGAATTACTAGGGGTATAAACCATGTGCCTAAATCAAGGCATCCAGTTTCGATTTACTATGGGTAGCTCAATTCGAATCTTCAACCATAGTAAATCGAAGCTACTAAATTCGATTTACATATAAACTTAATAATTTGAATTTTATTGATTCGATTTAACACTAGAATGGTTAAATCAAATTTAGTTTAACACTAATAAATTCGATTTATATAAAAATATCAATCAAGACATGCATGTAATATTTTCTATTTTAGGATATTCATGTAAATTGAATCTCATTTAGTTTGTTTAGATCATTTGTCCCAATATATATGCTAAAAAATGTCACATAAATGATGTATATAATATTTTTCAAAACAGAAATCTACAGCGTGTGATTTCAATTTTCGATTTTTTTTCCTGTCAATTTACCAATCTAACCCCCTTATTGCCAACCAAATCTATAATTTTTACCATGCATGTGATGCTTCCATAAATGTCAACAAATTAAATTTATCAATCTTCTTTTCTATACTTCTAGTCATGAGTTTCATGGCACGTACTTTTTAGACTTTAGCATTGTTTCTTAAAAACGTAAAACATTATAACAATATTTTAAAAGTTAGATTCTAAAATGAAATATATAAATTGAAATATACTATATACATTGGTTTCAAAATTAAAGTCACTTCTACTAAAGTGGGTTCATCACGAATTTTTTTAAAGTAATTTTTTATTACATCACTTTCAATTAATAAATATCCTCATGATTTTTTTTCCAATGCGTAATTTTTATTCATTAAAAAAATACAATTTAGTAATTATTTTAAGGTAATAAAAATCATAGTTTTGTAGTTTAAGGAATTTGTTTTTTAAATGTAACTAGAAAATACGTACCAAAGCACAACTGTACATGATAAGAGAAGAGTAAAGGAAGATAAGTTAGCTGAAGAAGTGTGAATTTTTCTTTGATAGCTTTGTAGTTCTGTTAATCTGTTATAACAGATTTTCCCACTCTTTCTATCCTTGTATAACTTGGTTTTGTATTTGACACAAACTATTATCAACGGCAGATTTTAGCCTGCACCTGGCAGGAAAAGGTGAAGCATTCACCTCTCACTGCTGACACAGATAAGTGTGTAGGTGTCCTGTTATTTGATAAATTTTAGTGTGACCATTAAAATATTAATATATTATTTAATGAGATAGACAAAAAATATTAATTACAATGTTGTCCTTTGTTGAACAAATGGGCATACAGAAGAAAAAAAGAAGGCACTGTATAGGTTGGGCTTGGTTATCTAGCTTTATTTGGACTAGTCCATTGTACATGACCCTAAGAAAGAAAAAAAGAAGACAAAGTTGTGTTGTGCAATGCCTCATGTCTAAACATGAAACCCGTTTCTCAAACCCTAACACTGGCTAAAGTGGTTGTAATACCTCATCTTCTTCAACGCTTGAATAATTCAGTTGACTTTAGGAGATAGTTTTGAAATTTATTTTTCATTCAGTTGATGGAATTTTTGTTGGAGCTTGGATAGTTGCAGTGGTTACTTTTCTGTATTTTCCCACGGTACTTCCGCTACAATTTGATGGTAAGTATGTTAAGACATCAGTTTTGAATTCTAATGCAGTTTGTTTGTTAGTATGTTGTTGTTTATTAGTGTATTCTTGTTTATTATTTATAATATATCTTTTCGGAGTATGATTATAGTTTATAAGTTTTTTCTTTGAAGCATAAAAAAATCATAATACTTTGCGCGTAGGTTTTAAAAGTAGAATGGTGTTAAACTGTCTTGTGGGTATTTTTCTGAAAATAATGTTAAGAACGTATATAATCCCTAGTGCAACTGGCAAAAATGTTTTTGAAGAAGCTATTTGATCTTTTCATAATGTAAAATAGGTTGAAGAACTTATCTGATGTCTTCAGTATAACTTGCATGATTTAAATTTTTTTAATAAGCTATTTGATATTCAATACTGATTGAGTATGAATATACTATTGAAAGTATTGAATAAAAAAAATTGTTGGTACTGAAAGCTAGTTTGATGTTATATATATGCGTGCTTGGATGAGGAAGTAATGGACCATTTCGAGAATTCATTGTTTTGCAAGACGAAGATGTGCGTGCCGACAATGATCCTTTGGCCTGGGAGGACAGTGAGGGTTGTCGTGTTTCGTAAAATTGTCGTATTTTGGAAAATTATGCCGAGGGAGTGCAAGGTGTCGATTGTAATGTCGATGAATTTTTTGGTCACACCTTCTATGACAACTGGGATGAAAGAGCAGTTGACAGTATTGATGAGCTTGGGTATATGAATCTGAAAGAAATAACTGCAGGTGAGGTTAGGTTGTTATATTTTCGGGATCGGCCTGTTGCATTTTCTTTCTACCAATTGTACTCAAAGATGAACGATTTTGCTGTTAGAAAGAATAGGATTAGAAGGAATGTAAAAAATGAGGTGACACAGCAACAATTTGTTTGCTTTAGGGAGGGGTTTAGAAATACAGGGTCTGACAATGATTCCCATCGATGCAAACGCGAGCCGAAGCCTGAGACTAGATGCGGATGTCTGGCAGAAATGCGTGTTCATGTACATGTTGAAAGCGGTAGATGGATCACTTCGTACTTTCAAGATGAGCACAACCATGACATGCTTAATGATGGATTGACTTTTATGCTTCCCGGGCATAGGAACATGAATGATGCCGCCATCGATCAAATGAATCTAATGCTAAAAGTTGAGATCAAAACACCTCAGATATATTCATCGTTTATGCACACTGCGGGTGGATTCCAAAATACCCTTCCAGAAGAGAGATATGTATAACCAGATAGTGAAGCAACGGAGGGCCATAGGGGGGATGTTGTGTGTTGTTTAAAGTTCTTGGAGTCAATGGCTGAAAAAAACCTAGGAATATTTGTTTGATACCTAGCCGATGAAGAGGGTCGTTTGGTACACCTTTTTCGGTCGGATAGCTGTAGTCAACTAGACTATCATTTGTTTGGGGATGTGTTAGCATTCGATGAGACTTATTGTAAGAACATGTACATGTGCCCGTTGGTTGTATTTTCTGGGGGTTAATCATCATAACCAAACCATTGTGTTTGTCGCAGTGCTTGTTGCAAATGAGAAGGAGGAGACATACATGGTTGCTACAACAATTTCTTGAGACTATGAAGGGCAAAGCACCAGGTTGTGAAATGAGCCATGAGAATAGCAATTGTAGTTTGCATCCGAACAACTTTTTCCTCTATCTGCATTTAAGATACATGATTCAATGTTATTACTAAATACACAATGAGCCACTGTAACAAAAGGTTTACAAATATGGAATAGCCCTTACATGTGGAACAAGATTGTTTTGGAATGCAGTAGCCATGGCCATCCAGTTAAGCACCCATACATCAGTTGTCTCACTGGATAAACACGGTATGACTAGGTGAGTGGATTAATGCTAATTATACCATCTAATATGGACAACGGAATTTTGACTAAACTCGGTTGGCATGATGGAAGCCCTTTTGCATCAGATATGCGAAAACAGAAAACGCTTGTAGCCTTCTTCCTGAACGCCAGTGGATATTTGGGATGGGATATTATGCGGGACAGCACAACCCCCAAATCTCCTGTTACACGTTTTCTAATTTTGCTATCATTCTCCCCTATTGACGCATCCAAATGGTACATGCTCTGCTCCCTGAACCCAACTACCATGAGGTACCAGTGGTTGGACTCCTCTATAATCGGGATATAAGCCTACATTGTATGGGGGCTTGTTAAGGGTATGGCCAAAAATGGAAATAAAAATCATGTTAAATTTGAAAAATTTACTCATGGCTCACATATTTCAAGGTCGAGGATGGTCTCATCCATCACTCCTTGTAAATATCAACCAATTCGGACAAAAGCTTTCCTTCGAAGATGTCAGTCTGCACATGTTACAAAGTAAAAATTTTTATTCAATCAACATAATTTAAATCAGTCAAGAAAACTTTTCTTCGTTGTGGCGTTACCGCAAAGGATGGTGGCAAGTACCAAGCTGTTGGGCCCTCTGTTGTTTGACTCCCCAGTGTTATCCTCAATGCCAAAGCCTCTAGAATCCTCTGGTCTGGAAAATGTCCCGAGATCAACGTCATCAACTGTTGCCTAGTGACAATTATGTCCTGAAACTTTACAAGCTCCTTCCTATGTCACCAGAACGCTGAATATGAGACTAGTCAACGATGGTCAAAGAAGAAAATCTGAGTCACTGAGTAAATCAACTTTCACTTACACGGGATCCAGATGTAGGTCGAACGCGTATAGTGCAACCTTTTTTTGCACCTTAGTAAGAGTGGGGTCTATTGGCATGAGGAAGTCATTCCCATCCACTGGCTTTGTGGGAACTCCATCAGCGGCATTAATCTGAACCGTGTTCATCAGGCTCCCAAACAATTTCACAGGATGTGAGGGTGATGCCTACGAAGAGCTACCTTGATACCCTGAAGCTCGGTTGGATGTGAATCCCTGTGTCATGTCAACACCGTCACGAACACAGACTTTGCTACTCATTCCCATTGATCCTTTTCTAAATAACATAGGTTGGAGCCCTCCGCCACTCTTCCTATACATCATTGTAGGCCGCCCAACCAAAGGTGCACTCCTTTTGGGGGTTTGAGAAAAACCATAAGCGCCAACGAGACTTTTGCCGAAAAGAAAACTTGAATTGGCTTGAGACGAAAAATGGATACCTTGAGATGAAATTAGACGTGGTGACTCATCATGGGTTGGTAACTTTGCAGTAACTTATGGTTGTGGCAGTGGCCAATCCTGTTTTACCTTCCATACAAAAGAGATAAAGGTAACTGTTCATACCCTGGGTCAAGCTGTCCGACCCGGGATGCTTAGCGACAAGCCGACCGACTTCTTCAGGTCAGACTATCCGACCTCTTCTCAAAGAGCTCGGCCAAATGCCAGACCTCTTCTCAAAGAGCTCGGCCAACTCACCAAAGGAGCCCAAAGCAGGCCCAAAACGAAGGAACACAGCCCAATATAAAGGCAGCCAAAGCCCAGAAAGATAAAGGCGGTTCCCTTGAAGATAAGATGACCTCACTTAAAGATAAGATAAAGATAAGATAAGATAACTAACTTATCTTATCCACAGGAGGCCACATCTCACCATTATAAATACACTGGAGCACCCAAATATAACTCATACTCTGATTCTACTCAATACTTGCTTAATACCCTTGCTAACTTAAGCATCGGAGTCCCTTGCAGGTACCCCCCACCCTCCGGGGACGAAAGATCAGCACCACCACCAAGTCCAACAAGTTGGACACACCAGCTCCGGCCGCTGTACGCCTGCCGGACACGTCGGCTCCGACCGACACAGAAGATCTCGTCCGAGATCGACCTACAGTTTCAGGTAACCTTCGGAACATTGGCGCCGTTGCCGGGGAACCTGGAAGTCATCCCATTAACATGGCGGATGACCATGACAACGACCACGATTCAGGTTTGGAAGACAGAACGCCGCATAAAAACGCAGACACGATACTCAAAGATACTCCAGAAACCAATGGAGACAAAAATTCATCAAATCCAGAAGTAATAGAAGCACTTCAAAATCGATTGGAGCAACTTGAGAAAGAAGCCCAACATCGACGTGAAAAAGAGAAAGACCTACAAAGGGAGATAAAGCGATGCCGGGAATTGGAGGACAAACTCCTAAAACTCGAAGCCGATCTCAAAGCCAAAGCTAATCGATCCTCTTATGAGGATAGCTCTTGCAAGGACCAAGATCTATTCACCAAAGAGATCATGAAAGCTAAAGGTCCCAAAGGACTTCAAAGCTCCAGACATGACCCCGTACGATGGCACATCAAATCCAAGCCATCATCTTAGCAATTTCAGAAGCAAGATGTATTTCACGGAGGCCTCAGATGCAATCCGTTATTCTCTATCCAGAAGGACAAAGCCAAACACGCACCGAGCCTATTAGGGATCAAGCAAGGAGATCGAGAGAGCCTTCGCAACAACATGGAAATATTCAACAAAACGTGTATGGGCATACAAAGTCTGCCAACAGAAGCAGCTATCAGAGGCCTCATCAATGGTCTACGAAAAGGACCTTTTAGCCACTCAATATCCAGGAAGCACCCAAACATCTCTAAACAAGGTACAAGAACGAGCAGAAAAATACATCAATATGGAGGAAAACTCTCGACTAGGAGAGATCTCAAAAACCGAACATTCCTACTCCTCTCGGGATAAGGATAAAGAGTCCAAGAAAAAAGAAGATCAACATGGAGAGAAGCCTAGAAAATACCACAATTACACCCCCTTCGGGTGTCTGTTGTGGATGTCTACCGAGAAATATGCAACACTGAGAAGATCCCATCAACTCGCCCAATCAAAAAACAAAAGAGGTCGGACGCGTTGAAAGTCCACCTCACACCAAAGAGGTCGGACGAGTTGAAGGTCCACCTCACACCAAAGAGGTTGGACGAGTTGAAGGTCCACCTCACACCAAAGAAGGCAGGAAAAGATGAAGGTCCACCTATCACCAAAGAGGTCGGACGCGTTGAAGGTCCACCTCACACCAAAGAGGTCGGACAAGTTGAAGGTCAACCTCACACCAAAGAGGTTGGACAAGTCGAACGTCTCACACCAAAGAGGTCGAATGAGTTGAACGTCCACCTCACACCCCTGAGAGACATGTTCATGGAGGATTCGCAGGAGGAAGGATCTCTAAATCATCCCGCAAAGGACACCTCAAAGAGGTATATTAAGGAAGGGAGAGATGCTTGAATAGGACTACGAGGTGCAAACAAGCCTTCTGGGATTTTGAAAATTCTTGGGGCAACCACCCATTCTTACCCAACCAAGGGAAAGTGAAAAGCTCATATTATACTTCGTAGTGGGAAGTCGGGCAATAGCCTCATCACTAGTTAAAGAAGACAAAAGTGGGCAACAACCCATCTACTTCATCATCAAGGCTCTACAAAGGGGCCGAACTATACTATCAAAAGATAGAAAAGTTTGCCTACGCCCCCATACTCACCTCTCGATGACTCCACCCATACTTTCAAGCTCACACTATCAGAGTTCGGACCAACCAGCCCATCGAAGGCATCCTATAAGAAAATAGACTTAGCAGGAAGAATTCTACAGTGGGCAGTCAAAATCGATCTTTGACATAAAGCTCAGACAGCCATCAAATCATAGTACTTGGCCGACTTCATTACAGAGTACACTGACACCCCGGGAACTCCTACAAAATGGAAATTCTACATGGATGACTCTTCAAAAAAAAACCGGGAGTGGTGCAGGTGTAATTATAGAAAAGCGATCAGGGAAGCCAAATCAAGCCAAATGACCAAGCTGAATACGAGGCACTACTGGCTGGTTTAAGGCTAGCTAAGAAGGTAGGAGCTTACCATGTCCAATGATTCACAAGTAGTCACCTCACAAATAGAAGGGAACAACCAAGCTGAGGATCCCACCACAAAAAATACCCCAGACAATTCAGGAGACCCTGGACAAAAATAGAAAACAGCTCGGACATTTCGGGGAATATGAAGTCTGACACATACCTCGGGAGCAGAATGCCCGAGCTGATGCATTTTCAAAACTAGCCAACACCAAACCAGGGGGCAATAACAGAAGCCTCATCCAGGATACATCACAAGACCACAACAAGTCAATCTCAGGGATGTACTCAGGGTCAGCCACAGTAACACGCATTAAAAAACTATGGAATCCAGCCAATTAGACATGCCGTCCGGGGATCTTAGTATACATCTCAAAGACATAGGTCAACTATGGGGTTACTACCAAACAACTCGGGCAACAACTCGAACAATAACAGCAAAATATCAGGTGTCAAATACAACAGTAAAAGGGAAACCCCAGGACTCACACGAAGATCCAGGGGCACCCTTTGGAGGCAACAACGGAGCAAAAACCCAAATACAAAGTCAAAGCTTTACATAAAAAAGCATGCCAACTTCCACATTGCCCCACCAGAGGAGCTCATCAGTGTAACATCACCTTGGCCGTTCGCAAAGAGGGGACTCGACCTCCTCAGACTATTTCCCCAAGGATTGGGACAAGTCAAAGTTCCTCATTGTAGGGGTGTTCATAAAATGGATTGAGGCAGAGCCCCTAGCTAATGCCACTGCTCAAAGAAGTCAGAAATTCTTGTACAGAAACATTATTACAGGCACCAATTCACATCTGTAGAACACCCACAAGCCAATGGACAAGCAGAAGCTGCCAAAAGTCATACTAGCTAGGTTAAAACAGAGACTACAGGACGCAAAGGGAGCTTGGGCTGAAGAGGTCTCACAAGTCCTATGGGCATATCGGACAACTCCACACTTCACCACGGGGGAATCACCCTTCCGATTGATTTACGGAATGGAGGCAATAATCCCAGTAAAGATCAAAGAAGGATCCCCCAGAATGATCTTCTACAATGAAAAGGTCAACTCCCAAATCCAAAGGAAAGAACTCGACCTACTTCCAAGAGTCCGAGAGAGAGCTCCAATCAAGGAAGAGGCGTTAAAACGTCGAATAGCCTCAAGATACAATCAGAAGGTAGTACAACAAAGCTTTGCCAACAACAACCTCATCCTAATCCGAAATGATATCGGAACAACTCGACCTGGAGAAGGAAAGCTAGCAGCCAACTGGAAAGGACCATACCAAGTTGTTCAGAAGAACTGGGGAAAGGTTGCTACAGACTGTCCGAACTCGAAAGGCAAGAGCTACCAAGGTCATGGCATGCCTGCAATCTAAAAAGGGCGCCAGGCCGAGATCCAAAAAGATTGCCCGACCTAGAAAGGTAAGTACTAACATGTACACACTCTTATCTTTATATTATTGTTTAAAAGATTGCAGATTCCCTAAAAAGTTTCCTACCAAGACGCCCGACTATGGCAGGTCAGCAAGGTGAAACACCAAAATCACCGCCCGATCACGACAAAGTCGGCAAGATGAAAACCAAACTCATCGTCCGATTACAAAGCGACAAGTCGGCAAGGTGAAAACCAACTTCACCGCCCGACCACAATGAAAACTGAATTCATCATTTGATTTTGACAAAGTGAAAACAAAATTCACTGCTATACCAAGACGCATTAATCTAAAACGCAAATTTCACTGCCGGATCACGACAAGGTCGGCGGGGTGAAAACCAAATTCACCGCCCGATCATGATAAAAGTCGGGAAAGATGAAACCAGAATTCATCGCTCGATTTCGACAAGGTCGGCAAAAAAGTGAAAGCAAAGTTCATCGCCTGATTATAAAGCAACAGATCGGCAGAAAGTGAAAAATAATTTCACTGCACGATCACGATAAAGACAACCGTCCGATAAAGGTGAAAACGCGATTCACCCAAAGGACGATCTAGAGATGACAACCACTTTCTACAAATCGACAAAGATGAACACAGAATAATGTAAGAAGTTATCGAAAGTGATCTAAAAAAGAACCTGACGAGGTCTTACGGATCGCTAAAATAATAACTTAAGGACTGGTCGAACGTTAAAAAGTCGAACCAAGTCAACCCAAGTTATAAGTAAACCCTGGAAAGAGGTCTGGCCAACCCTATTAAAGAGGATTACTTTAACTTAGAAGGGCCTGACATAACAAAGTTAGCCCAAAACAAAAAGTTATACAAGTAGTCCCTGAAAGAGATCTGACAAAGATCCAAGAAAGAGGACTACAAAAAATAACTTAAAGGAGACCGACATAACCAAGGCGGATTCCTACCACTAAAAAGTTATCAAAGTAATCCCTGAAAGAGATCTGACAAAGATCCAAGAAAGAGGATTACAAAAATAACTTAGGAAGAGACCGACATAATAAAGTCGGACTCCTACTACCAAAGAGTTATAAAAGTAATCCCTGAAAGAGATCTGACAAAGATCCAAGAAAGAGGATTACAAAAATAACTTAGGAAGAGACCGACATAACGAAGTCGGACTCCTACTACCAAAGAGTTATAAAAGTAATTCCTGAAAGAGACCTGACAAAGGTCCAAGAAAGAGGATTACGAAATAACTTAGAAAAGATCGATATAAAGAAGTCAGTCTCCTACAACAGACAAGTTATAAAAGTAATCCCTGAAAGAGACCTGACAAAGGTCCAAGAAACAGGATTAAAAAAATAACTTAGAAGGACCCGACATGAAGAAGTCAGCCCGAGCCAATTAAAGCTACAGCTTGGACCGACAAGAAAAAGTCGGACCAACGAAAGCTGCTGCTTGGACCGACAAAAAGAAGTCGGACCAACGAAAGCTACAGCTTGGACCGACAAGAAGAAGTCGGACTAACAAAAACGTGCGCTAAAACGGACATAGCTCTGCCCAAAAAGCCACGGCTCCACGACAAGGCTATCAAAATTGTTCAGACTGACTAAAAAGTATTCTACGAGAATACTAAAAAGTCGTCGGACAAGTTAGCCCCAAGGACCACCTCGACCAAACAGAAAGTGGACGAAACCAGAAGTGATCAAGAGAGGTCGGACAACGAAGTACCAACACTCTGCAAAGATCCACAAAGGGGACAAAAACATCTCGAAACAGCTAGAGGAAGGCCAGAAATGCTTTGCTAAAAAGTACGAAGTCTTGAAAAAAGACACTACTTAAAAGGCAAAAGCACAAATCAAAACGGCGCTATAAAGTCATCCAAACAGACTATAAAAAGGTTTCCCATCGGAATAGTTGTTGGATTATGACTAAAAAGCCCGAGCAATGAAGACAAACAAATCAGAAGAAGGCTGAAAAGACCTCTCAAAGTAAAAAGGGGCAATACCAGACTCGCACAAGGAGAAACTATTCAAAGATCGACCAAAGTCAGGATGCTTGAGCACGAATTCCCCCGAAGAGATCGAAACTCTGAAAGCACGGTCTCACGGAAAAGTCCGAACTCAAGCAGGGGAAAAGTCATACAAGTCGATGTCAGCTAAAGAAGAGGTGCAAGTATGATCTCAAAAAAGAACAAAGCCATAAAGGTTCGAAAACAACCTAAGGCTCAAATGTGCTCAGCCAAAAGGGATACAACTCCACTCAAAGAAGGCACAATCTCAAACAGGGCTACGAACGTCATCTGAGACTAAAAAATGTTCTACATAAAGAACACTAAAAAAGTCATTGGACAAGTCACTAAAAGTCCGGATATCAAGCCGCAAGGACAACTTCGCCAAAGCAGAGGGTTGTCAACACAAGCTTAAAGCAAGGCGTGATCCAGAAGGCAAGGGTAGAAAACCCACGCTACCACTCAAAAGAGGTTGGACTATCAAGTACCAAACCTCTAGAAAATCTACAAAGATTGCGAAGCAATGAAGAAGTAAGCCAGACAGATGCTTGAGCGCGACTTCCAAAGAGATTGAAGCTCTGAAAAGCATGATCTCATAGAAAGATCAAACTCAAGCAGGGGCACTGTTCATACTCTGGGTCAAGCTGTCCGACCCGGGATGTTTAGCGACAAGCCGACCGACTTCTTCAGGTCAGACTATCCAACCTCTTCTCAAAGAGCTCGACCAAATGCCCGACCTCTTCTCAAAGAGCTCGGCCAACTCGCCAAAGGAGCCCAAAGCAGGCCCAAAACGAAGGAACACAGCCCAATCTAAAGGCAGCCAAAGCCTAGAAAGATAAAGGCGGTTCCTTTGAAGATAAGATGACCTCACTTAAAGATAAGATAAAGATAAGATAAGATAACTAACTTATCTTATCCACAGGAGACAACATCTCACCATTATAAATACACTGGAGCACCCAGGTATAACTCATACTCTGATTCTACTAAATACCTGCTTAATACCCTTGCTAACTTAAGCATCGGAGTCCCTTGCAGGTACCCCCCACCCTCCGGGGACGAAAGATCAGCACCACCACCAAGTCCAACAAGTCGGACACACCAGCTCCGGCCGCTGTACGCCTGCCGGACACGTCGGCTCCGACCAACACAGAAGATCTCGTCTGAGATCGACCTATAGTTTCAGGTAACCCTCGGAACAGTAACCGACATAGAAATATTATTTTTTAAATAAATTGTTTCATACAAAAAGAGTTGAGTATCTTCAAAAGTTTTTCCATCTTTCAACGATCCTGCTACTGCTTATATTAATATTTTTTTGGTAATCCATATTTTAGAATAATAACTTCGTTTTATAATACAAGTCTCTAGAATCCAGCAATACAACTGGGCTATTTTTTCTGTAAGTGAGCAATGGATCCAATTTCACAAATTGTGTCCCATTTATAGGCAAAAAAAATCTGTGTAAACACAAACTTCAACAAAATCTTGAACTATAAACACACAAAAAATTTATCAAAATCCTAACTATTTAAAAAAACAAACTGCCATCATAAAAAAAGGGACCAACAGTCTTTAGGAAAACCACATGTTTGACCAAAAAAAAAAGAAAAGAAAACCACATGCAATGAGGGAATAGTATAAAAAAATAGAGTTCTTTATACCCATACCTGATGACCAAGCATGGAGTGGCTTGGCCAGCGAGTGTCACCATGCGACTGCTTGTTGCTAGCGATATAACCACCTTGGTCATCATCCTGAATGGAGACGTCAATGGTTCTCTCGAGGTCAACAAAGTGGCTGTAACCTGCGACGAAATGGTTCATCATGGGTGTACTCATTGCTGGCACGTTGTCGGCGACTTTGGAAACGTCATTCTCCGTCTTGGCCTTTTGTTGGCTTCAAATGTTGCATCGTTGACACCCTTGTGAAATGCTGTGTTGTTAAAGTTATGCTTAACAACTGCAACAGTGGAGCATAGCATGGATAGAGTATGGTCACGTTGTTGTTGACGCCCTTCACATGCATCCATCTTTGATGTTAGTACTTCGACAGCGGCAGTTACTTCTTTCAGAGTAGAGATAACATTGTCCTTCACTTGAGTCTTATCCTGGGATAAAGACACAAAAATATAAGTCACATTTCAATAAGATTCAATCATGTCATTTGACCCGAGTGTATAGAGATACTTACTTCTTAACAAGGTTGTGTTAACATTTCCCCTTCTGGTATTAGAGGCATGTTTATGGCCACAAGGATCTCTCCTTCTTGAGTGGCCTTGGGGACCTCTCTTTCCTCAGGGGACTCTTCCTCAAATGACATCTCTTTTCTTTTGTGTGTGAGTATGTTTGTGTGAGTATATGGTGAGTGCCTCTTTTAATACCTTCTAAAGGGTGAGACTAATCACCAATTTGCCATGCAGGACACAAATTGTCATGATGAGCGAATAATTTATACGCTTTTTGGCATTATTTTTAGTAAGCTTTTAGTATGTTTTAGTTAGTTTTTATTATATTTTTATTAGTTTTTATTTAAAATTCACTTTTCTGGACTTTACTATGAGGTTGTGTGTTTTTTTATGATTTCAGGTATTTTCTGTCTGAAATTGAGGGACCTGAGCAAAAATCTGATTCAGAGGCTGAAAAGGGCTATAGATGCTGTTGGATTCTGACCTCCCTACACTCAAAGTGGATTTTCTGGAGTTACAGAAGCCCAATAGGCGCGCTCTCAATTGCGTTGGAAATTAGACATCCAGGGTTTTCCAGCAATATATAATAGTCCATAATTTTCCTGAGATTTGATGGCCCAAACAGGCGTTTTAAGTCAGCTTCAGAATTCCCGACATTAAACGCCAGAACTGGCACAAAAGTGGGAGTTAAACGCCCAAACTGGCACAAAAGCTGGCGTTTAACTCCAAGAAAAGTCTCTACACATGGAAGCTTCAATGCTCAGCCCAAGCACACACCAAGTAGGCCCGGAAGTGGATTTTTACGTCATTTACTCATTTTTGTAAACCCTAGGCTACTAGTTCTCTATAAATAGGACATTTTGCTATTGTATTTGGAGAATCTTTCAATCTTCGGATCATCTTTTGATCATGTTTTTATGATTGAACCCTCTTTGGGAGGCTGGCCATTCGGCCATGCCTAGATCTTGTTCTTATGTATTTTTAACGGTAGAGTTTCTACACACCATAGATTAAGGTGTGGAGCTCTGCTATACCTTGAGTATTAATGCAATTACTATTGTTCTTCTATTCAATTCAGCTTATTCTTGTTCTAAGATATCACTTGTTCCTCAACTTGATGAATGTGATGATCCGTGACACTCATCATCATTCTCACCTATGAAAATGTGTCTGATAACCACCTCCGTTCTACCTTAGATTGAGTGGATATCTCTTGGATTCCTTAATCAGAATCTTCATGGCATAAGCTAGAATTGATGGCGGCATTC